>NC_139229.1:56785793-57287621 GCF_977018435.1 Lepisma saccharinum
ACTCATTTTCTATTCTATGTGCAAATTCTTTGATGGCATCTGGTCCCATGTATAAATGTGGTTCACTAGCTTCACCATCCCGTATAACTATATAACAAAAACTGGAGGGTTCATGTAATTGATATGATGTAATTGAAGATTCCTCAGGGTCTGGGCTACAGAATGCAAGAGGTTTGAGATTTGATTCAAAATCACAGACAATATATGCTGGGTGTTCCAACAAGGCTTCAAACTTTTTGAATTTTGCATTTTCACTTGGCATTGGCATCACCATATGAACAGGTTTATAGTTGCCACAGTATTTTAAATGTTCAATTAACTTGTTTTTAGCAATTTCTGCATTCACTTCCCGAACCCCATTCGCCATTTTTTGACCATCAAATACAGTTAAACATCTTCTGCACAACTTGAATATTGTCTTAGATTTGTCTAATTGTTTTCTGACTAAAGCTTCAAGACTGTGTATCAGAGTGTAATGATATGTGCCATCCCCTTCAATTAAGAGCAGATCAATCGGAACAGCAGAATCATCATCAAATGTACTGATTCTGAGAGGTGCTATCAAGCAATTGCCACGGCCAGTGGAACAAATAAATACATTAATAGATAATTGTTTACCATTGATATCCCGGGCCTTTTTTCAAATTTATCAATATTCTGAACAGACATTGGATATTCTAAACCCTCCATTGCCTCATCAAAATCGTGCTCATGTTGTTTGTAATAACTTATTCGCTCAGGATGCCTTGAAACTGGAAACAAAGCAGCTAAAATACACCACAAAAAGCATTTCTCATCATTATTTTTTATATTAACCACGGCTTGTTTGTTTTTAATATTGGCAGGTAATGGCAGATATGTGGAACCTTGTAATGGGCTGAATTCAGAAATATTAACATAGAGCTTGTGTGGAGAACCGCATAGGCTCCATCCAGACTCTTTTGCTGCAAATTCAGAGTGTTTAATATTTAATTGATCTATCAAACTGCTTATTATTTTGTCTAAATTTGCATTTGAATATACAGGTACAGTTTCTGTTATGTGGGGCTGTGTAAATTTTGTGCCATTTGGTTTCTTATATTGTGTAAACAATTTGAGGGACAGCTTATAAGAGCCATTTTGTGCATTTAGAATTGCCTGCACATCAGGATTTACACTGTTCAAAAAATTCTTAATACCACATCTTGGCTCTGATGCAAACCGATAATCCCTAAGTTGGCCATTAAAACTGCTATGGATAGGTGGTGCATAGCGTGGCTGCTTTGCCGGTCTAGCATTAACAGGTGTTTCATGCTTTCTTTTCAGACCAGATGTAGATGGTTGTGGGGGCAATATTGATGACTGTACATAAGAATTACACTTGTGCCATTTGTAATATGCCTTGCTTAATATTTTATGGCATCTTGGACACATTTTTGTGGCCTTTCTGCATTTCTTAGTCACAAATATGGCGGTGCCTAGACCAATTAGAACTAGATATATTTTTATTACACTGATTGCAATATTTTTGTTTTGGCATTTTTATTGTTTATTTATATAAAATTTCTTGGTCCAAAAAAACAGAACTATGCCAAAACAATTATAACAGCAGTTAGTGGCTGAGCTGGTGCTTTTATACCCAGACAACAGCAATAACTAGGCTCTGGTGATCCCCAATATAAAATAATTTTGCTCTATTATGCTGTTGTACAACACACTTTACCAGGTTTCAGATCTGGGAGCTATCAGTTGTATATCAACTAGCAGTAATTATTCTCAAAATCTCACGTGTGGAGATATTATTTTGCCACATGTATTTCAATCTCATATTTTATCAAGACTCAAACCCGAGCCTCTTGTTTACAAAGCAACAATATTAACACTTTGCAATCAGGGGAGGCTTCACATTTTATTAGGACTCAAACCCAGAAGCCTCTTGAATACAAGGCAATAAAAACCATGGGGCTATGCACCATACTCTACTGGGTCTCAGAACCCAGGAGCTATGAGCTTTATATCAATGTACACATGGCAGAATCAATCTGAGGGGGGGCTCACCATTTCTACACTAGAATTCAAGATTCCTGAGATTTTGACAGAAAAACACACTGTAAACAATAAAATCTTATGGGAACTTGGCATTGTTTTAAGTATAGGCAAATCGGGCTGTTGAGGCTTCTTCTTTTCTACACTAGAATTCAGAATTCTTAAAATTAAGAGCATATAACACTTGAAGAATTGGGGTATAAGCCCCTCTTGGCATTGTTTTAAGTATAGGCAAATCGGGCTGTTGAGGCTTCTTCTTTTCTACACTAGAATTCAGAATTCTTAAAATTAAGAGCATATCACACTTGAAGAATTGGGGTATAAGCCCCTCTTGGCATTGTTTTAAGTATAGGCAAATCGGGCTGTTCAATCAAATAACCTCTTCTTTTCTACGCTATAAGTGTCCTCATCCTATTGTAAATACAACTACTGGTTTGGTTAGGTTAGGCAAACATAGTTAAAAAACTTCACGACGCATCCTAGACACGTCATCTTCTTGCGAAAACACGGTGTGGTTTGCAACACTTATTGGGGGTTACGTTATCTAAAACACGTGAACATCGTGTTCACGTGCAGAAAGCAAATGGCAGCAACAGCAATTCCGTGTCGGAGAGATATTTTCCCAGAAGAAAACATGAATTGGCATTGAAAAGGATAAAAACTACATTCCCGAACCTCAACAACGCTACAGAAAATGATTTCCGTAAGTACTTTCTTGTGTAAAAAGTAAGAAATCCGTCTCCACTATACGGAACTGTTACCATAAATATAACATCTATCAATGGAATGTACGACTTCGTTCTATTCTCGGACCATTTCACAAATGTATTGTGAATATTTTTGTACCTTTGCACTCAGCGTGAACAATGAATGTTATATTCTTCCTCTGTAAAATATTTCTCTCAAAACAGAAAGATCTCTACGATTATTGCGATGGAATTAATGAACTAAATAAAAAATGTGTATTCGTGTCAAATATCAGCATTTAACATGTCTGGAAATGTAAAACAAACTCTTAAAAAAATTCCTAAAGTGAATATTTGCTACTTAAATGTCATGCAACCTGACACAGTCAGTGAATGTGATTTCATGTGAAATATTGGCTATATTATAATCCATAGCCCGCATGGAAGTGTAGGAGAGCGGGATATTATCTAAACCTGTTCAAAATGTTACAAGTACAAAGGGAGACTTTAACTATTAACTTGCATGTCAATGAATGAAAAGTTATAATATATGCTCAACGCCTATCAATTTAAAAGCTTTGTATGCTCTCGAATTCGTAATGTGGCTCAACTTTAGATTGCAGGTTTTTATATTATGCACACCTATTTCACACGTCAGTTAACTGATACGAGTTCGATACATGTCCATGTACAGTTAGAATTAAATTGTCGTTTTTAGTGATTAATGAAACACACACTGATGTTAAAACTTGGAATACGTCAATTAGTGGGTTAGGTAATTTAAATTTAGTGTTCTTAGCATCTATGTGTTTCGAGTAGGTTAGGCTAATTATGTTTGTTGCATTAGTATGTGTACACTTTCACTTCTTTTGCATGTACGTGAGTGCACTAAAAGTAACACGAAAAACATTTTTAAAAAACTATAGCCTATGACCACGGTAACTTGTGCAGCCAAATATTTACCAGATTTCTCGAAAATTATAAATTACCGTAATTCAAATTAAACACGAGAATTGTGTTTCCAGAGTTTATTGGACACGAAATTCCAGGGTTACAAACACGTTCATCATCATACTATGAGTAAAATTTTCAGAAAATTATCTTGCATACTGCACTCGGACTCGTAAGTTGTCATTACGCAACATTTAAATAGAACTTTCATACGAAAGCTGATAATTTTTTTACGAATTCAGAGTATGTTTCAAATGTAGGATGCAATTTTTATCTAATCGATTTTTTTCATTTGGTAATTCGAAAAATAAAGGTAGATTATGTAGAACGGTAAAGATAGTATTTCATTATTATCAATATTATTTACGTACTTTCTAATGTTACAAAAAAAATTGAAATGTCTCTGGAGGTGAAGGTAACATTCTGAATTAATAAGCAGGAACGATTCAGTCAGAAAACTAAATATTACGTTTTTGTAGTTCGTTGTATTAAATATTTTAAATGGACAATACAATACTAATTCTGTGATGTCATGGAAGCTGGTGACACACACACACGCTCCCGCCTTCGACATATAATAAAGAGGTTTCGTGTTCGATACTCGGTGGAGGCACATAGTGGTTCGGATCCCAATTTAAAATGTAGGTTCGGTCCCGATTAGCCTATCTGTTCATAAAATAGACTTAAACCTAAACTTCACAATTACGTACACACACCCACACATCCCCCCCCCACACACGGACAGGTACAACACATTAGGCCCAGTGTCGTCCATTGGGTTCCAAAACTAGGTAGGGGAAAGGTGCCAAAACTGGAGGAAGGGTGTCAAAGTCAAAGACAGTTTATTTTCTCTTGGTGGATAAGGCAGAGTTGTTAATGGTCCAGGAACCGATAAATTCTAATGGGTTACATTGGGTACCGCTGCAGGACCGCAACATTTTTTCTCGCGCAATCGAATGATTGATTGAGTTGGCGTTTTAAGTCCACTTTATGCACTGTAAGGCTAATCGGGACTTTTTCTTTTATTTTTAACGACCAGGACTCGAATCCGGGTCTCTGTCAATCCGTGCCATTGCTCTACCACATTTGTTATTCACATTTTAATAACATACATTCATGTTTACAATTTTACTTACAATTTCATCATTTTCTGAAGAAACCAAGGTCATTACATTTGTACTTATTCACCTTGTATTCTTACTTTTGTTTTGAAAGAATTACATGAATATAATTTGAGTTTAAGTCTTTTTTGTTCCATATACCTTGAACTGTGGCAGATTCTCTACATAATAATTTATAGTCAGTTACATTACTTTTATTTGCATACCCGAATACAATAAAGGTTGCTATTAACCATTGCAAGGATTTATGTTTTGTTGCTGGAAAATATTTGAATTCTGGTCTGATACATATTCAAAGTGTATATCTTTACTAGGGATACGACATATACTACTGATGCATTTTTGTAACTCTAACCATGTTGCTTCCATGTCGTTAGTTTGTGTTGCATCGTATCCATCACATTGCATTCTAAGCAGACCTGGTCGTCACCTGGACCTACAGTTTAAAGTGGGATCCGAACCACTATGTGTCTCCAGCGGGTATCGAACCCGGGACCCCTTGATTACAAGGCGACGACGCTACCACGGGAGGCCTTCTCGCAAAATTTAAATTCGGTATAAGTTACTCATTGTTTCATTGAAAAAAAGGTTCATGGACTGTATTTCAATTGATCCGTAAAAAAATGTTCCTGGACTGTATTAAAAATGATCCGGAAAAGAGGTTTCTGGACCGAATTTACATTGATCCGAAAAATAGGTTCCTTGACCGAATTTAATTTCAGCCGGAAAAAATGTTCCTGGACTGTATTTAAATTGATTCGGAAAAGAGGTTTCTGGACCGTTACATTGATCCGGAATAAAGGTTCATGGACCGAATTTAAATTCAACCGGAAAAATGTTCCTGAATCGCATTTGAATTGATCCAGAAAAAATGTCCCTGGATCGTACTTAAATTTATCACAAAAATCTGTTCCTGAACCGAATTTAAATTCAGACAGAAAAAAGGTTCCTAGACCGAATTTAAATTGATCCGGAAAAAAGACTCCTGGACAGAATTGAAATACTTTACAGATAAAAAGGTTCTTTGCGGTCCAGAACCCATTCACCCTTGTTGATTTTTTGTACTGGACCGGAATTAAATTTATTTTAAATTGCTGGACTTTTAACAACCCTGAGATAAGGTTTAGCATAGTGCTGGGGCAGAGGTTGCAAAAGAGGATGAACAACTGCCCCCATGCCCCCTAAATGCCGCCACTAATTACGTCTATGCCTTATTATCCTATGTGTAAAACATCGAATTTACAGGTTTCCGTACAGGAAATTACGTGAATTTGTATAAGAGAGCGAGTAGCCCCTTGTGTTACTTTGCACATTTTTAACAAAAAACATTTGTAGGCATCATTTTAAAAATATTTACATATTTATTAAGTTCGTTTCTTCATCTTTGAATTAATACCCGAAATTCGACCATTACATTCAATAAAGCTTAAAAAATTTAACTTTCGTGAAAGTTCCATAAGAACCAATGCTATTTGAAGCAACAACCAAGGATTTTCACCCACAGAATGGCGGTCGCGAGTACTCGTATATGACGTCAAGTCATACATCCAGGGACTCTACACTATTAAGAACTATGAGCGCTATCTGTTAGTAGTCTTTGCAAGTTCAGTGGAAAATTCTTCGCGATTAACCAAAAGTGACAGAAAAGCGAAGTAAAATAAAATCAATCAATCATAAAAGTGTAACCTCAAAATGTCGATTTTGTTATCCCTATAAAGCTTGGAATTATACTTATTACTACGAATTAGTAACCCTAAATAGGTTCATGGTAAAACCATTCTGACATTACCATATCCAGTACCAAAACATCCGAGTTGGTAACACTAGTTCTCCAAGAACAAAACAGTTCCTGAGTCGGGCATCAGAATATACCCGATGAATGAGTTGAAGTCTTTCGAGTTCCATTGTTTTCGGGTTTTCAAATGGAATTGCGCCTGCGCCGGGATCTGCCAGGGATTTCCGGCTGGAGCTGATGGAGAAAGGGAAGCAAAGGATGCCGGGAAATCCTCTTTGAAAGAGCGATTTTAAGGCGCTCCAGCTCTTCCACGTGAATCGCTGCGCATTACGATTGTTAGGTTCGGATCCCCCCTCCACCGATCTTTATTAAATTGAGAGCTCCACACGCTCCGGGGAACTGCGCAAGTATGTGGCATGCAATAAGTGTTGTCGACCGGAAATATTCTTTTTTTCCCCCTTCGTCTTGAGATAAAATGCCATCAAGGTCTCGGGGAAGAAATTCCTTTAACCATTTCCCGATTCCCGAAAGGCCTTCCTGTTCCTGAAGGTGAGCTCGAGTCTCAAGTGAAATCGGAAATCTTTTACCCCTTTGTGCTTCGAGATGAGTTCGCGGTGTAAATCTACGGGGAGGAAGGAAATCTTGATCTTAATTTTATCAACAGCTTCCCTCTGCAAATCTGTGCTTTCCATTGATTAGAAACAGTGGGTTCTAAAACTGGGGGACAAGGACAGTTTACTTTCCCTTGGTAGATAAGGTTTAGCATAGTGCGGGAGTAAAAGTGGCAAGAAGTGTGTGGGGGGAGAGGAATTGACCCCCACTGCTCCCCCTAATCGCCGCCACTGATTGAAAACAGGGCACAGCACACGATAAGGGCTCGGCCTTATGCTATTTTGTCGTGAGAGGTCAGGATCAGCCTTGGCATTAAAAACATTGACAGGCGCCTCGCCTAAGAGGTTATGCAATACGCTCAACACGCATGTATTGGGGTAAACTAACTTCATTTCGAACCTTAATTACAAAAGCGACATTCAAATAGCAACTCTGTCGACGTACCCAGTAAGACAAGGTGATATTTTAAACGGAAAATGTTCATTGTTGATATTATTGCTGATAGGAAGTAAATATGCTGTAACGAAAATTGAGAATTCAAGTAGATAATTCACTGTACTTTCAACTCGGCAAATTACTTTTTAACGGTCCTTACCTACGTAAGATTGATTGATTGATTGATTTAGTTTATTTTACTTTGCGTTTTGTGCCTCTTGGCTAATTTGAGAAGACAGGGATGAGTGATGACATGATGAAGCTGATGAATGAACATTAACAAATAACCAAGCTCGAGCGGGATTCGAACCCGGGACCCTTGGCGTCGCAGCGCGATGTGCTAACCACTCGGCCACAGGGTCCGGCACCTACGTAAGAGTTATATACCTATATATAGTGTAAATATAATTGAAGAGATAGCCATTGAAGTCATAAATTCATATTTGTAATAGAAGGTATAAAGGTAGTTTTTACTAATGTTCACTTGCTCTCTGGCGAGTTGACTTTTCCTTCCGGTTTCCTCTACTTCTGTCTATGAAACTTTAATGTTTACTAAAAGTCATGCGTAATAACTAAGGTATTATCCTTGCATATTCCATTACTGAATTTGGATAATTTATGAATGAAGTATTGTTCTTTTTTCTGGCAATGTGATATGCACGTCCACAACGTAAATGTTCCTATGCATAACTCTTTATTTCCTGTAGGTTTGCCACATTCTGCTACATTCTATAAATTTTTAATAGTGACACCACTTAGTGACGTTTTTGTGGAAAGTTTTTCAGGCAACCATTGATTCTATTAGTATCCTTTATATATGTAATAGACTGAAACGCTTCACGGGATGCATAAGTATTACGAAACAAATTGTTCACAACCATGTTTATTCTCTTCGTTTTATTTTGCACCATCAGAACCAAGCTGCTGATAACCTCTGCTCCAATGTAAGCAAAATCCTTTCCTTAAACACATAGAATCGAATAGAAAAATTAATGAAAGTAGCCGTCGACAATTTGACGAGCAATACTTGTGAATCCTGCCGTACAATTCACTCTGTGTGAATCGAATTTTAAGGTACAAGCTTTGCAAGGTATTCTGGTGAGCCAGCAAGTGGGCTAGTGCCTTTTGTTGCCTCCCCACTAGAGACGCATTTGTCTAAGATCGTCAAACGTGTCTCATTTTGAAGCTATTTTTTTAATAGAAAATTCTGTGGACTGGAAGATTTTTACCCAAGTTGAAAGTAATAATTGAGCAGAGAAAGTAAATGGACAAAAAAATTAGTCTCCGAGGTGTAATTGTCATCTAACAATAATGATTCTTTTCTCTTGAGAAAGCAAATTTTATTTGTAATAATTTATCTAAGAAGAGAATTTTTCGTATATGCGATATATATATTAGATCGTGTTGCATGCAGGAATGCATGGCGGCCATATTGGAAAGTCCGCGGTGGCTCAGTCGGTAACGCGTCTGACTACCATGCTAAAGGTCCCGGGTTCGATCCCCGGCCGGTTCAAATCCGGGAACTTTTCTAACGGTGGAAGCGGCCCCGGCGCCTACCCAGCGTCGAATAACATGGGTACCTGGGGGAAACTCTGGGGGGTAAAGGCGGTCAGGGGCGTGATGCTGATCACATCACCCCCACTCACGACCGGATCAAGAAAGTGTGGGGCGTTACCCCCACACCCCCTATACGCCTTCATGGCGTGGTGCTAAGCACAGGGGAACACTTTACCTTTTTTTACCTTTACCGCCATATTGGAGTTGTAGAGCGGTAAATTTTTCGCCAATGTTTTCTCTAGAAAATTTGTCTGTAATATTCAGTTTAAAGAAATTACTTTGAAATTACTTCTAGGTTCAACCCTAAATTGCCTATACTAAAAGTAGAGTAATTTTTAACAGAGCAGATGGTTAAATGTCCAGTGCTGGAAGACTAGCAAATGGTAATTTTAGACTGATAGTCGAAGTTGTTGACAACAATTGTCCAACTGCTCCTTAACAGACGTGTTAGTACCATAGACACGTGGTGCCGCTGCTAAGTTCCTTATCAGTTTTCCGGAGGTAAGCGACCTATGCTATTATTGAGTAGAGTATTTGATGGAACTCCAAACATTTCCAATGCACTACCTCGTGTTTTAGTTGTTTGTCCAAATTGCCATATCATGGGCAGCGGAAAAAGAGACCTTCATTCAGTACACTTTTACTCGAAAACTATTTGATATATTTGAATGAGCTTGGTTGTAAATTGATTAGAAAGGATCAATCTTAACAGTGAATATTGAAATTTTCTTATCACTTCTATATATTAAAATATATTACCTGTCAAATATCTCAGTTTTTACGTCGGTGTATAGAGCCCTATTCTAAGTTACTGTAAAAATTTTATCTTGCAAGGCTTTCTTGCATCATTTCTGAGTAAACTGATTTTATTTTTTTGAAATTGAGATGTCCATTGTGACAATACGCCATTGCTAATGTTTTCAAGACCTCAATATGCCTTTGATATCTCCTGTGTTCGAGTCCTACAAGTTCAACCGATAGATGACTCTGACCAGGTATTATTACAGAAGGCGTTGCTTTGCTTTCTTCTTCAACTACCCCTGGCATTGTCTTTTCCCTCGGGGACGGTTTTTGACCGTGCTCCGTGTATTAAGTCAATTACATGCTCCAATAGGGTAATCGGTTGTTATCATTATCGTTATTAGTTAACTCATTGAAAACAATTCACAAAAAATGAAATGAAGGAATGAAAATAAATGCCCAATGAAGATTCTACGCTTTAGGAAGATATACAAAATGTAGTCTAAAGAAAAACAGTTTCCATGAGGCTTATAATAGGTATGTTGTTATAATTTTAAAATTTGAATAAATAGTAGGTACGAATGGTTTATAAAACAGAATTTAGTTATGCTTTATTTGATGAGAATAATTTGCATAACTAAAGAAGGAAAATTGAATTTCGCGCTATAAAAGAGACATCTAAAACTTGCTTGCAATTTTGGTAGTTTTCATAAATTTGTTCCTCTCATATTTCAATTATACCTGAATTTCCCTACTAAGATAAATTTCCCTTCATGTTGGCAACATTTCCACAACCACCATGATCTTGTACTCAATCCACTGCCTTTAAAATTTAATACGGAGGTTTCAAATTGCTGTTCTGTAAAGTGTAACTGAGTATTATCACAGCGGGGTCAGAGACGGTGGACAAACAACTAATATTTCCCAGCTAAGTTAAGGGCTTCATCACTTCCGTTGCTGTGAAACGAAGAACACCCCAGAGCGAAACCGCAAACGGTGTTTGCTGATGGATCTTTTAACCGAACCTTACCAACAGCTTTTCTTGCTCTTGGACTGAACGAGACTTCGACTACGGGATCCCTCGCAACTTCGGTTGGAGACCTGTTCTGCGGCTAACCTACCAAACCTTCAGGATAATAAACAGTACTGTGTTCCCCAGGGATCTTCTGCGTTGCTAGTTTCCATGGTACGTTTTGCTTTGAGGGCCAGTCAGTGTTGCCACATGGGAAAAATTCCCTCTATGGAGGGAAATTTTACAAAAATTAGGCAAAAAGGGAAATTTAATTAAAAATATAAAAAATACAGGGAACTTTCAGGATCAGTCAACGCTGTAGAATATATTTTTCTTTCTTTTGCTGCGTAATTTATTACTCCGAAACGAATCAAAACAAATATTTAAAATTGAGTTTGGGAACACATTTCGCACCTTCCAATTATGTTGAAAATTTTATAATTAGTGTAATAAACCAGCATATAAATCTAATTTTCGTGAACATTGTCAATTCGTTTATTTTTCACAAGATGTACAGTCACCAGAAATAAAAGTGGAACACCTAGATCCTGAAATACTCGCTTCTCTACAAGGTGTTATGTGTGTTGCCTATTTTACGGCGGTGGTAGAAGGGCCCATTGAAAATTTGACATTGAAATCCACTTATCCCGTAGAGTTAGACAACACGCACATCACTTTCCAGGGAAGCGAGTATTTCAGCATCTAGGGGCCAATTTTTTTCTTGACAGCGACTGTACAACTTTCTTTCCTAAACTCTATTATAGGTATTGCTTCCTTATTTTAAGTAAGGTTTTCTGTGAGAGGTGGACAAATATTAGTAGTAGGAATAATTCCACCACAACTATGCTATTACTACTAATAATAACAATAACAGTAATAGTTAATAACATTTTATAAATGCTGTTTAAATTGTTCTAACGTGAAGGGAAAGTTGGATGAAATAGAAAATTTTGAACTCGTATACGGAGAATTGTGTTGTATTTTTCTGGCAACACTAGCGCCAGTGAGAAGAGAAAAGCAACCAGCTCTGGCAGTGAAAGTGGGAAGCTTGCTGAAACTTACAGGAGTACAGAAAAAGTGTTGGTGCAGTATCGTGCTTACGTACACACTACACGTTAACAATACAGTGTAAAATTAATCTCAATTCACGTAATTTCGAATTGTTTACGGTTCTGTTGAAACAAGAGTGCAAGTATTGTTTTCTGGGGGTAATTAAAACTTGAATTCATAAAGCTTGATGAATTTACTCAACCGTTTAACTTCCTGAAATTGTCATATACTAAGAGGAATGAGCAACCAAAAAGATCAGCAACACATGGCTTTGCTGGTGGTAGTAAATAATATGGTCGACATAATCAATCCTTTTTATTCTGAGACTGGATCGGCATAGAAATTATACTTTTTCATCTTCCGCTGCTGTTTTGCTTTCTGCGCTATTATTTTCGAATCCTTACTTTCTTCTTCCGACACTCTTCTGTTCTTCACTCTGCTTTTCCCACCACACCAAAAAACATACGTCCAATAGTATGCTAAATGAGAGTGCTGCATGAAGATGATTTCGCTCGTGCGCCAAATAGTTTGCTTGGACGACGCTAGATAGCGTACGGAATTGAGAGCTTCTTCGCCGATTGTATCAAGACCATCTTAGAGGCTTCCAGATTGAAAAGGTGATGATTGTCTATGCTGAAGGGTGAGAGACTCGAATAAGTACTAGCGAGCAAAAGTGGTCCATGTAGGACTGCATGTTAGATAGTATACGTACACATAAACATATGCTCCCTTCACTTAGTTGAGACGCAAATAACTTTTTTGCACAGAATTTTTGTTCAAGGTGCAGTTTGAGCGCCATTTTACGGTTGTTTTAAGCATAATTTTCTATCAATTAGTAATTAGTCTGTAGTTATTCTTAGTGAAAGTCAAGACATTTCTAATTAATTTTCCGAAACGTTAAAATGAGTACATGAAAATTGAGCTTTATACATTAAGGAGTACTACATAATTCGTTGACAATACAACACAATTATACATATATAAAACACACACACACTTGTACAGGTTATTACAAATGATCTTCCCGATTTTAAACACATGTGAGTCACGGTTAATGAAACTCAGATAGAAAAAAGTTATATCAATGTAAAGAGTAACTCATAAAGGTTTATTTCATGACCTCACAAGTGTTCAATGTGAGCCCCTTTGGTAAAGCTTGCATGGACCCTTTTCACTGTTTCTTCGTTTACTGACGTGCGGCCAGTTCACTTTATCTTACGGATGCATCCCCTTTCTTTAAAATCAGATACCATTTAGGAATTGAATGTCCTCTGGGTAGATCTGCAACGGACTTCGTACGGAAACGTCGCTGCACAGTGCACAATAATAATAGTACGTGGAAATCTAACACACAAAACGCTTTCCTGTCTTCGCCGGCAGCCATTTTCTCTCGTAGTTACTATGCAGCAGTGTTACCAACCGTATCTGAAATGATATGAAATAAAACTTTATGCGTTACTCTTTACATTGATGTAGCATTTTTGTAGCTGAGTTTCATTAAACGTGATTTACATGTGTCTGAAATTGGGAAGATAATTTGTAATAACCCTGCATATGTGTGTGTGTGTTTTATATGGAATTATATATGAACAGTCAACGAATTATATAGTACTTCGTAATGTACACAGTGCAATTGTGGTATCATTGCATTGGACATTAAATGAAGGGTTCGGGTGTAAAACAAGGTAAGTGACATTTTGGTTATTTTTCAGTTACAAAGTAAAATGTGCCATCCTTCAATTTTGGAGTGATATTGCCATGTCATACAATTTGCATTGGACTCAGTGAAGTCTTCTGAAATTGGTAAACAAACACGAAAACAATTTATCTACAGATTAGCTTCTAATAACCTTTTTTCTTAATGAACTCAGAAATGACCAAAATAGCACTTACCATGTTCTACACCCGAGCCCTTCAAATATTAATTTAATTCTCCCCAAAGAAACAGGCGAGAATTGACTTGTTTTTCCAGCAAATAACTTAAAAACTGTTTTCGGCCTGGTCTAGGTCAGCTTTCCCTTCAACCAGCGCCAAACATTCAAGCTTCCTAATATATGCATGATTTCACCGACCAGATTCCTCCACTCGGCTTGAATACGAATGAACAACGGAATGGTAGTGCAACGTACCGTCTGGCTCTCGACGAGTTGACCTGCACGATTAAGAGTGGCTTTTCCATGCAGGGATAACCGTTCATGGATCTATCTGCACGAAGACTGAGTTTGGTAATGTTATCCCGGAACCAGAAGTTATCTAGTAATTGACAATCATAGAAGCTATACAAAAACTTTTGAAACTAAGCAGGAAATGAGTACAGTCACCGGCAATAAGAATGAGGCATCACAATCCTTAAATTCCCGCTTCCCTGCAATGCGATGAGTTATGTGTGTTGCTTAACTCTGCAGCGACTTAGGTAACAAGACCTCAACGGAAATTTCCACTATCGCGGACACACATAACGCCAGGAAAGCGAGTAATTCAGTATGTAGCTGTCCGAAATTTTATTGCACGTTACTGAACGTACATACATGCATCTACAAGTTAATCCTTAGAAGAATTGCAGAAGAGAGAATATGCTAGATTTTGTGGAGGTTAGGTGAGTTTATGATTAACTACTTGTCCACAGGGGTGCCCACAGGAGGAATTTATGACGGGCCTGAATCATGAGAATTTTTTTGGGGGTGGACAAAATTTCATAGTTTACCTACCAATTCTACATATCTTCACACGAAAATTGGAATATCGTTTCATTTCATTGACTTGTTATTGATTTTTAGTTATGGTTATTAGATGTTCAGCATCTACTTCATGATTTAACAATTTCCACAAGAATACTATTTCCTGTAGAAAACATGAAAGTGAGCCTTACTTTTTCTTTCTTTAGTCTTTTAATTTTAACTACAATGAAAGGTTTCGAATGTTGCAATCTCAGCCAGTGGTAAACAATGCCTGGTGTTTTCATTCAGTTTTAGTGTTGGATGATTTCAGACACGATTAGTGTCTTTTCTATGTGTTCCTGTGCTACGACTGACTGGATAATTGTAAAATACTGTCAGTTTTCTTTGTCTAAAGCTTAGGTATTTCGAAAATTTAATTTAAAAAAACAAACGCATTCAAACAAAAATTAATAATTGCGTGTTAATCCAAACTATATTCGTGTGTGTATGGGGAGGTGGGTATGATTAACAATTTTTTAGGTGGATTTTGATGAACGACTTTGGGGGGATGCGTCCACGGCCTTTGGGGGATTGTTCACCCCTACCCGAATAAACTCTAAGCATGCTCTGAGATAACACATCCAAGAATTTCATAAGATATCCTTTGTAGATAAATCAAGCTGTATAAATTGAGCTTTAGTAATTTCTCACTCACCTTTAGTATTGTGAAATTATTATACGTTAAAACTTGTTTAGAGGCCAATCTGTTTTATGCCTATCACATAGGTAGAAATACCATATACGGCATAAGTGAAAGAACTGCTGAAGATAGACAACTGGAAAGAAATGGTGAAGAAAACGGAAGAATGGAAAGAAAGACTGAAGGAGACCAATGCTGAAGGTGGACTGTAGCACCATTAATAATGATGATGATGATTGAGACTTTGAGATCGTGTGAATTACCTACCTTATCCAACATAGAAGAACAAGCGAAATATGTATACCTAACATAAATAAAGCAGCTTTGAGTTTGCAAATTGTTCGAAATTTTTTAATCTGTATTTGCTTAAGCAGACTACAAGTCGGGATTATTTTTTGGTACGCGAAAACGTTGTATTCTGTCGGATGGAACAAAACAAACGAACAAACAGCATATGATGTTAGCATGTAATCCTACAGAATAAATAAACGCCAGAGGCATCGCTGAATTTGTGCCACATGATTGCATATACGCAGGATAAAAATGTGGTATATGAAAGGTTTGCAGCATTAGGACGATACCTCAACAAGCTAGAGTTGACAAGTTGTATCTTTGAGGGTGACGTTGGCTACTCAGCGCAGAGAGAGAGAGAGAGAGAGAGAGAGAGAGAGAGAGAGAGAGAGAGAGAGAGAGAGAGAGAGAGAGAGAGAGAGAGAGAGAGAGAGAGAGAGAGAGAGAGAGAGAGAGAGAGAGAGAGGAGGGAGGGAGGGAGATACATTTCAGCAGATACCATCTATTCGCTGTTTGAGTTGTCGACAATGAAGCGCAGTGGCTAAGGCAGCATGTTGCTCTTCTCCTTGCTACTGCGCAGCTGGGCTTGCACATGATTCACCCACAAAGAAACAGCTCATGAACTCTAACCGTCAGCAAGAAGAGTTGTTCACTTAGATGCTTTCAACCTGCTATAAAATGTCTTAGTGAACAGCGATAACCTATTTATACTTACAGATCCCCCCACACAACACGATCACACACACACAAACACAAACTTCCTACGGGAGGCGGAACTATCAGTTAGTTGTTGTTGTTGAATTGGTGTTTTAAGTCCACTTTATGCACAGTAAGGCTAATCGGGATTGGACCTACAGTTTAAAGTGGGATCCGAACCACTTGAACCTCCACCGGGTATCGAACCCGGGACCCCTTGATTACAAGGCGGCGACGCTACCACTGCGCTATCGGGGAGGCCGCTGAACTATCAGTTAGAAATACTTAGGAGCAGGAGGAACAAATTTGTGTCCAGCCAGACACGAGGACCCTAACTACTGCTCCTGCTGCAAGGTGAAGAAAGAGAGGCCTGTGCGCTGGATGGTTTTATACTTGTTTCTCTGGAATATCAAACTTCCGATGGCGTAGAAACACCTCATGAACGGAAAGAGGACTTGTTGAAGATTTGATTTGTCGAAGGAAAAAAATCGAAAACACCCATTTGATTGTCCAAACTTGCGTTTTTTCCTTCATAAGGAATGCATGTGAATCTTGTTTATCATATTTTTCAAACATTATGGCCAACAGAATACAACTTGAAAAATCACTTCCATTTGCAACATGGCGAGAGCCGGATTTCTTCTTAGTAGCAGTGCCCATTCCGACGATATTGAAATATATTCACACCTGGTGGGAAACGGTCACTATTCACTAATATCAATATTCTTTAATCCATTCGAGCCCATTTCTGAGTGGGGTGTAAGGGATGACTTTCCCGTAAGCTCACAAAAGTCAACTTCACTTCCACGTAGTACGCTTCACTTCCACGTAGTGCACCTCGGTAGATGCAATGTTGGAGGCCAACGAGGCTCTGGCGTCTGGACCTATTGTCATTATAATCCTCTCTAGGGTTGTGTTTTGTCATTATATGTGATGAGCGACCCTTTACAGCCTAAGCTCTTAATCTAGGTAAGGATATTTTAGAGACAAGTGTTGATTTTAATTATGGTAAGGGTCTTGGCCCCTGTAATGTGACGGGCGTACATAAAGTAAGTGCTGATGCGCCCAAAATTTTAACTCATTCCTATTTCTGGGCAGCTTTACTGGTGATATCTCTGTTCTAGACTTGGAAGCACTTGTTTCAAGTGAAGCAATATTGCCAGATCTTAGCTCAGGAAAAGTGTTTGATGTGCGAGCGAACAAACTTCGGCGAGAACGAAATCGTGTTCTGTGGTCCTCTTTGTATCGTTAATTAAAACATTCTTGATGCCTAGTGGCCATTAACAATGCAGACACTCGTGGTATTATTGGCGCATTAGGAATTGCCTCTTGGCATTTCATTAATGGAAGTATCCTGAACGGTGCGGAAAGAGAAAGCACATTTATATATGCACTTAATCCGTCGTTTGCAAGCTGTTCACTATATGTTTGCAAGTCAGTTTTTCGGTATGATAACAAAGTATGAAGTTCAGTGCTTTCACAATTTGAACTTCAACAGTGTAAGGTACTGTAAAATAGAAGTGATTGTTGACAAGAATGTGTGATCGATCAGAATTCTGCAATGGGTGTGTTGAGGGCAACCCTGGGAGAGTAAAGGTAGCGGAGTGCGGTGCTAATCACGTCACCTCCACACCTCCAATATTGGCGAGATCGAGAATTTGTTGCGCCTAACAACCCTCACTACCTATGTGCCTTCATGGTGCTGTGCAAAGCACAGGGACAGCTTTACCATTATCTTTTATCGTAAAAATAGAATTTATATAATTGAGAGTTATAAGTGGATACTTGGGGGCAAACCTGGCTGGTAAAGGCGGCTGGAGAGTGGTGCTGGTCATATCACTTCCACAAACGGCTGAGATTGAGAATGTATGAACCCTTATCTCCATATGCTCCCCAATATCCTTTTACGTCATGTAGCAATGTGTTACATTTCCCTTACTGTCATGGATGACAGTCTTAGAATGCATACACACGACTCGTTGAGTTACCTATTTATGCATAGCACAGGATAAAAAGCTCATGCTGGGTGGGGGGGGGGGGGAGGGGTAAGGTTAAATTTCGTCCACAAATTTTCACAAACATATTCGTGTGAAACTTTGCAAGGTATTGATTGAATCGGTATATTTTACTTCGATTTTCTGCCACTTTTAGCTAAGGTGAAGATGAGGATTATTAGTCATAAGATGAAATGGATGATTGATTGAAAGAAAATTGTTGGGTGCATCGGCACATTATTCCATTTTCACTCTTAAATTTATACGGGAAATATTCTTCTTCTATGGCGCTCCGGTCCGCATTCGGTCCATGGCCTCCTCAATCTTTCTCTTCCATCCTCTCCTATTCAAGGTTTCTCTCTTCCAATGCTTCTCTCTTCCAGTTCCTAGTTCTCAGTAGTTGTACTGCGTCTCCTCCAACCGCTTCTTCCCATCTGTTTCTGGGTCTCCCCACTGATCTTTTTCCTTCAAAACTTCCTTGCATCACCTTCTTGGGGATTCGGTTTTATATCCATCCTGAAGTCCTGCCCACCTTTTAGCTCTTATATAAGTTGAGATGATCTTTGTAAAGTTAAAATAATTCCTGATTGGTTCTTACTCTACAAATATCTTGCACTTTTATTAGTCCAAATATTTTCCTCAATATTTTCCGTTCAAACAAGTCCAGCTGCACTTTGATTAAAAAATGTTTCACTCCCGCATATCATTATGCTGCGAATTAGGGTTTTATACAAAGTAACTTTGACTCTATGGTTTACTCCATGATATTTAATCAATGGTAGTAATGAGAAGTATGCTTTATTGGTTCTTTGTATTCTATTTCTTACTTCTATCATATCATCATTTTTGTCTGTGATGAATACTCCTAGATAAGAGAAACTTGATACCACTTCCAATTCATGTTCTCCAATCTTTATATGATTTCCTTTGAGTTTGCTTTCTTCGTTTGGACTAATATTTTTGTTTTATTTGTGTTAATTTGTAATCCAATGTCCTTCCCTTTCTCGTCTTGTGTTTCCACCACTTCGTTAATTGATCTTATTGATCTTCCTGTGATATTGATGTCATCTGCATACCCAACTATTTGCGTCGACTTATATTCTAATGTTCTTCTGGCATCTATCATTAGTTTCCTTATCACATATTCCAGAGATAGATTGAACAAGAGCAGTGCCAAGCCATCCCCTTGTTTGAGACCTTGTTTAACTGAAAAGCTATCTCCCATATTTGCTTGTATCTTCACACAAGATTGGGTGTTCTTCATCGTCATTTCTACCAATCGAATTAATTTTGCGGGTATTCTGAATGTTCTCAATATGTTTCCAATTTTAGTTCTATCAATGGAGTCATAGGCTTGTTTAAAATCCACAAAGACTTGTGTTACTTTTATGTTCCCTTCCCAACACTTCTTCAGTATCTGTCTGACTGTCTGACTCTTGGAGACCTGCCTTTTCTGAAGCCGGCTTGGTACTCTCCTAATGCTTCTTCTGCATATGGTTGCAATCTTTCTCTAAGTATGCTTGTCAATATCTTGTATGCTACACACAGCAAGGAAATTCCCCTGTAAACGGAGAAATATCCCCTTATTTTTCTAATTATTTCTTAGGAATTTAAAACGAGGGGTGTAAAAAGCTCCTTGGGAAAAATTAAAGGTGCAAGGTTGTAATGGAACCTACAGAAGGCAAACAGAACACATAAAAAGTCAGGAGAAACTAAATGCAGGCAGTGGCAGAGTCTGGCTGAAAGGACAATCACAAACGCACAAGGATGGCAAACAAGGGATTATGCTGGCTGAGAGTCCAGACGCCAGAGCCTCGTTAATCTGCAAAACTACCGTCCATGGTGCAGTACGTAGAAGAGAGGTCGGCATTTGGAGGTCTATTGGACCTCTGCAAGGTAATGAGAGCGTGTGTTGTGTTCGAGTGTATACGTAAAAATAGAAATAGTACGTACAATTAATTTATTGATGCTAATATCGTTGCAATATGTTAGTGAGAGCTGTGAGAATGGAATAGAGGCACCGGTGTCTTCTGCGATTTCAAACTAATTTTTGGAAAGCTAAAAACGTTCTGCTTCTCTTGCTTCTGTCCCGTAATGACCTTTTAAACAACTTCACTCCACCCACTCACTAGAATTACAAGGCTCTCCGCAGAAAAGAAACTACTTTTGCATGGGCGTAAGGAAGTTCCTGAAAAGACATGCCCTTTTGACAAGACCACCTTCCTAAAATATCCGATTTCTTAGGTCGCTTTCGCGAGTCCGACTTCTCCTTCCTTCGGCCTTCCTTTGCATTTCAAAAGAAACGAAAGCAGAAACCGTTCCATCCCATTACTGCCAAGTCAAGTGCACGAATCGACCCTTTTGCGAAAAGAGGGAGGCTGTAAATGTCCTTCCCCTTTTTTTCCAGGGGGTTGGGAAAGCTCTTCTTTCGCGGCAAGGAAAAGATTCTGTAGGCTTAATCAGTGGAATTAATTCCGCAGGAGGAAGCCCTTTTACCCCTAACCACAACCGGAAACTTGTTGACAATGGCGTGGCGGACGTCGCAGCAAGAAGTACCGTCAAACAGCCTTGGCTAATGCGTTCATTCTGCAATGCTATGATAAACACCAATGCCATCAAATCAACCGCATATCAAAATATAATCTGTCTCCCTGTCCACATTTGTTTGTTCATCGTTTCGTTAAACATATATAAAAAGAGCATTATATGTACAAAAAATGGCCCCATTCCAATCGTTGCTCTTGTTTGTTCCGAAAAAGTACTCACCGTCCATCTGTTTGGTCTGCTCACACTGCACAATAATCGGATTGATTATATTTTTTGATGAATGCACACGGATGCGCAATTTTTGAAATGATAACATTGAGTTATCGCCCAATATTATATTTCCCAATGTATCAAGTAACTCTGCAAACCTTTGTTTGGCATATCTAGCGCGAACAATGGTTACATTTTTTAAAGTTTATTTATAGAAACACGCGCACAAAACATTATTAATATTTATTCATGTTTGAACGAAATATTCTGTAATCAGCTTATGCATCACCGATTTACGAGATGTGCCTTTGAAATTTCTCCCTGTAGAAAATCGAATTTACAATCTAATATGATCTCTTTATATAGTGCTTCAGGCTTCGAAATATTTCTCCTTTTAATGTTGCACAAATCATCTGCTGAAAACCTTGCCAATTCTTATCTTTGCAATGTAGTTCAATTCACGGTGGAATATCTTTTTTGACTATTTTGTCAGCTTTAGCATGACCTTTGCATGAATTCCTTTGCGTCCTAGTTTAACAGAGAGGTGATGTACGTTAACTGCACTGGAAGAATTGCCAGAACGAAGCATGAAATGGAGGGACAGGGAATTGCAGTTTTCTCAGGCTTACTTATTCTCAGTCACTCCCAGGCTTTCCTTGCTCTTTCTCTTCATGTTTCTCCTTCTTGGTCTGTTTGTGTCTTTCCTTCTCTGTCTATCTTTGACAATTATTCACTCTGCTTCTCTTTACTTTTCTTCTGTATGCCTTCATTTGTCTTTCCCTACCTGGCTATTCCAACTTCCTTTCTTCTCCTCTCCTTCTCTCTCTACCTCTCCATGTCTTACCTTTGGTCTCTTCCTGTCTTACCTTTATGTATCTCCTATCTTAAATGTTTTCTCTCCCCGTCTTACCCTTATGTCACTCCCTAACTGTTCCTTTGTCTCTAAATAAAAATTCCTTTGTCTACGTCTTCAAAACTTTCCTTCCCTGTCTCTCCCTGTCTTTCTCTACCTCTCCCTGCCATACCCTTTGTCCCTCCCTTTCTAACTATTTGCCTCATCCCGGCATTCCATTCCTGCCTTTCCGACTGTCTCCTATTTATTTCTGTTTCTCCTTGGAAGTTACTCTCTCTGATTTTTGTTTTGGAACTGTGGACAACAATGATTGTTAAACGAACGAACACCAACACACTGGAAGGAAATAAGTTCCACTGCCTTTATATCAGAATGTTGATTTTTTTCTAAATTTCGGAGGAGATATAGCCCGAACTGACTCGCCTTCCTCTGCGTACGCCAGTGGTTGAACACGTGAAATAGATGAGAGAATGTAACAAATCTGCGTATCTTTACTACCGTTCGAACCCACATACGCAAATTCACATTTCGCTAACAGCTAGACCATGCAGCTACATTAAGATTACAAATTCGGTACTTGTCACTTGGTTTTGAATTGGTGCATTAAGTCCACTTTATGCACAGCAATCGGGACAGGACCTACAGTTTGAAGTGGGATTCGAACCACTATGTGCCTCCACCGGGTATCGAACCCGGGCCCCTTCATTACAAGGGGACGACGCAACCAGTGCGCCATCAGATAGGCCTACTTGACATTTGGGTTTAATTTCACCTTGACATCTGTTACTATCAATAAACTTTTATTACTTGCTAACAATTGAAATGTGCATGGAAACACATCATTAGTTTTGTGCAAGTTAACGCCCTACAAAGGAACACGCCGCACAAATAAGGCGTGTTAGACAGAGCTTGGCGATTGCTTATTCCGCTAGAAGTGCACTTCTCCCTCCCACAAGAGCAATAAAATGCCTGCAGCGGAAGTCTGCATGATCTGGGTTCGAAGCGTGCATGCATTGTCTGCAGCAAATGGCCTATTAACCGAACTCATAATGCAAGCTGAACACGGCGGTACCGCGTTCAGACAGGACCAACGAGATCTGCGGTTTTGGAAAGCCATATTACGATTTTTTCTCGTTTTTATTCTTCCCTCGCAATTTTCCCGCTCATTTTTCCCGCGCATTTGACTTCCCCAATTGAATATCTCACGAATATGATTCTACGAGCCATCGTAATCACCAAGCTGAAGCACGACATGCAAATTACCTCTTCAAAGATTAAAAAGGGCATATTTTCATTCACGATCTTTTTTTGTTTGTTCTTAATTACTTCTATTAACTTTTCAGTTCGTGGGTAGATAGAATTAGCGTAACCACGGTGTTTAGAGCATTTGTGTTTCATTGGAAACAGTTATTTTTTAGTACCCAACTGTGGCTTTTTTGTTGGTAATTACGTGGAAAATGAGCTCCCTGAACGCCGTAAGTACCAAGCTGTCACCACAGCTTGCAATGAGGAATGGGATTTGGTAATTTAGGGATAGCCCAGAAAATGTAGCTCGTATGCACTAAATTTTCTTCAAATGTTAAACAACTCAGCGATAATAAAAGTACTATTATGGAATGTAAGAATTTCGTTCATGACATGAAAATTCACCACTGGCATTAAGTAAAATGAGGAAAAAAGAATATGATTACGTGATTCGCCATCTTGATGACGTCATAAGAGTGTGCTCTTCCTTTGTCTAACTATAATTCCAGTAGAATTTTAAAACATCATGTCTCTTAAATGATAAGGGAATGGGTTTTTTTCTGATTGCGTGGATCGTATCTAGAATTTCACATCTAGTTCTGATTCACCCCATTGCATAAATTGGATTTAAAATAAATTTTGTTAAATTTTGAAATTTTCTTAAGGATATTGTGTCCTAAACAGCGTTTCTTTTTGTCAATACTTCATATCGTATTAGAAAATAATTCGACGTTATTATGTCAAGTGGAATAGAATGAATTCATACATTTTAGAGATGTTCAAAAAACTTTTTGACGATAATTTTAACCCCTCCCCCTTCACCAACATCACCATCAACCAACAACCATAACGAATTTGCAAGATCTTGGCAAAGTCTAGATTTTGATATGAAGATATATATTGACACACTAATATTGTAACTTACAAGGTACTACTCTTGAAATTAATTAATTCTCGGATGTGAAAACATAATAAAGTTAACACGGTTTATATTTAGTTTAGATTCCCACTCTATAACTTATAGCATATTATGTTTTTCAACTGTTACGTCACAAAATGGAGATTTAAATTATGAAGTTGATAAATACATAGAAATGTATGTACTTAGAGTTGACAAGCGGTGTCATTGGGGGTGACTCTGACCAAGCCCAGCTGCGCAGTAGCAAATGAAGGAAGGAGCCACTGCGCTGTCGAACAATTAAACTGCGAGCAACTACGGAAATGTCTCACTTTGCCCGGAGCAGCTAAGGTCACCCGCAAAAATACAGCTCGTAAACTCTCATCAGTATTCTAAGAATCTCTGGTTTCGTAGCGTACAAGAATAAAATGAGACAGTTAAGTTTTTATTCACATGAACAAATATATTGAGCTTTGGACAATTACAGTATAGGTCTTAAAACAAAAAAAAAACAAACAAAAAAAACTATAATACGAAAATAACAGCACAGAAATTAATTATATAGCTACAGTAGGCTTATATAATCGAATTCCATCTTCAGATGAAGCTGTGGGAGAAGACACATCACAAAGCAATTACTTCATATTTAGAAAATTCTCTTGCTTTCTCTTAATTATAACCAGAAAAATGTGATAGCATGCGACTCGTCCGGTGAAATCACCAGAAGGGCTTTTTACTCCTGAAAAGAAAAAAGAAACATTACATAAATCCTTACAAGAAAGTCAGTATTGTTGATAAAGTTAAGCACATTAAGAATCCGCATCCTAAACGGTGCGCTTATCATTCTGGCAACATGATTAATTGGCATTTCCAAAGAAATTGTGGAGGGTGGTGCTGGTGTATAAGATGTGAGCATCCCTTGTCCGCACCTGATGACGTACGAATTCATATTTCGTGACTAATATACTTAGCCCACTCCATAAATCAGACAATGACTACGCCCCTGATCAAAGCTGATGCGACGAAGCTATTTGATAACAGCGGGCAGCTTTGAAAATTGGAAAATATAAATTGAACTCACTGCGCCATCACTCTCACAAAGCCCTTTTGTGTGTTGTTTTGCGAGCTCATGTTAACGGTGAGATGGCCAGAAATCGATATTGTGAGTGTGAACAATATTATACTCACTTTGGAGAGGAAGAGAAACAAATCAAACATGTGGTAAATACGTCATTCGAGCCGTGGGTGGATTTTATCACCTATCCAGCTCATATTTCATTAAGTGTTTAATTAACCGTGTCAGCGTAATGGTTCTGCTTTGATAAATTCTATACAACGCCATCGGGCAGGGAATGGAGCGTTGGAAATCGTACTTGTGTTCATGCACATATTTATCATATCTTTACCTGTCCTTGTCAATAATAATTGTATGCAAAGACGAGAGATATTCCGCGATAAAAACACCACTAAAACCCGAAGTTATGTATATTTTGAATACGTTTGCAGATGTTTTCTTCTGTATGTAAAGTTTACATGGAGTTGGCCAAACTCGTTGAGTGTTGTGCTTACTGTATCGTGGACGTTTGTTATTACCGCTTACATACCTGCGGGTCACCACCTGTATTTGCCAGTGGACTCGTCCAGTTAACGCCTGATTCCGCATCTGCGTTCCACTTACAGTCGCTACTCTCTACTTTGCTAGTGATCCCGTCCATTTAGTGCCTGATTTCCCGCATGCGTTCCAGTTACAGCTTCTACTACTCCCTATTTTGCCAGTGCACTCGTCCAGTTAGCGCCTGATTCCCCACCTGCGTTCCACTTGCGGCCACCACTTGTATTTTACAGTGGAATCATCCAGTTAATGCCGGATTACCCGTTTGCGTTTCACTTACAGCCGGCACCCCTACTTTACCAGTGGACTCGTCCAGTTAGTGTCTGCTTACCCGCCTGCGTTTCATTCAGCCGACACCACTATTTTGCCAGGGGTATAACTGATCGCACGAAACTCAAACAACGTTTTGGTCAAGCACGGCTATTTAAGTGAGAATCTCAAATGGACTCGTCCAGTTAGTGTCAGCTTCTCCCAAAGTGCTCCACTTCAACCGACATCCTTATTTTGCCAGTGGACTCGTCCAGTTTGCGCCTACTTAAGCGCCTGCATTTCACTTGCAAATGGAATCGTCCAGTTACAGCCCGATTCCCCGCAGGCGTTCCACTTGCAGCCACCACCCCTATTTCGCCAGTGGACTGTGGACTCGTCCACATCTTACACAGGCCTTCCTTGTCGGAATGATCTGATGTAGAAAATTTACTCACTTTGGCAGCTTTGGGCTGTGGCTGGCGCTTGGCTTTCTTCTTCTGTAGTTTCTCCTTCACTTCCCTGGCTAGATCAAAATAAGGCTTCTTCTCATCTTCCTTCAATTCTTTCCATTTACGTGCAGCGAATCTGAGGAGAGTCACACATTCTGCGAAGGGATGGTTCTTTACGAAAAGAGACAACGTATCTGCATGAGTAACAATAGATGGCACTGCCATGCAGTATTATTAGGAATAACGGTATTACAAACCGAAATTGACAATAATTGGAAATTTTCAAGTGAAATAAGTACATACATAATAAATGTTTAAAGTGAATCATTCATTTTTAATTCGTACTGTGATAAGCTCAAGAATAGCTTAGTTAATATGTAATAACAACACTATTTTTAAGGAAATACTTATTTAGAAAAAAATACAGTGAAGATATCGAGAAATAGCTACCTAAATATATGCAGAATTACTCTTAAGGCTAAGCAAATAATTTCAGTAAAACAATTCCAACAATTTTTTTCATTTTATGCTGATCCCGCATGTATCAGACACACTGAATATCATAAATAAAATATGTCTGGTTCGATTACAAGGCGCTATGACGCCAGGGGCTCGAATCCCGTCCTGACTATGGGCGTTCTTTGTGGGTGTCGCGATTAGTCAAAAGTGGCAGAAAAGCGAAGTAAAATAAACCAAAATCAATCAATCAGTCGAATACTAGGCGACAACAATGCTGATTGAACAATATGAAATATTTTTAACTATAATAATCTGTGCAACGCTGTACTTACGTTTCTGATTTCGGCCACATATATGAGGAACGCTCGCGTATTGCGTGTTCTGTACTGAAAAGAGAAGAACATCTTCAGTTTCAGGTGCGTATTTACTAAACGGAATTATTTTTATATTTATATACATTTTCAATAATAGATACTAGTACAATTCACTTATACTCTGTTCCAGGGATGAGTGGAGCAAGCGAACGAAAACAAATCCTCTGCACAAGTAGTGACTCGAGAGGGCTCGACCAATGAACGCGCGAGAGGGAATGGTATTGCATGGAGGAGACAACGCTGCTACAGCTACCAACCATTTGGAACAACGCGTACTGCTTCGCTCCGCCCATCGCTTTCTCCCCTTCTCTAACGTTATGTATGGCAGTGCTCCATAGTTTGCCGAGACAGATTATTATTTATACTATTTCTTATTTATAAATAGTACTGTAGTGGTTAAATATACCCTTCTTGGGCCTCCCCGATGGCGTAGTGGTAACGTCGCCGCCTTGTATTCAAGGGATCCCGGTGGAGGAACATGGCACAGTGGCTCGGATTCCACTTTAAACTATAGGTCCAGTCCCGATTAACCTTTCGGTGCACAAAGTGGACTTGAAACAACAATTAAGAAAAATAATATGTACCCTTCTTGTATCAAAAATTCTATTTTACTAAAGAAAATGATTGAAGAAATTGTGGTCTGAATCCGTCATTTTTGATTTCCATCTAGCTACTATAAAAATTACCATGACTATTTCTAAAATATCAATGGCTATTACATAGTTAATCTAATTATACTAATTCAATTTTTAAAGCATATTTTGTGTATTCGCAACTCCAGTATATAATCATCACGTATCTTTAAGCAAGATACGTATATAGGGTGTCCACCAAATTTCTTTACAAATTTGCACATTTATTAAGGACAACCTGTACTGTGTAAGTTCATGGCATTTCTTTTAAATAAACTGTAAATATCAAAGTTTTAATTGACATTGCTGTTGTTTGTTTTAGTTTGAGTTATTGCCTGTATACCTCAAGATGTATAATCTTTGAGATGCGCGTGTAGTCACTTTTAAGTCATTGTGAAGGTTCCCGTTTCACCTACGAACTTTATTTTTGTATGGAGATATGTGAAGGATATTGTTTATCAGACAAAGGTACAGGACATCGATGACCTGAAATAGAGGATCAACAATGTCTACCTGAGCACATGCTGCAACACACATGGTTGGAATTGAAGGTTCGGCTATATGTGCAACAAATAGTGCGCATCTTGAGGTTTGCAATCAAGGCATAAAGCACATCTCCTTATGTTCTCAGCCAAATTTGCCTACCTAACGCTGCGTTCCGAAATAAATGTGCTATGTTGTAAGGAGACTTTGTGGACAACCTGTATGATTCAAATTTAAATTTGATTTACTCTATTATATGCCTCAGTGCTCTACTATAGGCCTATGTATCTGTAACATGTATGAGATTTTGTCCGTGTTTAATATTCAAACCGGTTACCGACGCAATGTTAACTTTTCATGTTAGTACAGCATAGAGTGTATAAATAAAGTTAGCGCACGAAAACACGGTTGCGTTCCTTATTTTGTAACTTAATAGGCAGACTGCTAACCGTAACTTTTATGGCAACTTCTGACAGTCTGATAGCCGACGGAGTGGTTAGAACATCGCGCTACAACGCCAGGGGTCCCGGGTTCGAATCCTCGCCCGGGCATGGTCGTTTGTGAGTGTCCATTTATCGATTTCATCATATCACTTATCACCATCTTCAGAAATTAGCCAAAAGAGGCACAAAAGGCGAAGTAAAGTAAAGCAAATCAATCAATCTCACAGTGTGATTGGATTGATGGTATCTAATTTAACATCAACTCAGACCAATCCTGATAAACCTTACTGATTGATTGATTTGGTTTATTTTACTTGGCTTTTCTGCCACTTATGTATGGCTAATCTTGAAAATGAGGATGAGTGAATAAAAATCTCAGTTTAAAGTGAGATCCAAACCACTGTGCCAGACGAGCGGCTAGGGACAGCATTAGCACCTTGGGAAATACATGTTAACAGCACCAAACCTGGCCTGTCTAACCTATCCACGTGTGCATTTAATAGCTTAAATAAACAAAATATAACTTGCCAAACCTATTTACATGCTTATTTATGCTATTAATGCCTATGTGGATAGATTTTGTAGGTCAGGTTTCGTGCTGTTAGCATGTATCCCAAGGTGCTAATGCTGTCCCAAGCCGTTCTGTGCCATGTGTTCCAACCGGGTATCAAACCCTCGTTACCAGTACGCCATTGGGGAGGCTGCTGATGTGAAACTTATGAATGGGCACTCACAAAGAACAACTAAGCCCAAGCCGGAATTCGAACCCGGGACCCCTGGCGTCATTCCGCGCTGTGCTAATCCCTCAGCTTTCCCTGATTAACCTCTCCAACTGATCTTATATTGCTTAATTTGCATTCATGGTTAAATACCAACAATTCGCGTTTGTATTTTCTTCCGCAAAATAATGAAGATAAATTGTTCTTTCTAGTAGAAAACCTACACCCAACTATGTCTATCACAGGCCAGTTGTGAGAACGTTGTAGTACATATCCATTACCTTAAATTGTCCATTTTGTTTCTACCGTGGCTAATGTTTCCAACCCAAATTCCTGGCTTTGTACGTAGTGTAACGTGGGGTACCTAATTACACAGCAATGTTTGTTCGTGACGCGCAGTTAAACGTTTAAGCAGGAAAGTAGGAAAACACGAAAATGAGTTTTCCTAAACATTTTTTTTTTCAGAAAACGATTCCCTTTTGTTACCCCCACTGCTCGCCACCCCCGCATGCAATTTGCGATTTGCCACAAACATTTAAGGGGGTTTGTTCGCCGAACAGGCAGTTTACCACTTCCCTGAAGTAAATTAATAGGCACTAGTTTCTCCTGATTGCAAATGTGACGTAATGAATGAAGATCATTAATGGACTAGCTAAGCTGAGGGCGTGGTGGTGTGTGTGTGTTTGTCTGCGGGAGGGGTGAGCGGGGAGGGTGAGCGTGTGTGGTGTCCGTTTGCGTTGGAAACTCATTAAAGCTAATTTTTCACCGGACGTATCCGAAGCCCTTGATGGAGAAACAAGATGAAAGCCTAGGTCATTAGCGCCGAATATGATAAAATACGATTTTCAATATATTTATACAAATTGTGCGTGTTTGCGTATGTATGCCCAAAATTGATTTGTATGATAGTTTTTAAATACGTAAACTTAACGCTGTTAATCATAGGATGAATCACCTGCGTGTCCTAGCACGTTTGACGTTCAGTGTTCGAGGGTCCACCTGGCATTTGTGTTATTTGTGAGTGACAATTCATCAATTTTATCTAATCATCATCCATCGTTATCGTTACGATTAGCGAAAAGCTCAGAAAAGCGACTTAAAGTAAGGAAATATATACGAATTATTAGCGTAATGGGAGGTACGGAAAATATTCTGGCGTACAAGATTACATAAACAATATCTTCTTAATTAGACGAAGAAGGTTATTTTAAAATGATAATATATTTATTATGCAGGGGCTTCAATGTAGGCCTACATGCACAAGTGGAAGTGGATTGAAATTAACAATACAGAAAAAAATGTTCTCAAGGAACACACGTATGTACTGATATTTATTTGTTTAATGTAAAGCTCAAACATAATAAATAATTAAGGAAACAGGAGTTTCATTCCGTATATAAGCAACACACTTGTATTTCTGACACTCGCATAAATTATGCTGATACTCTGTGATTTCTTCATTCATCCAAATGCCTTCCAGATATAACGAGGCATGATTTCCCTTTTCATTGAATTACATTAATAGACTAGCATATTAGATTTGCTTTTTAATTAAGTCTAGGTATTTTGTCAATGCCAACGAGCTGTATCCCCGTTTCGATACCCGGTGGAGGCACACAGTGGTTCGGATCCCGCTTTAAACTGTAGGTCCAGTCCCGATTAGCCTACTGTGCATAAAGTGGACTTAAAACACCAGCTCAATCAATCTCAATCAAACCAACATGCTGTATCATAAAAAAAACAATAATTCCGGATGTCTAACATCGGTTAATATAAATTCGAAAGAGTTTGTAAAATCCTTCTGATGTGATATATATAGCTTTTGAATTCACATGTCGTAATAGGACGAACGTTTCTACAGTCCTCTATATAATTCAATTCCATCCCGTAATGTGTACTATAGCTACAGTTTACAATACAAATTAAAAATAAATGTTTGCTGCCTGATACATAATCACAAATGAATCCACACTATGTACGAGTATCGTATTACACTCTTCTTTGAATATGATAAGCGAATCAACTCGATTACAGAAACATTATATGGCTATTGTACACATATAAATAAGTTTAATGCTATGTGGAGTACTGCACGCTCAAAAAATAAAGAGAGTGATGTCTATTTTCAGTATTCTTGTTTAACATCCACTACAACAGTAAGTTTTAAGCGTCAAAGTGGTTATTTATATCTTTTAATATATGTCCAATATCTCCGTTATTTGGAAGTTTACTACCATTGCCCATTTTTACATACCAATATTGCACACATTTCTTTGCATTGTATAAGAGTTTATCTTGTTACATCAAAATTAAATAATTTAATATACACATTTTGAAACACTAATATAGTTTGTTACATATGTTAGACATTCGCATCTGGCAAAACGTTACTGTACTATTTGCTTCTTGTCAAGCCTTGGTGCATCATTTTTCGCTGATCCTCTAATAGAGGATACTCTAAGAATAGATTCAATAATGATTGATATTGTGCTACGCAGTTCTAGTGGGCTAAGGTTTATATTTATAGCCTTGCCAAGTGGACATTCAAACGAACATCCCCCATTCGAATGGATGCTATTCAACCTGACGTCATCACGCGGTGCACATTGGGAAGATCCAGCATAAAATCTGGCAAACCAATTTGCACGTCTTAAGGAAAACGTATGAGAAGTCTTCTTAGGGCGAGAAATTTACGATATTTTACACGTACACGTTCCTAATGAAATTTGAGTGATTCATACCTTGAATCACTTCGGCAAAAATATGCGCACAATGCTTACCCGGCATGTTTTCAACGTAGGATCTGATTTGTTTGCCCCAAATATGGCGGCGGGAAGTGATTTCGCAATGAATTGTGGGTGAAGTTGTTCGCTAAATATCCATGCATATTATGAAGACTGTTGTTTCTCGGGTAGAAGAGAAATAACGGTTTTGGTACAAGATGCTTTCATCTTTAATAAAGTGTAAGCAAATTGCCCTACAAGATTTCAGTCATCGTAGAGTAGGAAACGTGGACGAAAGTTGATAAACTTATGTCTAAATGAGTACATATAGTTATGTAATTACCTTAGGCATTTTTCTCGCTCCTACCAGTTTTCAGGTTCCCAAAGATCGGTTGCTACGCTACTGAAACAAAAAAATATAATTTCATTATTTATCTATTGTTCTAGAAATCAAAAATAATTCGGAGTGGGCTGTTGATTCCATATCCCCCTCTCTGGTTATGGACCGTAATGCGCGCTGAACGTCATTTTGTTATATTTCTGTTTCATTTGTGCCAGATTGATGGAATCATTATTAATTTTGCCACCAGAGGTCAATAGAATCGCTTACGCAATGACGTAATAAGGAAACCTCGGTGCAACCTCGCAGCCCTTCAGGCAGCGCATTTTGGATTCTGACCCAGAGAGAGGAAGTTGTTTTCCTCAAGTTAGAGACTTTGTGATGGTATCCAAGGAACCACGATATGGAGGAGAAGGATAAGTACTTTCCGTAATGTTTTAAGTTCCGATCTTGCACTCACTCACTCAATTATATTTTGTTCATCATCTTTCTCGAATTTGAAAACTTCCTTGAGATGTTTTTGCTATGATGATCACAATTCATGGTTTAAATATTTATACTATATTCAACTTGCACTTAATTCTATTTGGCATCAAGCCCTTAATCTTACTCCATTTGAAATATTCCTGGGTAGAGCTGCCTTAGACCCTCCCATAAATAATTTGAGTTTAACTGAACAAGAACTCTTGCAGGATAAGGTTAATCTGAGTGAAAAATGGAATAAGGCAATTCACAAGATGAAATTAGAATGGAATAAAAGAAACAGGCTATATCAAAGAAAGTTTCAAATACCGAAGTATAAAATACATGATGTAGTTTTGGTAAAACTCATCCAAGGTCTTCATTGCTAGAAAATAAGACAAAATCATTGTCATTAGTTTACGAAGGCCCATACAAAATTGTTAAAATGCTAACCGAAAATAGTGTTCTTCTGGAAGGTCCTGATGATAATACTAACATAAGACGTTGTCATGTAGATCAACTGAAACCATATATAGATTGATTGATTGATTGATTTAGTTTATTTTACTTCGCGTTTTGTGCCTCTTGGCTAATTTGCGAAGATGGGGATGAGTGATGAAATGATGAAATTGATGAATGGACATTCACAAACAACCAAGCCCGACCGGGATTCGAACCCGGGACCCTTGGCGTCGCAGCGCGATGTGCTAACCACTCGGCCACAGGGTCGGGCGGAAACCATGTATAGAATGTAATTAGTTGGAAACCGGAATGCCAATTGTAATTTCTTCTTCTTCGGGAATAATTAAAAGAAACAAATTAAGTTTTTAAGACATTAAAGGAAGAGGAAGTTACAAATTAAAAATAAATGGGTATCATAATTTTGTAATGTCAAATGATGCTGGTATTGAATTTTGTTTCCTTCAGGAACATATCCTGGAGATTCCAATTTTGAAATGGAAAAGGGAAGACCGTAGTCATAAAGCCTTACTCCAAAATCGACAGACATGGAAAAGTCGACACCTACCATCTGTCTGCGAGCAACATTAAGGGCTGGCAAGAAACGATTTACACTTCCAATATTTTTCTTCCATTATTAAGGTTTCATGTATGTTTGCTTTTTTTTTTGAGGGTCTCGCCCCCACTGGGTCCATGTTTTTTATTTCAAATGGGGGGACGGGGGAAGTGTATGGATCATATGCCTTTCATATATTTATTCTTCTAGTAAATGTATATCTCTTATTTACCAAGGCAGCTATATCCAAATTCCTTTATTTATTAAACATTGGATTGATTCTCATATCTTCCCTGCTATATTTCCCCTTCTTTTTGTGCCTTGTCAAAGATACAACAATAATTCAACTCGGTATTTTTGATGCACAATATCCTAATACAAACAGAAAAAAGGGGTTAATCGAGGGGTGCCGCCTGTCCCGCGCTCGACCTCGATCCGGGTCAGCAATATTTGCGCCGCAACGGAAGTGCTTGGGGGTCGCCACTACGTTGACGGCGAACCGTGGAAAACAACCAAAAAGGTATAGTTGGAAAACTCCTTCCCACTAAGGCGGTAGAGATATAACATTGTAATTGCTTTTTAACTTCATTAATCTTTACATACAATCACATATGCTGCACGTGTCGATCATTTATTTTTCTCGCCTTTATCCATCTCCATTGTTTATCTCAGTTCATAAATTTATGTAAGCACAATTAATTTCAGTTCACCAAACACTTTTATTCAACTCGCGTTCGAATTCTTACTATAATCTGCAATCCTAATATTTCTTCCGCGTGCTGTGATTCCTTATTTCAATCAGTGGCCATATGGTTTATATGTCAGCGTACGTAACAACTGTCCTTGTCCCCTCTCCACTTTTCCCATCCAATTGCCGTTACTGATTTCCATTGGTAAGTTATTCTACAAACTCATAGAGGTAACACAACTAACGAATAGTACGGGAATGTTAATAACAAATAAGATTGTCATGTGCCAGTTCCGACGACACAATGAAAAATGCAAGGAAGAAATGTTTCCCAAGAGCGACGATAGATGGCAGCACGCCATATGAAGAAAAGCAGAGTTCACTGTAGAAACTTGGAGCGGAGAAGAGCGATTATATATATTATAATAAATGCAAAATATATAAAGGAAGAGTGTAAAAATTATAGAAGGAGTGAATAAAAAGTTGTATATAGCCAATTAAGTTAATTAAGAATATGCTCGTATATGAAACAATTAGGAAAGTTAATAAGTGAGCAAATGAATTCAGAAATGTATATCTCCTTTTTGATCCTCTGACGAGTAGAACATCGTCAGCTATTGCATTTGTCCGTCCCTCGTTGGCGCTGTGGTCAAATTAGACGCCCCGAAGCACTTACGGTTGCGCTTCTTATTAGACGCACTGGGCCATAGGCAGCGCTTTCTGTTAGCGCTCCTGGGCTATCTCCCTTTTGGTCGTTACATAAGAGGTGGCGCTACTGTCAGTTTAGTCGACCCTACTCTTTCTATAAGTATAGCTTGTATCGTTTGCCAAAGAAGCGGGGAATGCGAGCGCATATATGTAATATATAAGATTACGATTTAAAAAGGGAAGAAATAAATTAGAAGGAAAAGAAGAAGAAGCCTTTTCCCAAAATAGAAGGAAGAAAATAAGAAGAAGCCTTTTCCCAAATCAAAAAGAAGAAGAAGTCTTTTTCCCAAATCAAAGAGAAGAAAAAGAAGAGGAAGTCCTTTCCAAAATAGAAGGAAGAAAAGAAGAAGAAGCCTTTTCTCAAATCAAAGATAGGAAGGAAGAAGAAGCCTTTTCCAGAAATTACGGGAAGAAAGAAGAAGAAGATTTCCTTTCAAGAAGAATATAACCGACGTGAATTTGGAATCAGCATATATATATATAAGCTTCGCTATATATTTTCTCTGTATTGTGTATAATTTTCAGAATACAGATCCGCATTTAACTATATCCTCTTGGCTATAAAACGCTTTCTTATTTGGAATTCTCGAATAAAGAACCTATCCCCTGAGATTAAGATATATGTAGCCGTGGTATAAATAACATTTAAGTGCGTACCCCAAGGGTAGCAAGATGCTAGAGAACGAAGTTGGATATGTTCCATTTCATAGGAAATAATGCACCTTCCTCCCCTCGGTAGTTGCTTGGGATATGCTCCGGCTTGAAAATATACTTATTTCTGTTAGGAGCATCATATGTTTTAATAACTGTGAAAATTTTCCTCTCCACTAAAATTCTAAGTGAGAGTATTAGGCGGCAGCTCCCCCCTCTTGACCCCCGTGCGTATGCCCATGGATCAATCATAATTAGCATATGCAAGTGCATAATAAGCATGACAAAAGAATTTGAAGCTGTTACTAAAACTTAAAAATCCAATCCAAATAAATTGTCGTTAATCGTCATGTCTTGTCTTGTTTAGTACAAGTACCGTACAAGACGTATACATCAACAGGTTTCTCAATTTTAAAAATATGTGAAACAACAATTCTATAATAAAATATTGTTAGTGAGGATGAGGGCGTGAGATGTCTGTGTAAACAATCTTATGAAAAATAATGATTTTGTGCTAAAATTAAAATTAAAATGTAATATAATTAAAGTAGTTTTTATTTTAATAATTTACGACGGAAAATTAGTATTTTACATCTGCGTAAAAACCTGGTTTTATACGTGAAGTAAATTACGCGTAATTTCAAGATTTCGTTAGCACGGGCTCGACTTCGAGCGTACCTGAGGTAACAATGTATTATACAAAAGATGACAATACAAAATACTAATTAAAACAAATATATGACAAATATTTAAAGAAAAAAGAAGTGTTGGAGCTTTTGACGGCGCCAAAGAAAAGACAGAGGAGAAACGCGAAGAGTGAAGTGCTATTTTATGGGAAGGAGTCACGTTTATTATACCCTTACATTTTCATACAATATAAAAAAAATCTACTTTTAGATCTCGCACAATGCCTTTTTCACAAAATGGGCAATCCCGCATTTTTTTACGTGAATGTTGTCTATTCGTTTACTTACGCAATTATCGACGGTAAAGCTGTGATATTTTATATCTCTTCCTTTAGTTTTCTGATAATAATTTTTCACATTTTTCCATAGGCATGTTCTCAGTTGATAAGAACAAAAGAACCTCCTTTGAAAACATCCAGCAAAAATAAGTCCAACGCGCAAGAGACTCCCTATCATGGGCAGCGCGAAGTGAACAAGTAGGAGTTCCTTTGGAAGATGATTTTTCGAAAACTATTGGACACATTTGAATCAATTTTGCGATAAATTGATTAGAAAGGATGAATCTTAACAGTAAAAGTTGTAACTTTTCCCCTGCTACTATATTTTAGAAGATATTCGTTGTGAAATATCTCAATATTTGCATAAGGAACCAGCTTTTTCCGAGCCGAGCTTTTCAGCGATGACGTAATGCATCCATGGACAACTAAGCATACGATCTGCCCCGCCGAAAGAGCACCTCCTGAGTTCCAGCATTACTCACCAGATTGCAAAATGAATATTTTTTTAGATAAATTGACTCAAGTTGAGCAATTTTTTCGAGATATTTATTTTTGTAGGACAAGATTAATTGTAGAAAATATACCTTCCATTAGTTTATAATAGTTTCCTGTTTTGAAACTTGTTTCTTTCGTAGTTCATATTTTGTAGACCCGTCTTATCTTTATATTATATCGATACGTAAGTATTTATAATATTTAAACTTCCTTGTTCCTAATAACCATCAATCAGGATTTTCTTTAAATTTTGATGGGAGAAAATTAAGGTTATTTTATGACCAACCAAGCTCTCTAAATTGTAATAATGAATCTAATTCTAATAACTGTTATATATTAAAAATTGTAAACTAACACATCTCTGATATTGCTAAACCTGAAGTTTTACCTTACCAAGATAAATCGTGTCTTCACAATTGGCGAAAATTCTATCTTGCGCCGCCCCTGTAAAAGATTACAATCAAAATTCTAAATGACCTAATAATGGAAGTTATTCTACTCACCCCCTTACAGGACCAGATTTCTTGTAGCACTTAATAGTTCGTAATGTAAAGCTGTTGAGTTTTAACATTAACATTTGATTCGTATCACACAAGAACCAAAACTAAACCATAGCGATGATGAAAATCCAACAATTTATTGTTTCCATGTTAGGATTTTACTCGATGAGCACTGTTACAAATGTTAATTGTTGGTTTTCCAATTCAAATTTCTATCAGTCTTTGTCGAGGTTTTTAGTTTAGTTTTGTTTTATGCCTAGACAGGCTAATCGAGAGTGTATCTGCAGTTGTGAGATCGACCAGTGTTGCCACATGTGGGGAAATTTCCATAATTTTAGTTGAAAAACCGAAAGAGAAATGTTCTTGAAAAGATATCAAATTTGAAGATGACGTTCAAGTTTGAATTTTGCTACTTTCAGAAGCATTAGTTTGGCCTTCGACAAAGTGGAAACTTTTGATTCGTGTAGGATTTATGCCATTACTATGTCAATTATGCTTCATATGAAGTACATTGAAGCTATTTTGTATGAAACTTAATGGATAATTGTGTTTTATTTCCTTTAAGCTAGACATTAAAGTTACAAAACATGTTTTATATTAATTATTAATTAAACTTTTAACTTTAAAGTTCTTATGTTATTCAGCTCAGTTACAGTTGAATTCAAATTGAACAGAAACACGATTGTTTGAGGTGATTTTACTCCAGTAAAAGCGGAAAATAACAGAATCAAGCGTGAATCAAATATGAGTATTTCCCGTTCTTGCTATTTGTAGATGTTTCTTCCCCTTTTCCTGTAAATGTTTGGCTACAAAATCCCCCGTTGGTGGCAATATTCAATGCTGGAAACATGTCCGTCAAATGTGCATACGTTTGCCGTGACGAGAAACTTTAATTTCATTAATTGTTTCTAACATCAAAGTCTGTGTAATTCAAAAACATCTTGCTCTTACGAAAAGAGAATGTAGTCATGAGAATCTAGCTATTTTGATTGCTTTTCAGGAGAGAAGGTAAAGGAAATACTATTGTGGATAAAATAAAATGGGAGGAGACGCAAGTGATACTTTTGCTGTTTTATGTACGTGACGTAATTGTTTCGTACAGTCGTACCAAGATAAGAAAGTCCGCGGACAACTGTCGAACTAAAGCAGACAGCCATTTGTTTCCTCCTCTCGCAGTCACTGAAGACGAAAGTGTTCCCCTTCGCTTGTGCCCGACTGTCCTCGTGTTGCCATAGTTACAATAACGTTTAACATTACGTCTCTTATTTTGCTGTGCACAGTTTTCCCCCACCGTGATGATACAAAATCTTATCGAAGTGTAAACATTTTGTTATATTTCTGTTTCATTTGTGCCAGATTGATGGAATCATTATTAATTTTGCCACCAGAGGTCAATAGAATCGGTTACGCAATGACGTAATAAGGAAGCCTCGGTGCAACCTCGCAGCCCTTCAGGCAGCGCATTTTGGATTCTGACCCAGAGAGAGGAAGTTGTTTTCCTCAAGGTATACACTTTGTGAAGGTTTCCGAGGGTCCACGATATGGAGGAGAAGGATAAGTACTTTCCGTAATGTTTTAAGTTCCGATCTTGCACTCATTTAGTCAATTATATTTTGTTCATCTATCTCGTTTATACTACGTGAAGAAGTGACTTGACAGTCACAAGACAGATTTAGTTCATTCTTATTAATTAGTTAAACTAATATACATCAAACTGGCTTAAGTGATAAGACAATGTTTATTTCAGCGAGTTTATCATCGAACAATCTTTCTTTATGTAGTCTTTACGAGTCAATAAACTCGCATAATTTGGAACAGTGTTGTATCTGTGTTGTATCTGTACATTTCGAATAGCATAGCTGCCCCATAGCAAATAAGTAGACCTTTAAGGCGGAAATCTTCCACTGCGCGCTTACTTCAAGGTTCGTATGCATTAAACAAGCCACTTTAACGTGCATAGGGTCAGAGTTATTAGAAGTGTTCAGGTTGGGCAGATGGATTATTTTCTTGTAATGCCGTAACGGCGGTATATGCCGAATTTATCCATGAAAGGAATACGAAATTTATGCGCTAGTATTGCACTATTAAGACAGAAAAGTCACGAAACTGACTGCACGAAATCAAGTACAGAAACGGTATTTCCTGATGTCAGGTGCTTTCTTCTTCATAAGTAATAAACTCATTTCCAGGTTTATTTATTTATTTATTTATTAACGCCTTGTTTTAAATGGCGGAGTTAAGGCCGTACAATGCCTTTTCTTCCACTCAACCATACACATAAAATTATACATTATTATATTATACACAAAGTACATTAAGTCATTTCTCATAGGTCCACACACACACATTATACTCATACACACAAGTCTTAACGCCCTGAATATAACACACAAAATGCAAAATATATAATACACAAAATACGATATATGGAATGCAAATTTAAAATTGTATATAAGTAATTACAAAGTATTTTAAGAATTCATCGATTTGCATATGCCCTTTAGTCTGCTTGACAGGGAAAGATCTAACGAGAATTCTGAAGAGAATTGCGAACACGTCTGCTAAAGGGCTTACTTTTCTAGTGCTTTCTGGCAACTGATTCCATAGTCTTACAGCCGATACGGAGAAAGAGTTGGAGAAGAGGTTTGATCTGTGGGCGGGGATAGAGAGAGATGAGGAGCTGCGTGATCTGGTGTCGCGATCGTGAAATTCGTGAAGAAATGGGAAGCGAGAGAGGAGATAGGAAGGTGACTTGAGGTTGAGAACTTTGTAAAGTAAGACCAGAGTGTGCAGCGTTTATCTTTCTTGCATACGTAGCCATCCCAATTTGAGAAAATAAGGTGATAGGTGGTCCCAATATTTTAAATTAAAAATGTATCGTACGCAGGCATTTTGAACACTCTGCGAACGTCTAGCTGACTCACCTGTTAAGCCGGAATACGCTACGTCACAATAATCTAAATGACATTAAACTAGGGACTGATATAGTTTGGCCTTGATAGAGGTGGGGAGGAACTTGCCCATGCGTCTTATAGAATACAGAGATGCGAAGGCTTTTCTACACGCCGAACTTGTGTGATGTGACCATGATAAATTTCCGTCTAATACAATTCCCAGATCTTTAACAGTTTGGTTAAATTGAATGTGAGTCGAATCTACAAGAATGGAAGGCTGAATGTTAAGATCTACGTAACTTTTCAGTTTATCGGAAGCAATCAAAATTGCTTGTGTTTTATTAGGGTTAATATACATGCCATTGTCTAGCGACCAGTTAACAATCCTCTCTATATCTTCATTAACCTTGGAAATGCCATCGCTTAACATTACTGGGGATGCAGAATAGTACACCTGGAGGTCATCGGCATACAGGTGTTAACGGCAGTGTTTTAAGATATTTGGCAGGTCATTAACGTATAAAGAAAATAATAAAGGGCCGAGTACACTTCCTTGCGGAACGCCACAAGTGATCTCAGATAGCGCCGAGCACTTGCCATCATAAACCACCCTTTCTTTACGTCCAGTTAAGTAGGATTTGACCCAGTCAGTTGCAGAGGTGGTGAAATTGAAAAGGATTTTAGCTTGGAAATGAGAATATCATGGTCGAGTGACTGGAAAGCATTTGTGTAGTCCAATAAAACTAAAGCTGTCGCCTGTCTGCAGTCCATAGCTTGTTTGACGTCGGTTATGTGAGTCATGGCAGTGCTAGTGCTGTGATTAGGTCTAAATCCCGACTGAAACGGAGCCAGAACTTCATTTGTATGTCGGCTGATTTGGTCGTGAGCAATATATTCTAATGCTTTCGATAGCGCGTGAAGAATACTGATAGGTCGGAAATTATCAATGGAAGTGGCGGGATCAGTCTTGGCGAGAGGAAGAACTTGTGCTATTTTCCACTTATCTGGAAAAACACCAGAGCGCAGAGAAAGTTTAAAAATGTCAGTGATGTATGGCAATACATGAGGTAAAATCAGCTTTATTAGTCGCAATGGGAGGTTGTCGGCTCCTTCAAAACCAGATTTGATCCAACCGATTGCAGTTGCAACTTGGAACTCATAGATAAATTAAAAATTCTAACATGCACTTGTTACACATAACATGCAATAAAAACTATTGACAAATATTTAAGATGAGCATTTGAAAATATTTTTTTTTTCAATATTTTACATGAACACAAAATGCAATTCAAATTATTCATTACGTGGGGTGTAAGGGGCGACCTTCCACGTAGTACACCCAATTGTCAACCTCACTTGCACGTAGTACACCCTGGACTGGATTTTGCAGACAAACGAGGCTCTGGCGACTGACCCGATGGCCAGTATAATTCTGTGTGTTGTCCTGTGTCTGTGTCTTGTCCTTTTGTGTGCTGAGTTCCTAACGGCCTCAGCTTTTAACAAGTCAGAATATTTTAATATTTTAGTTACGACACGACATTACAGTTTTTATTTTAGTTATGGTAAGGGGCTGGACCCTGTGTAAAGTGACGGATGCAAAATAGTCTAAGTGCTGACGCATCCATTCATTAACAGAAAAAAAATATATTCACTACTTAATTTAATTATATGAAGTTTAGTAGGCCTAAATTATTTTATGATTTTCATGACGGACACAGACTTATTGCAAAAGTATATTAATGTCGTCGGTTTGGTGGAGCTAGTGACTTTCACATTCACTTTTTCACGGGATCTCATCTAAAAATTTTACTGGTTACGGTGGTCAATACATGCACATTGTGACGCTGTCGTTTTTATGGAACTACATTCTGGTGATACCTTAACTTTGCCACCAGTACGTCATTGCGCATGACAAACTTAAAGTGACGTCAGCTTGGAGATAGGCTGGAAGTAGTTGAGACTACCAAACGAATCATCAATATTCTCATCAGAAACATCAGTTCTTGCCACATATTTTTGGTTTAATTTTCAGATATATATATGCTAGATACAGCTGATATCTTAATACGTCACTGTAGCACATAATAATGGGTAGTTGAAGTATAACTGTAGCCTAGCAACAGAAAACATTCACAAGTAATATTATGAATAGATTTAAATGTGTTTCTTCAAGGAGAAGGAAAATATATGAAAATGAGGTCTTTTGAACGTACTTTCGTAGCATGAATGTATTCATAATGTATTTTCCTGCTTTCCTTTTAATCTTCGTAACGAGACCTGTGCTGGACGGATGAAATCTACCCACATCAAGTCGGATGTTGAATAGTGAGCGTTTCACTGAACGTAGAACTCTCAAGAGAAAAGCAGGAGTAAACTTTATCACTTAAACTCCCGGCTCTGGTAGTTTACCTGAAGTCACCTTGTTGGCCGTACAAGCATGATGGAATTGGTATCTTTTAATGAATAGCGCGCTGCCGAAACTTTATCGCGTCCATAAATTGGTAAACTGACATCGGAATCGCAGGCATTCAATAATGAAAGTTAGTCCCTTGTGGGTGTGCTGGCAACTCGGTCTTCCTCTAATTCAGTCACACGTTTGAGCCAAACAGGCCTCCTCCGCCAGTAGGCGTCGTCTTTTGAGTTAATCACAAATTAAACTGACCGTGGCTCCCTCATGCGGAAAATTTCTGGATCAATCTATATATATGTAGCGACCTGTAAGGATTACAAGGATAAGTTTCTGAAATGTTATTGTCAATGTTCTGGAGTCAAGGGGTGAGTATGGAGCACTGAACTTACTGTGAGGGGTCCGATGTTTATATTATCGAAAAAAATGTCACAGTGGATATATTTATTTATTTAGCTTTAGATCTATCTATATATACACAGGGTGTCATTTTAATGTAACATTTTTCTCATTGGTGCGTCAATTCGACGCTACAGCCGTTCAAAAAAGACCGTTTTGCCGCCTGGATGCTGGCAAGCCAACACAATATTTGATCGTATCTGTGAAATAATTTCCTGCGGCGAAACTGCGCAAGGCTGGATTGCAAGGAACACACAAATTTTGTGAAAAATGACAAACTACCAACCATATTATTAGCTGTAAAACGAAGCGAGAAACGCGTCCAGTAGACCGAACATCATAGCGTACCAGCTAGATGATGAGCAGTCATCTCAGGGGAAGGGAGAAGTGAACCAACGATATGAGAAATGGTAAAAAAGTATTCAAAATGAAGTGTCAATATCGGATTTTGTCCCAGCCTACATGCCAAATATCAACAACAATAAATTTTATTGGCCTTGCAGCTTACATGTGGCTGTTTAAGCCCAGCTACATGTCAAATATTTGCAAATCTAGTTGCAAATTTGATATCTACAGGTTTATGTCCAGATGCCTTGTGGTACTTTTGTGCTGATAACGGAAGTATCTGAGGTTCACGTTGTTACATTACGACTAAAACACGTACAACCACAGTAGTAACGTAATGATGAATCAGTAACGAATATACTGCCCTGTTCAGAGTTGCAAACTATTACATGTGTATCCGGTGCATGCATAAACATAGTCGTCGGAGAGCTTGTATTACTACTACTTATATCCCTGTATTTTCAACCATTTTTGCCACTTACCTCACAATGCCCTGAATATACATTATATTATGTGTTGCTTACCTTTGGAATTTTGAGTTCTTTCATTTCTATTTTGTCATCTGTTCAATGTGTCACAGACAACTAGTATCAGAAGGACGAAGTGGATATACTAAATTGTAGATTCCAACTTAGTAACTAGATTTGCAAATATTTGACATGGAAGCTGAGACAAAATTCGATATGACCACTTCCACTTGAATTTTATTTTCTTTCTACCATTTTTGGTATCGTTTGTCTACTTTCTGTTAGGTTACAGAACGTGTTTTCTCGCTTTGTTTTACGGTACATAATGTGGCTGATTGTAGCTATGTCATTTTTCATAAAATATATGTTCCTGGTAACCCTGGAACGCATCGCTTCACGACGGGATATGACGTCACAAATGCAATCAAATGTGTGTGGTTGCCAGCATTCAGGCAGCAAAACTGCCTTTTTTTAACGACTGTAGCGCCGAAACTACGCACCAACGAGAGAAATGTTACTGAGAAAAGTTGTTTGTTTTGATGTCCTCTATACGTTTCCATGGTCCGTGGGCGCCATTAAAATGACACCCTGTATATACATATACATACGAGGGGTCACTATTTATATTTTGAGCCTTGGCAACACTGATTGAAGTTATGCGCAATTTGACGTTTGCACGGAATCGTCTGGCATTATTGACCATAACGTACTTCAAATGTTTTGCCAATAGCTTCATTTGTGTTGTTTATGTTGCCTTGGACATTGCGCGACAACAATAAAATGGAATTAACTCGTGAACATTTTCGTGCGATGATTTTTTACGATTTTCGACGTGGATTATCAAGACAAGAGTGCATCGATCAACTTACTTCCACATTTGGCGATGAAGCCCCATCCTTTGCCACTCTGAAACGCTGGTATAACGAATTTAATCGTGCCGCCATTCGCTCACCGACGAGATTCGCGAAAGTCGTCCAAAATCAGTTGTTGTTCAAGAAAACATTGATGCTGTGCAAAACCTAATACTGCAAGATCGTCGTGTGACATACTTTGAGATTGAGGCAACCATAGGCATTAGTTCCACCAGCATATATAAAATATTACATGATCATTTAGCTGTGACAAAAGTATGTTCTCGTTGGATCCCACACAATTTGACAAAAACTCAAAAAGACGCTCGCGTCATTTGGTGCAAACAAATGCTCAATAAATACAATCGTAATATATAAGATTGTAACAGGTGACGAATCATGGATATATGCATATGAGCCGGAACGTAAACAGCAGTCGACTGTATGGATGTTTCAAGATGAACCCAATCCAACAAAAGTTGTTCGCGCTCGAAGCACATCGAAACAAATGGTTGCCTGTTTTTTCGGGAAAACTGGTCATGTGGCAACTGTGCCTTTAGAGGAACGTAGAACGGTCAACTCTGAATGGTACACAACACTTTGTTTGCCAGAGGTCTTCGGTCAAATACGGAAAACAAACAAACGCCGTCGGATCATTCTTCTTCAAGACAATGCCAGCTGTCACACATCTCGTCTAACAACCGACTTTATGAACAGTCAAAAAATCGAATTGATGGGTCATCCGCCGCACAGTCCTGATTTGGCACCCAATGACTTCTTCTTGTTCCCGAATGTCAAGAATAAATTGCGTGGACAACGATTTTCGTCGGCGGAAGACGCCGTTGATGCGTTCAAAAACCATATTATGGAGGTGTCTCAAGAATATTGGAAAAACTGCTTTGAGAAATGGTTCGAACGAATGCAAAAGTGTATTGACCATAAAGGAGAATACTTCGAAAAACAATAAAGCAGTTTTCAATGACAAATGTCTGTTTTTTCATTGTTAGGCTCAAAATATAAATAGTGACCCTCGTATTACGAGAATATCGATTGATTGATTGGGGTTACTTTACTTCGCTTTTATGCCACTTTCGGCTAATCGCAACGATGAGGATTAGTGATGATATGATGAAATTGATAAGGGAACACCCACAGAGTGTGTGTGTGTGTGTGTGTGTGTATATATATATATATATATATATATATATATATATATATATATATATATATATATATATATATATATATATACATATTCCTATTTTGTACTGTATTTCATTTGTATTTGGTACAGAGTCTAAAGAAGACCTTGCTAGAAGTTTGAAACGTAACGTTTAGTTTATGTTTTAAAATAAAATTAATTCTGCCTTGGTCAGCATATTGGATTTTTTGTTTAAACTTAGGTCTAGTCGAGATTAGCCTATCTGTGAATAAAGTGGACTTAAAGAAACAAATCAAACCAACATACAGTCAATAGGCCAACCCCTTTCACCACTTTTTCTATTCAGTAAACTTGAATAGGGTTTTATGGCATGGTATCCCGGTTGAATACCATTCTAACTAAATAAATATTTCCTGTACGGTAACCGATAGCTCTGTTAAATTATTCAAATGGTATAAACGAGCAGAAAATGATACACCTGCGCTTCGGTGTGCATTGCAAAGCCTCTGGATCTCGAGGCGAAGGCATAACGCCTCACACGTGCGCATCTGAGCGTGGCTGATTGCAACCAAGGCGCCTCCATTCCTTCCTGCCAATGTGAAATATAACTCCATTACCTCAACGTTGCCTCAGGCCTTGCATTATATGCCGAGACCCAGAGCAGCCATAAAGCATCGGCGAAAGTAGAAAGTATAATGCTCCAGGCTGCCTGAATTGCCTGGTTAGAAACATTAACTCCGTGGGAAGGGAGCGGGGGGCGGGTGGGGGGAGACCATGACGAAACGAGTCCCCCGCCAGTGAAGAATTGCTCATTATTCTGTTCTCTCCTGCTTTCGATTCGATTATTTCGCCCAAGTTTTACAGCTCTCCTTTCCAACGCCAGGATTTAAAGGTATCTGAAACACGTAGGTTTGCTAATAGAAATGATCTATGCGTGCGTGTCAATAACGAAATCTAGTAGTATTCAATAATACATAAAATTCATCAAAATTTAAATGCATATACACGCATAAAAATTTAAACATGCAAGCAATTATTTAAATACTGAATATCTGAATATACATAGGGGAGAGTTGCCGAAATTGGTACTATTTTGCTTCTGCATCCAAAACAAGACACAGAAAAAGAACGGTATGAGAAACACAAACTATTAGCTTTCACTACATATATGTATTTCAACAAAAAATGGAGGAACCAATACAATAGGGTACATAATCGAAAGTAGTGACATCGGTCCATTATAGGCAACAGGTTTCCTAACTTGGACCACAGGTTGCTTAGGTTGGACCGCTCACAAAAGTGTACAGTACGCATGTATGTCTACGGTATGTAGTCACCTGCAGCACTCACTGCAGACACCATTGTGGTATGTACTCCACGTTCGCCGCTTGTAACAGCACCTACCTGTGATTTTTCTTTCTTTGTTACAATTTTTTGTGGACGTTTCTGGACTGTGGTGAAACCTGACTCATCCACGTTGAATATTCGGTCAGATGTATATAAAAAAAAATACCTTCTACTATGAGGGATGCTATTTATGTATCCGGAATAACAAACAAAAAAGTATGTATAATTGAAAATAGTTTTATTGTTTTTCAAAATATTCTCCATGATGATCAATGCACTTTTGCATACGTTTGAACCAATTCTCATAGCACTTTGTCCATTCCGATTGAGGTATCTCGAAAACATGCATTTTGAATGCATCAATCGCTTCTTCTGGCGTCCAAAAACGTTGACCATGTAGCTTATTCTTCACGTACGGCAATAAAAAGAAATCATTGGGTGCTAAATCAGGGCTATACGGCGGATGACCCATCAATTCAATGTTTTCACCGGTCAAATACTGAGTTGTTTGGAACGATGTGTGACAAAACTCGTATTGTCATGGTGAAGAATGATCCTGCGTCGTTGGATGTTTTTTCTGATTTCCCCAAAGATTTCTGGCAAACAAATGGTTGTGTACCATTCACGATTGACGGTTCTATTATTATCTAGTGGCACTGTAGCCACATGTCTATTCCCCCCCCCCTCACCCAAAAAACAGGCGATCATTTGCTTCGAAGTTTTTCTTGCACGAACAACTTTTGTTGGGTTTGGCTCATCTTGGAACACCCACACCGTCGACTGCTGTTTGCTTTCGGGCTCATATGCATATATCCAAGATTCGTCACCTGTGTACATGTTATACACGGCTTTCGAAGCACCAAGATTGTATTTTGTGAGTATTTGTTTGCACCAATCGACACGAGCCTTTTTTGAGCGATTGTCAAATTATGCGGGATCCAACGCGAACAAATCTTCTTCACAGCTAAATGTTCATGCAATATCTAATGTATTCTAGTCATACTAATGGCCAGAGATGCCTCAATCTCACGATATGTCACATGACGATCTTGCATTATCAGTTATCGCACAGCACTAATGTTTTCTGGCACAACAACCGATTTTGGAGCCTTCTTTAGATTTGTCCCTGAGCGAATAACGGCCACGATTGAATTCACTAAACCAGTGATATATAGTGCTTTTAGATGGTGCTTCATCGCCAAAAGTCGAAGTGAGTTGATCGATGCACTGTTGTTGAGATAATCCACGTAGAAAATCGTAGAAAATCATTGCTCGAAAATGTTCTCGAGCTAATTCCATTGTTGGCCTCCTTTGACATTTTCAAGTCTCTGTAACAAACAAAAATAGCATCCGTAAGCACAACGTTAGACTCGCGCACTTTCGACGTGGCCTATGGCCTATGGCCACGTCTCGTACGCTCGCCGACGTGGTTCGCTTATTTGAAAACCTTGGAACGTAACGTTACGTGTGTACGGGCTCTAATATTGCACAAATATTCAAAATATTATTGTCTATTCTCTTAATAATAAATTGAGTAAGTAATATCCGTTTCAAAATAGTTAATTATATGTTTTATACATACGAATTCAATAGCGACACTAAATAGACCTCTTGGGACGATTGCATGGCGGGTCGTAATCGGACATTTTTCGCCTTCTGTGCTTCCTTCATGGAAAACATTTATGTCAGTGAGTCAGTCAGTGGTGGGATTGGGGCTTTATATATATTGGACTCGCGTACTTTTGACGTGGCCTTTGGCCACGTCTTATACGCTCGCATGCGTGACCTTCGGCCACGTTGTGGGGGTAATCATATTATAGATGGGGTAAAATGTCTGCATGTTGTATTGAATGAAGGGGAACACGTGTATAAGTTCGCTAATTTGAAAAGTTTCGAAAGTTACTTTATGTGTCTATGAGCTCTAATAAGGTACAAATATTCAAAAGAGTATTGTCTAATTTCTTAATAATAAACTGAGTAAGTAATAACCGTTTCAAGATAATTAATTCGCATAAACAAATTCAATAGCGAAACTAAATTGAAAGTGCAATATTTACGTCTTTTGTCATTTCCACATTTTTGAACGTAATTGGATAATAACTGTTTTCCGCCATTCCCCCCAAATTCCTACCTTGCGTCTGTAATAAATTCTGACGCTCGTATTTTGAAATACGAAATGTCTAGTATAATTCACTTACAGTAGTTTCGGGTTGAAACTTTCTTTAAGTTCCCTAGCAACGTCCGTTTCCATGGACAACAAGCAGCACGGCAAGCTCTAAAGAATTGTTTGTTATTACCCCTAAACATTTAATTAAAACAACCACGAAGTAGATATTTTCGTATTGAGTATACCAATATCTAATTGTATCTGGGCTGAAACTCCTTATGTAGATGTCAGTCTTGTTTGAGGCACCTTTTCTAACCAGGAGTTGATTCATCTGTTGTTGATCTGTGAGAAATATAATGTATCTCGACAATTAAGAATTGAACGAAACAATGTGTGCTGCAAAAAATGCCCGTGGGAACGGGTTGCTAAGGGCGTGGAAAAAGGGCATTTTCACCCTTAAGGAAGGGCTAATTGAGCGGTTTTTAAAATTTTTTTCGGCCTTTTGGGACGATTTCATGGGGTGTCGTAATTGGGCATTTTTCGCCTCCGGGGCTTCCTTCATGGAGAACATTTATGTCAGTGAGTGAGTGGTGGGATTGGGGCTATATATACATTGGATATGTCCAACTTTACGATGGATATATTAGATGTTACCTAGCAACATTAGTGTTGCCAGTTCCGGATACATAAATGGCAACCTATGTACACTCGTTCAAGCCATAGTCCCCATTATTGTATGCTGCTATAGCCATTCGCAATTCCATCTCTGTCCACAACCCATACTTTCCCGGGTTCAATTTGGGAAACACATGGTGGTCCAACTTAGGCAATTATTTCCTGTTAATAAAAATATGGCGCTACAATGAACATACGCAACTAAACCCTAGTTTTACCACATGTAGTTAGTGGTTAATGAATGGCACTTTTATAATATACTACAGGACATTTGATTACTTACCCCTAGTCTACACAAGAGCTTACGATTCGAAGTACAATAATTACAACACGAACAATGGAAACACAATAACAGCACTCCTACTTCGTCGAACGTCTCTAGTTAACTGACCGTTCAGTCTATTGTACATGGCACTGACGCCAACCAGTAGTGCCAACTCACCTATTTCAAATACTCGTCTAGAGTAAAAAACAAAGGTGGTCCAACTTAGGAAACGATCCAATTTCGGCAACCTTTCCCTAATATGCACCAAAATTTGACCAAGGAAAAAAATCCATCAAATTTTGAATAGAAACAAAATGCAACATTTTGAATACACAAAATGCATCAAATTTTGACTACGAACAAAATGCATTAAAATTTTAACTGGACACAAAATGCATCAAATTATCCGCGCATAGCGTCAGAGAAGCGAGAGAAATCTGTTGGCCAGAGCGAAGCAGTACACGCTGCTGGAAAGGCTGGTAACTTCAGTCGCTTTCCCCCCACTCCACGGAATTCCGTTCCTCTCACGTGTTCATTGGTTGAGCCGTCTCCCGTCACTACTTGCGCAGAGACTTGATTTCGTTTGACTGCTCTACAATTAGCTGGGACAGAGTATAATAGTTTAGGAAGTATGTAAGAAGCGAATGAGTTAATAAAAAACACCGAAAACTTTGTAATAAGACATTTTCAACTAATAATAAACATTACAGAATTGAAAAAGTGTTTTTTTTATGTCAATCATTGTACACATCCCCTGAAGTAGGCTCTCGCGTGATACGGGGCGAGTAAAAGTAAAGGTACAGTTCCCTATGCACCGTATATCGTACCATGATGGCACTTTTAGGACAATGTAAAGGTAGGGCTGCACACATTCTCGATCTCTGCTATTTGTGGAGGAGATGTAAGCAGCACAACGCTCCAGCCGCCTTTATCTCCCAAGGTTTGCCCTCTGGTAGACTACCCATTGTATTTGAGGATTGGTGGGTGCCAGAGCCGCTTTGTGCGGGGCCAATTGGGGAACATATACAACCTTCGATCACCCACCTCGGGAATCGAACCCGTGGCAGTCAGACTCCCTACCGACCAGATCACTGCAACTCCATGGTACGAGTAGAGTCCAAATATTTTTGGAACATCCCGCCTGACCGGACGGTTATTGCCAGAAAGCCTAGAGCGTGAGCAAGAGATTTAACGATAGATGCAGGATAGATGACGTCAGCGGCTCACTTGTTGATTGGTGACTCGCCGAGTTATGACTCTCTCCCAAGCTGCAAATGCATAAGAACCAGGGATGTTACGAAAACAACCTCCCTCTACCACCAACTTGGGGAAAAGGCACAAGTCTACAATTTTCTACTATATGCAACTTTAAATATTTCTGGAACTAAGCATGATAGAAGAAGTACTGCGGTCTCTTCTAGCCTATCTCGCTTACTTCCATTTATCCATTCTCAATGTTCAACCATCGTATTTGCCAAGTGTAAACAGCAGTAGCTTTACGCACTGTTGCATGCGTGGGTGTTTATTTCATGCATGCTACACGCATCGTCTGGTTTATACGGCTATAATATACAACAATGTGTGGTTGGAAAACATACTTTATTCCTTGCAAACTGTACGTGGCAAATTATGTGCCCACACATATTCATACTGGGAATATAATTTTAATACTGTGTGCCTTTAACGTTTGCCCTTAGCGTCCGCGCACAAATAGGGAAATTACACAGAACATTCTTTCGTTATGCTTTTTAGTGTAATTATGTATGGGAGTTGAAATGAAATTCTGCACTTGTATTTCGCTTTAAAATTACTGAAGTGTTCGTTAACTTTACTGTTGTCTTACAAGCCAAATGAATTTTCTACGTAGTGGAGATTTATGTAATAAAAATACCATGTTAATCATATTTTTGTTTATAGTGTTCCAGTGGAGTGTTAGAAATTTATATTACGTGATACTTGCGGACAGTAGCGATTCTGTTCATTTAAATGAAAATTTATTTTGCGGTTGAAGCTGTGGTGATCTTTCGATGGACTTCCCTTCACATTTTCTTCAGTATTAGGCAGGCTGAAAAAATCATGAGTTTTATTTAAAAGATCATTTTTGATTATTTTTTTTATTTAAATCGGATTGCTATGATTGAAATCGATTTCTTAAATAAAAGAAAAACACGCTCAACCCTATCTTACCCGAGAGGAAAGGGGGGGGGGTTGTCAGGCCCACCAGCATCTCCACCACGTTTGAGTCTAAAGTAGATTTAGGTTATCAAACCTCAGGCTATGTGAGAGCCAGGTATTAGAAGTATATTGGCTGCGAGAGGTGCATTTGTAAGTGGGTGTACGGCTCTGGAGAGCAACGTCAACACCCAAACAATCAAAGGGGGCTTTGCCCCTGTGAAATAAGAATAACACTAAAGCATTTGATTTAAATACTTCGATTGACTGGACAGGCGGGGTGAGGAGATGACATAGGAATGTCCGTACCTGTAGAGCAGAATTGAAGTACTCGTCTCCGCTGTTCCTCGCTTTGACGTGGTCCTACCCTGGAATAAAACATACGAAGGAGCATAACTCCGAGATCCTATACTCTCGTAGTCCGGTATTCTAAACTATCACTTTCCGATCGTTTATTCTCTCCTTATCCTTTACTAACGATAACTATGGAGCTCACTCGCAATAACTGTATCTGACGTAAAACAGAAAGCAACTGAGAGCGAGATATTCTCACGCGAATTATTTAACTGGAATTTGAACTTTCGATCGTTAAAACCGTTGACTAGATCGCATCCCTTGCCAACGGTGATTTTTGTGGATAACGCTGATTTACTCTATTTCATATTCTTCCGGCCTAATGCAGTGTCATCGGAGTTTTACAACTCCACTGAAGGTTGCTGGCGTGATTTGCTTTTAAGAAGCTGTTTTCCAGCGCTTCAGTGGGACCCCTTTTATGACGTGATTAGCTTATCGTTTTATGACGCCCGGGTTCGAGTCACGCCTTTGGCGTGATCCGAGTTTTATTTAAAATTTTAATTATTTTCTTTTATTTAAATCGGATTGGTATGATTGAAATCGATTATTATTTTTTTTAAAAAAAAACACGCTCAATCCTAGCTTACCTGAGAGGAAGGGAGTCTGTCAGACCCACCACCTCTTTTCTTGTAATTTTCAACTGAACATTTTTATAAGAAATTGAAAATAAATTACATTGTTCTCTTGGGTATTCCCAATATTTCTTCATTGCTTTTGTTCATGAAAACCTAAAGGTAATATAAGTAGGAGGCAAAATGCACTTCGTGGGTGTATCAGGCGCCATTTTTGAATGCATATTATTTGAGACACTCATGGCAGTGGCAGTGTACAATTGGCTGGTAATGATGGTAATTTTTGTAACGGTAAAATATGTGAGTGAGACTCGTGAAATAATTGGTTATTATTTTATATTAATGATTGTATTTTTTGTAATTATTATAAATAATATATAACTACACATATATATTCAACAAAGGAAGCAGGGATTCATTAACAAAATGGTTCCTTGAATTTTAATGATAATAGAAAATGGGGGGCCTGTGAGGCCTCCCCCTTCAGCCAAGTAAGTTTCTCGTACGGAACAGGTAAGCTAGGGTTAAAACTGCTTGTATGGTTTTTAGCACCATACACGTAAATTTTTTTTTTTTACATAGATAAGCTTTTTCTTCAAGGTCTTAACCTACTCCGTAAAAAAATAAAGAAATTATATGTAAATATACATTTTTATGTTTCTGATACTGTAACATGTTTATTTAAAGTTTAATGATAATGACACTATTTACGGTTTAACATGATGTATTATTCTGCACAAAATGTTTGCTATTTTTGGTTACAAAATATATTTAATTTTAAATCAAGAAAAATTTAAGTGTGTTATCAGTTTACATGTTACATTTTCTTTCGTATGAGCTTCACCCTATCAGTACATATATTTTGTTTCCTTTCTTCTTCTTTCTTAGAGCCTAATTAACACCATTAAATGATTGTGAGAGTAATGTACTTTAACCAAAAGTGATTCTGATATCTACAAAATCCTTATGTACATTCTTCTATAAATTATTTCTTTAAAGTGATTTAAATCGCGATTTAAATCAACCTGATTTAAATGAATCCACTTTCCTATTAAGGTGGCAACACTGCACAGCAATGTACTGGCCAACAGGTAGTATTTATAGAAGATCGATCTCGTATGCACGTGTGGACTGCAGAGCGAGCTGCGTTACTGTAGCGTTGTAAGAGGTGTCAAAAGGATGGACAGCGAACGAGGCAGGAGGCTTTGTCGTTTGATATGCCAGCAAAGTGCAGTGCGGCACTGCGATCATCACGGAAGAAATTCCGTGAAAAGGAACGTGTCGCTTCTCTACTCCTACTCTCCTGCTATTGGCCTAGAGGTGAAGTGTGCAGACGGAAAGCTCGAACTTGGAGGAGCGCTCGCTGGCTTCCAGAAGTGCAAACTAGATGTTGAAGCCCTGTACATGATCACCATTCGACCTTGTTCATCACTACTGTGTTTTAAAGTTGCGTGAATTTTCTTTGATGGACTTCGTTAACTTAAACTATAAAGCATGCCAGTTAGCAGACATAGTTCTAACATATTCCACATTAAGCTCTGACCGTGTCCGAAATTTGCAAGACCGTACTTGAGCCGAACATCCTTTCAGAATGTTCTCGCAGTTCGGTCTTGAAGTGGTGGACTGGAAGCGAAAGTCTTTCGATTTGCAGTTCGACTGCAGCGCCAAATACAATCAGCAGATAAAACTGAGGACACGTTATTTTCGCGCGTTTTAAACACGTGTTTCTCACATAGAAAGCACATAGCATTTTCAAATGTTCTTATGCATACATTTCCACACATTAAAAGCCTTAACCAACGCCTTTCTGGCTTCCTATCGCCGGGATTTCAAACAAATGAACAAATAGTACACGAGTCACGTTCTAATAGGCTGCAACGATGTGTGCTCCGCGCTGTGGTCTCGATTGCTCGTTTAATTGGAGCTTTCGAACTGCACTAGGTGACGTCACTTTTCGTCAAGACCATACTTCATGCCTGTTCTTTATACCTTACGAACACAGCATTTGTGTTTATACATATAGTAGACCTCTCAAGCGCACAAGGAACTGGAGAAACATCGGGAAAATATTTCAAATCCTCTCAGAAGATAACCTCTGAAACTCTTTTAGGGTCTTCTGTAACACCTAGAGTTAACGAGCTGTATCTTTGCGGGTAACCTTCAATTCTCCGTGCAGAGAAAGTACCTATTACATTCACGCGGTTTTGTTGTCGACAGCTCTTATAAAGTAAGAGGAGATTAACTTAACACGCAGTGGTTAAAGAACCCCACCCTTGCTACTGCACAGCCGGATTTGTTCATGGTTCACCCGCAAAGATAGAGCTCGTCAACTTTAGCGCCCTTCTTCTAGGTTCACTTCAACTTGTAAATTACTTAGTTTCTTGTCAAACTGCAACGTCATTTTATTTACTTTACCATTGTTTGAATGCACTTGTAGAATAAGTACTACGTTGGGAATAAAGAGTGAATTGATGAGGAGAAATATCGGTTGGCTCGTTACGTATAGATTAACACTGAAATAGTAACACCAGTATTTGCGTATGGTAGAAATAGTTTCGCGCCGGCCTCCGTGACGTATTGGTTAGCACATCACATCACGACGCCAGGGGTCACGGGTTCGAATCCTGACCTGGGCATGGGTGTTATTTGTGAGTGTCCCTTCATCGTCCTCATCTTCGCGATTAGACAAAGTGGCAGAAAAGCAAACTAAAATAAAATAAATCAGTCAAACAATCAATCAAGAATTAGTTTCGAGCTCGAACTACTGATTAAGACACTCAACTTTGCGATGAGCGGCTCTGAGTTCAATCTTCCGTGGAGAACCGTAATTTCACCGTTAACCCATTATTGTGAGAAAAGCTGGGAAGGCTCTTACACAACTAGCGGTTTCCAGTATAGAAACCCAGTTAGCAAATGTGATGGATGTTGTTATGACGTTACGTATGACAAAAGTGTTGTTATCGTGAACTTCCGAAATGCTCTTTCACGACAGTCGACATGTTGTTATTTTCTTTTAAAGATGTCTTTTCAACTTTGAAATTTTATTCAATGGAATTTGGAGAGGAGGAATACTTCTCAATGTCTAGATACTCTTTGTACCTTTTCAATCATATCTGAAAAATAGATTGAACGTAATCCTACTTGAACAATACGTTACAAATCCCTGAAAAGATTTCTTTGAGCTGATAGAAAGACGACGAAAAGATGAACAAAGAAGTTATATTTGGGAGAAATTTTAAATCTTTCTTCTTTCGTAAATGAACAAGGGATACAAAGAAGTATCAGGTCTGATATCAATGAGATGACATTATGCCAATGAGAAAAAAGGAACTAAGTCTGTTTCTCTTGAAGTACATGAAAGACTCTAAAGTTAGGAGAAACAATTACTGAACAACGAGTTGTAAGATTCCTTAGCAACAGAGCTCCCTAACTGCTCGTTTGCTTAAAGCTTCGTTAAACTTATCTTTGCCGATCTCCGTGGAGGATTGGCCATCGCTACGACGCCAGAGGTTCCGGGTTCGAATCCCGGACATGTCATGAGTGCACTTTGTGTACGTCCCTTCCTCAATTTAATCATATCATCACTCATCCTCTTCGTCGCGATGAGCCAAAAGGGGCGGAAAAGCGACGTAAAATAACCTCATTCAGTCAATCAATTAGACGTTTGTTGATGGCAGCTACTTCACACTTGTACTCTGGTACGCATATCTCTGGAGCAAACGAACGAAAACAAGTATCTGCGCAAGTAGTGATGCGAGACTGATTTACCAATGAACACGTGAGAGGGAACGGGATTGCGTGAAGGGGGAAGCGACTGCAGTTACCAGCCTTCTTAGCAGCTTGTACTGTTTTGCTCTGCCCATTCGATTCTCCCCCTCCAGAGATAGCCAGGAAAGAGTATAGCTAATGTAGCACTGTACTGTACTGTACAGTCTACTAAGAGCAACTCCTGCCACCTGGTGATGATACTCATAAGTAACACTACACTTTACTAGCACTGGGAACTAATAATTATGAATTAAGTTGAAGCACACGTTTTATGCTGAACACCTGTAGTTGTAAATCGATAGAGAACAAGAAAATAAAGTTTCGAATGTAACAAATGTTGCGAAGATGCAAAAATTACATGGCTGAAGATTGGGACTTTTTCTGCAGACAAATTGCAATATGCGATTCTCTTTATGACAGTTCCGATTAACAAAATAGTCATGTAAAATAAACGAGTCCCTAAAAAAAAAAAAGATGCATTTAGCGCACTAAAAGGTGAGTAATGCATACCGAGGGCTATTCGTGTCCTGTAATTCTCATCTGTCGGTAACCACCCGAGGAGAATAAATGAGGGGGGAGATATTTCAAAGCCTCCCTACCCCCACCCCCACTTCCGTTTTGCTTATACCCACGTCTTCATTGCGGTGGATTTCTCGAAATTGTCAGGTGCTCCGGACGGCGTACGAAGTGAAACAAAACCCCTGTGGATCATTTTTCCCAGTTGAAAAGTGTCTTCCCACAGGCAACTGAAACATAGAACCTCAGTGCATTTAATTAATTTTCCAATTGGAACGAAATAAGAGAATAAGAAGAGTTGTTAATTTAATTACATTTCGGTATATTTTTTTTACGGGAGCATGCAGTCATGGTTTTATCATGACTTTTGTTTGTTCAACACATTGCAACGAAAAATTAAAAACGTTGTGAATTCCCCCTCCACATCGTTGGGCTTGATTCCATAGGATTCTCTTTTTAAATATTTTTACTTAATATCTGGAATTGAAGTTCGTAATGTTATGGGGGTGTAAGGGTTTATTCTGTCCCAGCTAACTGTGGAGCAGGCAAACTAAAATAAGTCTCTGCGCAAGTAGTGACGCAAGACGGCTCCACCAATGGACACGCAAGAGGAACGGAATTGCGTGGAGTGGGGGGAAAGCGACTGCCTTCCCAGCAGCGTGTACTGCTTCGCTCTGTCCAGTCTATTTCCTTCGCTCCTCTGACGCTATGCGCTGTCTTGCTCCACAGTTAGCTGGGACAGGGTATAGACGTTCGCTGAACACACACAGGTGCCAAACTCTTGTCCACGTAGTGTACCCTAGGCTCCATTTTTGCAGGTGTAAAAAAGCTAGTGCACCTGGACACACAGCCAGTATAACGCTCATGCGGGTTTTTTTTGTATCGTCCGTATCGTTACGGTCTAAAGTAGATTTCACACCGAAGCGACACGCGACACGTACCGCTTGAGAAAACGAGCCAATCAACAGCAACTTTCACACCGTAGCGGTATGACATCATGGATTGGTGAAATCCTCAGATCTCCCTAAGAGTCTCGAAAGGGGAAGTAAAATAAAGCAAATCAAAATAAAAAAACTTGAGACGATTGTTGTCGAAATAAAGGAACTAATTCATAACAAGGTGAAATTTGGTATATAACACCTTTATATCATTAATAACAATATCAGAAGTCGCCGGCGATCATCCGTACGCTAAGTCCGCCATATTGAAAAAATGGCGGACAACTTAAACTTAAATGTACCAAATTTCAGTTTCTTGTGAATTAGTTCCTTTATTCGTGAAAACTTTCATTTGTCGCCATTTTTGCAATACGGCTGACTAGCGCATGAATGATCGCCGTGTACTTTTGATATGTTGTTATTAATGCTATAAATAAGCTAAATACAATATTATAGCTTGTTAGGAATTTGTTCCCTTATTTTTCCTATTTTGACTGCACTATTAATAATAATAATCCTTTGCGCAACAACCCTGAAGGGCCTTGGCTTACCTACGGACTGCCGGTCTCCCTCCCACGCTTTCCTTCGTCACCTCTAAGCGTGGAGATCTTCAACCAGTTCGGGGGGCCAGCCCGACGTATCCCCAGCCGTTATAGTAGGTTTCCGGGACCGGATTACGCTTACTCATTCGAAGCTCCCCATTTTTCTCACGATGGTGGCTTGCCACCGGCCCTATACGTAGGCCGAATAAATTCCGACCAGAGCCGGATTCGAACCTACGCCGCACTGCACTATTAGAGATTATATTCATTTGATCTCGTCATCCGAAATACCTACCCTTGATATGTGCCGGTTACCTTCCCCATCCTCTCGCTTGTAAATGTGGGAGCCAAGTGTTCAAGTTCCCCTCGCAATACTAACGGCGAGCTCTGGCTGACAGATAAGAAAGCACGTGATGCCTCAAACGTTACTTTTGTATGGTTGGAAGCACTCACGTGATAGCTGGCAAAGCATTCCAGCATACAGCAGATAACTAACTCGTGAAGATTATCTATAGGATTTGCGAGGGATTTCCCTCAGTGTGGTAGAGCACTCCCCGAAAACGTTTCCAAGAAACATTTTAAAATTGACATCAATATCAGTAATTGCATATTCTAATAGTAAATCCTAAGGAACAATAAGTAATCAGAATTAAAATAAAACAAGGAAAACGCAATTAAAATTTAAATCACAATTATGTTCATAGTCATGTGATCAAAATTTAGAAAATGAAAATTCCTATCAGATCAGTTCAACTATTAGCTAATTTCAGTGATGTGAATAATATCGCATGTGAAACGTTTGAAGCTCTCATCGAATAAGCAAACGGATTAGGAGTCATATTCCTGTTCAATGACCTTCACACCACTTGTGTAGTCATCCCAAACACCCCCCCCTCAAAAAAATTGATCGTAATTCGAATTGCGTCAGGAAATGAAATTTACCATTGTTTCGAGCGTGGCAATTCCTAAAACCAATTTAAAGAAAGCCAAAGCCACAACTATATTATTTCCAAATTGAAATACTTAAAAAAGATGAAACTGTGACCTCAATTGTGAATGAACAAGACAGGCGATTCCTTAAATCGTAGGTATTTTGTGCAGGAATTATTACCCCTCCAGCGATTCTTCGTGAATGTTTCACGAACGTGAAAAGTGACGTATCTTAATCAGTGTCGTAAGAAAACCAATCATGAACATTCTAACCTCTAAGGTAAGGGGTCCAGCTTTCGTGGACTTGTCACTTTTCTGTACCTGGATACCGTATTAAATGCCATAAGAGCTCCAAAATATGGCTCTAACTGCGTTAACTATCCATTTACATGGAACGCAGGCCAAGGTATAATCAATTGTTAGTACAAAAAAATTTGAATAGTACATACTTTCGTTAAAATCGAAAACAGTGTTCCTAACTTCGTTCCTCTACAAAATCCGAAAAATATCAGGTAATTACGATTTTTAAATTTTTTTAAAATTTTGAGCTTTAATATTATTTACAAAAAGTCATTTCAATGTGAACATAATTAGTGAATGAAGTGAATTAATAACAATTATTATACGTTTCTAAACTTAAGAACCTAAATTTAACAACATTCATAAGAAAAATAATGCTTATTATTATGTTTAATGTAATGTTTAACTTCTAATTAATTTTACTATACTTTTACTAGTACTATTTTACTAGAGTTTTTAAAATATTTTTTAATTATTTGGAAATTGTCTGTAAAGCTTGGAATTATACTAAAGAATTACCTTTCATTTTGAGTGAGTACCTTGTGGGTCTATCAGCTCTCAAGTACACTGTTAGCTTACTATACTTATTTCAGCTAAAACATTCAAAGTGACCATCTAACGTTTACACATTCGCAGCCATCCGCTATACGTACCCCCACGGAAAACACTAGCGTTCCCCCACACTTGAAATGCGAGATAGAATTTAATTAAAAATGGCGGGAAAAAATTCTTCTTTTATGCAACGAAGTTTCTCGGAGCTCACGCAGGGATTATCCCACTGTTAATTAAAACAAGGCCTGCCTAAGTAATGATAATTCAAATCGCGACCCGACACTCCCCCTTCCCTCCCTCCCGTAACCCCCCACTCACTGTTGATTCCCACAGGGAGTTTTGCCCGACTTGTCATGTTTCAACAAACCTTCCTTCTATTGTAACCGACTGACCCCGGCTCCATTGTGGCTGCAAAATGAATTAATCACCCGCCTTTGGCTTTCACACCACGGATTTTCGGCCCGAATCGACACCACCAGACCTCACGTTTCTGAGCCGGGGGGAGAGGGGATAAACAACGATTCCATTTCCGCTTCCATAAAACCGTCAATTATTGAATCCAACGGCTACCTGGCGTAATTGATCCTACGAAGCAATCCTTTATTGCGCTGGAAACGAAACCTTGTCGGTTGTAATTTTTCAATCAAGATTGAGGCCACTTTGTACACTTATTTTTCTCATTGGTAAAATACTATCTTTTAGCATTATAAGCACATGAGCTTAAATTTGAAATTAGTTTTGAAGAGGCAATATTTCACTTCCTTTATTTGAGGTCACATTTCTGCCTCTTTGGGCTAATTTCGAAAAGGATGAGTGATGGTCAGATGAAATTGATGAACGGACACTCGCAGGGGAACACACAATGCCTACGCCACGACTCGAACCTGGGACAGTCGGTGGCGGGAACGTGAGTGCAGCACTCAAAGTCCTTTGCCACCAAGGTGGCTGTTTCGACCCACATCCTCGCTAGTGGAAACTGTAATCGAAGTGGCCTTAGTAACAATATACAAGGTGCATTCAATAACTAACCGGAAAAGTAGTATAAAAAATCTACGTAAAATACGACCGTGATTATTATATGTTTGTTATTACGTGAAGGCATCTGTAGCTGGGGCTGGCACGCCTGACTCGCGCCTGGGACGCTAGGAATCAGTTACACAAGATGGCGGCACTCTTACAGGAGTTCTCCAAGCTGAAGTAGCGAAGTGTCGTGAGAATTTTGTTGAGTGAAGGCGTGTAACCGATAGAAATTCATCGCACCTGTTCAGTACGGTGACAACTGTTTGAGTCGATCACAAGTGTACGAGTGAGCTGAGAAGTTCAAACAGGGCATTACCAGTGTTGAAGATTCTCCGCGTCCAGGTTGCTCTCTCTATCACTGCAGTCACTGCCGGAAAGGTCATGTTAACTTTGTCTTGGGACCACAAGGGGCCAGATCTTGAACATTACATGCTCAGAGGTCATGATGTAAACAGTACCACCTACTACAAACCTTTTTTTTTTTTATCGAAAAACTGAAACCAGCCATTCTGCAGAGACGATGTGCTCTGGTGTCCACTGGTGTGCTTTTGCTCCATGGCAATGCGAGACCACACACTGCCAGTGTCATATTGTCTACCATCGACGTCCAAAAGTTTGATTGCTTACCCCACCCTCCATATTCGCCCGATCTCGCACCTTCCACACGTTTGGCCCACTGAAAGATCGAGGTTCCGGAATGACGACGAAGTCCACTCAGCGGTGTACGAATGGTTACGCACGCGACCAAAATATTTTTCTTTCTGTGGAATCAGTACTCTTATCAAGCGCTGGCGTAGGTACATTGAACTAGGGCGACTATGTTGAAACATATTACTGTGGTTCTTTTGGTACTTGTAATAAATATTTGTTAGAACATATTTCCGGTTATATATTGAATTAGCCTCGTATATTTTACTATCATGAAAGTTATCAAGTTAATTGATCTGCATCATATTTCCGACATGTTAACAACTGTCATATGTCTAAGGATGTTTTAACAATGAAACAAGTCACCATGATACTCGCATATTTATTCGACTGCAGTCGATCAACCCTGCATTGGTTTGAACTAACATAACCATGATCATAGGTGCAATTTAAGGGAGCAAGGAAGGAGGCACTCGCTCCCCGTTACCTCCTAAATTTCGGGTATTACAATTTTCAAGTTAAGGTTATTTTTATTAACCTCTTGGACCTGAGGTTCATGTTCTGCCCCCAAAGTTAGTCCCCAAGTTACGCCACTGATCACGATTACATATTTAATAATTTCTGGCAAGTAAGTATGTGGGAAAAATGATCCAATGTCGTTAATTAAATATGGTAACTTATTGCATATGCACACCAAGCTGATCAATACAAAATGCATGATCCATACCACAAATAAGGCCATACCTTATACAAGACATTACAGAATAAATTACCAATTGCGACTCAAGGAAGAAGTTTCTCCTGGTTGAGTGAAAGTTACTGAAGCACAAAGTGTGTAACACAGGCAAACAAACGGAAAACTTCACGAAATTGTTACAACTCCGAAGTAGCGGTGTTCATGTTACTCTATGATGCAAAACGTCCTACGTTCGAAGTCTTATTAATGCATGTATATTTCCATATCGATTTACCATTCATCGTCATTGTCGCGAGTAATCTAGAGGTGGAAATGGGACATAAAATACCCAAACAAAAACAACAACATTAATTTTGTTTGTCACATCTTCAACCGTAAACATTGTGACGTATTTCCGGCATTTTGTCAGTACAAAAATATATTCTTAAGCACATTCTGGTTCCACCACAACACTTCAAGAAGGTAGTTCCAGCAAGAAGTGCTCGAATAAATTACTCCCTTTATTTATAAGCCGAAATCTGCCAACATAGCACTGGCGGGAAACAGAGAATATTAAAATAACCAGAAAGAGCTAACGAGTTAATATTCTCAAGATTACGTCTTGTTATTTTTTTAGTTTCCTTTAATTCTCTAACGTGCATTGTTTAATTTAATTTTCTCATCTCACTTTGATTCCATTTTCTTTATACGTATTTGAGCAGCGTTCAATAATTAGCTCTTTTGTAAGGTTCTTGGAATACAATGTTTTTAATTGGAGAAACGTACGCTAGTAGTATTAAAGTTGAATATAAGATATTTATGTTGGATTATTTGTACAACATAAAAGGTAAAGGAAGGAAAAAATGTCTAGGTGAACAAACTAAGAAAGGAATAATGATATTAACATTATAATAAGGATAAAAGTTTGAATGTTTTAAATGTACAAAGAGATGTCTATTCACAAGCCCTTAAAGTTCAAACCCTCTACGCGGCGCAGAAAAACTAAAATGAAACAAAAACTGTCTCAAGAACGATTCAAAGCACTCACTGCAAAATATAAACATGTTAATTAACACCTTTGCTGGCGGAACTCTCAATGAAACCTTAAGGAAGTTGATGATAATGAGGCTTAGTCTGCAAAACGACGTCCACTGTTTTTGTCGTGTTGAAATTAGCGTTCGTTGCTGCCTCACGAAGGATCGTCACTTCTGTGTTCATTTTATACAGCGCGGTGTAAATAAATCTGTCACGAAAGGTGGGATGTTTGCACGCAACAAAGTTAATTAGTGGGGGATCTTAATAAGCCAAGAGGTGTCTCCCTTTTGTTGTTCAGAGCATCTGCAACAATAACTGTCTGGGGCTGACGCAGGTTTAAAATACGTTCTATTCTTACTCGTTGGCCCTGTTGGTAGGTTGCAGAATCATTTAGAATTTGCACGCAATGTCTTGGAGTTCCATGAGAGAGACTTTCTTTTCTTTTCGTATTGCATCTTACGTCATGAAACATGCACATTGTAAGCCGAAGGGAAGTCGTCTTTGTTTCGTAGGAATATTATCTAAAATATCCTTCAATTTGAAATAGAAATGGAATAATTTATCCAAAAGAAAAATTTTCAGTGCATTTTTTGTACGGAATTTATATTAACATCAGGGTTTAATTACACAAATGTAATTGCTTTTGATATCGACATTCTCTTTCAACATCTCGTGCCTTTCAAATGCAGCAGTGGTAACGTCGTCGCCTTGTAATCAAGGAGTCGCGTGTTCGATATTCGGTGAAGGCACATTGCACAGTGGTTTAGATACCACTTTAAACTGTAGGCCCGGTCCCAACTAGCATATCCGTGCATAAAATGGACTATCAACATTTCAGTATTTTCCCTTCACAGCCCGTGACATAAAGAATAAAGGAAGAACCACTACTTCATTCATGACTGAGAATCGATACAGTCTCACAACTCTCGAATATCAAATTCCTTGATTTCACATGATTCGTAAAATTTATATTTCTGCTCAACATGTGCATGTATTTAGATATGTAGCTTATCTGTTTCAACATGTACAAATCATACTACATTGTAAAGTCACTAAAACTTCTGGATTGCTTGCGGTCGTTACAATCCAGAATTGTTCTTGACTGTAAACAAGGTTTAAGAAGTGTTGAGAAAGACTTTGCAGATTACTGAGAGCACAATATTGCCAGGACGTGAACAATAAATGTGTGTGGGAAATTTTCCTCCTGCATTTATATCTGTAGTGGACTAGACAACACGAAGAGAGGAAATACTAAAATTGGTAAAGCAGTAGACAGTCGTGGGATGAGATATGGAGTAGTAAGAAGGATTTATATGGACTCTCATGACACAATGGTGGTAAAATACACTACATTTTTGTAACTGGGTTATACCGGCATCTGTGATATAACCTTACCATATCGTTCTGCAAGTTCACGGGTCTTGGGGTCAAATCTAGATGAGGAATAGTTGTCATATTTGTTTCAGACTTGGTCAACTCACCCTATTTCTGAAACAACGTTCTCCTAAGCACGTGTGGACTGCAGAGTGACGGGGTACTGTAGCATTGTAAGACGGGCAGAAAGGAGATGGTAGGAGGCTTCAACGGTCGCGTTCGCACAGTGGGAAATCTCTCAGTATCCGATTCGTGAGCAACAGTGCAGTGTGTATTTGTAATCATGCCAAATGAAACGGCAGGTGGGTCCCTGAATAGAAGTGCGCCTTTCCAGCAGTGTTTATATTCCTCAACGCAAGCTGATAGCCCACTCCTGTTCTGCTGCTTACTGGCCTTGAAGCGCAGTGTGCAGGTGGCATGCTCGCCCTGCACAGTGCGCTCGCTTACCTCCGCTCAAGCAATCCCTAAAATAACCGAAACGGTAAGAAAGGAAGATAGCACAATAAGGTTCCAATCTGAGGTGAAGCATATACCTTTTGATCGATTGATTTCGTTTGATTTATTTTACATTCCTTTTCTGCCGCCTTTGCCTAATCGCGAAGATGAGTGATGATATGATGAAACTGATGAAAAAACACTCGCAAAGAACAACAGCTGCGGACAGGCAAGGATTCGAATCCGAGATACCTGGCTGCAGGCGCTGTGCTAACCACTCCGCCACGGATGTTGGCAGATGCTTCTTTGAAACTGCTACTATTTCACAACCTGGCTCTTTGCGATTAATCCGTTCACATTTATGGGCAAAGGCAAGTAGCATATACACAGTAACGGTAATTCGTGACATTTAAATACTTTTTCAACACATATTTTGTTCCTTTTCTTCACAAGCCTAACAACAGTAATTATAGAAAAGTCACAGGTGCTAAATACGAGATCTACTAGTTGACGCAAAGACTACTCTTTTCTCTCGCCAATTAATCTATGGCGAAATAGAAATGTGGCAAGTTTTCAGTTACGTTGCACCCTAGCCTTTGAGACACAGAGGGAGTTAGCGCGACTGGAATTATGTGTTTGAGACTGCTTTTTCGTTGAAACGCCAATTTCAATGACAATGGTAACACATGACGCTTTATCAGCATTCATTATTTCGGGTTGATTTGTTTTTTTCTTTGTGACCCGCTTTGGCTTCACTGCAAGCAGGACGAGCTTAATTTAATAACCGTAGCATCTCTGAGTGATGATGACTGTGGGAGATAAAATATATATTTTCTCTCTCTGTTTTGCTTCCGGCTGGCTACGTATGTCATCCAACGCGCACTTCAGTAAATTGGGATGAGTGTGAATTTAAAACTAGAAGCGTAATGAAAACGTCTAGCGTACGAGTTAAAAATATGGAAACTAAATTTCCCAGTAAAAATTGTGGCAGTATCTCTCGCGTGTTTTTTTGTTGTTTTTTTTCGTGAAAGAGAGAAAGACTTATGCATTTTTACGATTCAAGCAAACATATGGGGATCTTTGCAATTGTAAATTGTGATACAATTTTAATGAACTTGCACAGTTCTTCATAGATTGTGGAACTATTTTTGCTTTGTACAAGTATTACAATGCCTTGAAAGATAACTACACGGTGAGAATTGCGAATCACAACTTATGCACACGGCACACGTCAATGTCGAAGTATTTTGATCAACCGTTGTGCTACTATTATGCCCAGCAGTTTCCCTCTATATACTAGAGAACTGTATGTGATCACTTTCGCTCGTTCGTACTCGTTCGAGTCTCCCATTCTCGAGCGTGTACAATGGAAAATCATTTTAATGTGACAATAGTCGTAGAAATATATAGAGTTTTCCAATAAGAACGATGTGATTTTACAATGAAATAAAATAAAAACTATTTCAGATACAACCAAACTTTTTATATTATTTTGAAGCATAGTTTATTACATTATGTTTTGAATAACACATCAACAACATGTGTTTAAGTGTCCACCTCGACTTCGTACACACGAGTGAATTCGATGAACTCAATTTTCGATGACTTTGTGCAATAACTCTGGCCTAATGTTACGGATGCATCGTTCAATGTTCACTTTTAATGCATCAAGGATTTGTGGTCTGTTTGCATAGACAATAGATTTCAAATAACCCCACAAAAAGCAATCTAAAGGAGTTAAATCAAAACTTCATGGAGGCCAACTAACAGTTTCATTTCTTGACATTATCCTTTCACCAAACTGTTCTTTCAATACGTCGACAGCGGCATTAGCAGTGTGACATCTAGTACCGTCTTGTTGGAACCTCATGTCCTCCAAATCAATTTCATCTAAATTTGGCCACAAAAAATCTGTTAACATCAATCGGTACCGCTTGCCAGTCACTGTAACTGTATCTCCTACCTCGTTTTAGAACAAAAATGGTCCGATGATGCCACCATGCCATAACCACACAATACAGTGACCTTTTGCGGATGCAAGGGCTTCTCGTGAATCTCTTGTGGATTGTTTTCACACCAAAAATACAATGTTGTTTGTAACATATCCACTTAACCAGAAATGAGCTTCATCTGAGAAGTTAATTTTTTGCCCAAAATTATGATCCGCTTCAAGTTCAATAGTGTATATTTTCATATTTTTTTTTGGATAATAACCAAACGTTCTTGAAGCGTGTATTTAGCCATGATGAATTGTCACAGTATACTAAACGCAAATGATAACTAGTAACAGTTATAACATTCGAAGCATAGTTGCCAGTTCATTTCAAAATCATATCATTCTTATTGGAAAAACCTTTATTTGTAAAATATCCGCCTTGGTTTGTAGTTTCAGCCCACAATCATCTACTTCATTTTCATATACCATTGTGTATTGGTAAGATAGACTAAACTACATTTTAACACGGAGAGGATGAATATATTCACATAAGTTTCAACTGACAAGTTACGTCTGACTACCATGCGAGAGACCCGGGTGTCACGGAAAGCACAAACACGCTGCACAATCGCAAATGATAGGATCACCAATTGTCACGAAAGCAATGGGAGTGCCAATTGCCAAGGACGACGTGACTTCCGGTCGGACGTAAGTTTGTATACCGAAATATACTGTAGACAAATGAGGCACAGGCGAAGAAAAACGCACAACCACTGATCGGTCGCACGGCAGCTGCTTAACTGGACGCGACGAACGTCTCGACGCTACTGTCAACTCAACCTCTTTCACAGCGAGCGCGGCTCTGGTCGTCTTACCTACCTGCGAGACTTACTATGGCCGTTACGCGCGCTTATTCACGCATGAGGGTTGACCTTAGCTTTATGTAAGACGCAATTCATCTGCGTAATATATACATATTGTATATGTTCATATAACTGTGTGTTATTTCACTCTCCACTATAGATAGCCTTTCAGTAACACACACACAGAGAGCTGCAAATTACGGTAATCGTAGCCTGCCTCAATCTTCCAAATACCTTATGTTCTAATTTCACCTCTGCTAAAACTCAGACGGCGAAATGGGATACTCTGACACCTCTCAGGTACGGGCTTGGTGAATAAAGCATTGAGAACTTAAGGGTGTTGTTGGTGAATCATAAAATAAATGAACGACTCTTCTCAAATTTTAAGATTGGCAACTGCATCTTCTGGGAGGTTACTTTGACCTTCCTTTTCATTCATTTTTATCCAGGAGATGGTTTATTTCCAATACATACGAAAGCTTACATTACACTGTTACAATTTACAATCCATGAATATCCTTAAATTTAAAATAATACAGAATCCCCTGTTCGTTAATATTAGATTCGATGAATCCAGAATTCTAATTTGCTGCATGTCTCCACGGGAAAAAAATCCAAATATATGTATATGTGCAGGGAATAGTTACGTGTGTATGTGTGTCGCTAGGAGGAAGCCGTACCAGGGAAAAGAACCCTGTCGTTTTTGCAACCGTAGACGAAGCTTACGGCCTACCATTCAGTAGCAGACAAAAACTTTCGTACGTGCCCCTTCCTACAGTATTGCGACCAAAATATGTCACGAGTATCGATGTTAATACGGGCAGGATTTAAGCAGAATAGAATCTACGGGCTCCACTGAGTACTTGGGATCGAGAAACGTTAATAGGCAGAGCTTGCATCAAGATACACGCCAATGATGACATTTCCATTGAAAAACGAGACATATTGCATTCCATGTCTAGTTTTACTTCCTAGCCCAAATAAGTCTACGTTGCATAAATTTTGAAGGAGGCCGAAATAAAGTTCGGAGATCTGAAATTCTATCATTTATCCGTAAAAATGAGAATATATGGGTTAACAGTGACAAATACATGTCCAATAGGTAGGCGTCATTAACCTCAAAGGATTTCGGCCGATCCTAACCTGTCGTCCCATAACATTATAAATTTCGAAGTATAAATTGTGCTTGGCGAAATACAGGTATCTTTATTCCCAAGTGTCATTAGATGTTCATATCGTAGAGCTGACGCTGATGGAATGCGTGCAAACTAAGCTCCGCATTTACATATATACTTTTCTAATCGATGCTCACTTGTTAAGCATTACGTAATTTGCACAGCGCGACTTGCGACATTTCCAAAAACTAAAGACTCATCAATGTCTATATTCACAATCTCAATATCAAAGTTTAACTAATTTCCACGTTGCAGCAAAACCAAATAAAATTGTATAAGGGGAACGATTAGTAGTACAGTGCCCGGGTTCACAGCCCTCATTTGGGGCTCGAATCATCATGTGGGGCTCAGTGTTGCCAACTCACCCCACGAAAATTTCACCAACTGATATTTTGAAGTTTTTTATGATGTATTTGAGGACAGAGTTGACAACACTGTGGGCCCACTGTAGCCTTTTATGATGTATTTGAGGGCAGAGTTGGCAACACTGTGGGCCCACTGAGCCCCAAATGATGTATATTTTGAGGGGCAGAGTTGACAACACTATGGGCCCACTGTAGCCTTTTATAAGGGGGTCTAAGCCCTGTTTACATCTGGCAACACTTCCGTATGACAGAGTTGGCAACACTGTGGGCCCACTGTAGCTTTTTATGTCTGGCAACACTGCCGTAGACAGAGTTGGCAACACTGTGGGCTACTGTAGCCTTTTATAAGGGGGGTTTATTGCCCTCTGTTTATATCTGGCAACACTGCCGTAGATTTTTTGACAGTGTTGTCAACCTACTGGGTTTTTCACTGTAAACTTTCATAAAAGGACCTGAGGGGCCCATGTACCTATGTCTGGCAACACTGTTGGGGGCACAGAGTTGGCGACACTGTGTTACTGTAGCTTTTTATGAGGGGGGTCCATTGCCCTCTGTTTACATTTGCCTACTCACTCTACAAAAATTCCACTATATGATTTTTCACAGGCTAAGCTAACCTACAAATAGGAATTGGCAGCACTGACTTATAAACCCACTGGTCCTCTTGGCATGTTTTTTCATGATGTGTTGCTAGGCTATTGGGCATCTTGGCGTATACAATGTATATATTTTGAGGGGGGGGGGGTATGGTTTTTTTATGCTGTACGAATACTGGGAGCTTGATAGTGACAACTAACAGAGTAGGTAAACCTACATCCAGGAACTGGCAACACTAGTTTCTGACAGTGAATTTGAAATAAAATATTAAACAAAATACACTGGGGGAAATAATTGTACAACAATTTGTACCTAATTGTACAATACTTGTACCTAATTGTACAACTTAGGCCGTGTCCGGATTGGCAAGCGCTCCGTACCGTTCTCTTCTGTTGTTCTCACATACCATCAAAATCACGTCCAAGTCGTCTGAATCTGCATGTTCTCTTGTAGTATGGTTGTCACTTTTCTCGCCAGGTGTCAGCCCGAATTTCACCCACAGCGCTCTGGGGCGCAGGCGCACAGTGTGGAAGCAGAAGGTAGACGCCAAACAAACGTCACAATGATTTCCACCTATTTACTAGTTATATTAAAAATGTAACGTGCTACTTTATTATTTACAATTTTTCTATATTCAGTATTATCGATAAACTGTTAAAGTTTTACATTGTTTAATTAGTAAATGTTAGAATATGACTGCCAAGCGCAGGGTCACGGCGAGTTCAAGCGTGCATTTGTCGCGCCTCTCTGCTCTCCCATTCAACTTCATGTTTGCCGCGAATTCGGACAACAATGAAAGCACATGTTTTTTACGTTCTCGTAATACTAACCTTGCTCCATTGATTTTAAATTGCTTCCATCCGCTTTTTTTTTTCTGTGTTATTTCCGTATGCACGCAACATTCGCTTTCAATAGTATTATCGCTCAGAAACAGAAGGAGTGTTAGTATAGCAGGCTCCGAGTTTACAATTTATTAAATTAAACAATAATTTATGTAAGAATATACTTGTACTTACCGAACACAAAATAATAAAAAGCACATGTGAATGTTTGCGTGTGTTTATGTTATATGACGACTGAGTAAAAAATAATGTTGACTCCCCGAAACATAGAAATAAAAAGTAGGTCAAACTTTTTCAACACCCAACCATTTTAAACGTCCTCGCGTAGTAATACGATTTAGCTCAAGACGTTTAAAAGAGTACTCTTAGTCGACAAAGCTAATTGCTAGGGCCCTTATATTACTAAAATATTCTTTAATTTGCATATTTCTCATACCGCCCTATGTTGTTCTAGTTGACTTCTTCCAAAAAAATGCTAATTAGCGAGAGTTAATTAAGCAAGGCGAGTAAAAGAAGCAAAATAGAACATATGTGCCGGCGTGAGAATATGTAAAAATTCGATTCAGAGGTGGATCGAATTAAAATTGGAGGATATTTTGCATTTTTTTTATAATGTACAAAACATTTACCGTACATAATTTTTTCCATTTACAACAGTATAAAATAAGAGGAATGTGTGACAATATCCATATTAATTAGTAAGGTATGTTGTATGCTAGGTTAGCTAACGCTGGACTTGGAAAATTTTCGATTGATGAAAAAAATTGGTTCTATGACGACCTATGTTTATTTTGGTATGGGTGGACAGAGGACACCGAGACTCGACCGACATACTAAACCCGACCTCTCTACGCGTATTCTACGTTACCAAAAAAATCGACAAGGGGAGATTTTTCGATAACTCTTATTTTTTGCAAAATACTTAGGTTTTTTTTTTGATAGACGACAACGACGGAGTCATCAATGAGTAAACATCTGAACTCGGCGAACAAGTCAACTTCTGCAAATATTCCCCGAGTGTGCGTGCGTGTGTGTATATGTGTCGTCGACCTGTTAAGAATGAAAAGGGGTGAGAAACAGATTCTACTCAATATTTATGTAATGTTCTGTCAGTGGTATCCTGAGAAACCAGTAAATGAAGTGGCTAAGTTGGTATCCCAGTGCAGTGGTGTGTCAGTGTCTGCAGTTGTAAGGGTTATGAAAGAGAGAATGACCGGGAGAGTAACAATGTATGCGGCTACATATTCGTCTGAAGTTTTGAGAGCGGGTTCTCACATTCAGAGGCTCTTATATAAAATGAATAGGTGCAGCGAACTATGAGTGTAACAGCAGATGATTGCGGTCATGGATTAGCTGACGCGGAGTGATACATTGAATCGGTGAGACCGTTTGTTTACAGAAGGTGTTAGGGTTTGTGATTTAGACCTTAGCTTGGATATGTTATAACTTTTTTTTTTTATAGAGAAAAGAGAGAGAGGGTCATGTAACTGGTGATTTGCTTGGCTAAGGGGAATTTTCTGAGAATTTTTTCTATTCCAAATATTTTTTGTATGTGTGTGTGTGTGTGAGTGTAGAGATTTATGCGCTTATGTATGTGTGTAAACATTAAGGCATTGACTTGTTAAGAATGTTACATCAATAATACTGTCTCGGGAATGTTATGCTTTTTTTTTTTCTCTATAAAAAAGAGAAATTTGTGTTGATTGTTTGGTTAAAAAGAATTTTCTAATTATTTGTTTTGTCACAAGAATTGTTTGCATTCCAAACATTCCTAAGTGTTTGCATAAAGATTGATACATTTACAGCTATATATGTGCATTAACTTGTTAAGAATATTACATCAATAATACCGGCTCGGAAATATCATGTCCTCTTCCTCTATAGAAGGTCATATAAAATGTGCTAATTGGTTGGCTAAGGGGGATTTTCTGATTAGTAAATTGAGGTTATAAATACGTACGTATAAAGGTTTTGCTAATATGGAATGCTAAAGCTCAGTATTTGGCTCTCTCAGGGATTCGAATTCTATTAGGTTAAACAGCATAGAAATTTCACAGCAAGACTTCTCATATTTACTGACGATATTCTTAACAACCTGTGTTGTGATTCCACTATAAACTGTATACAAAATATGCAGTTCCTAGAATGAGATGGACGAGGCTTATGAACCTCGACCTATACAACTTTGGCCTGTTTTGTTTTGTGGAAATGCTGTGAAATGCTGTCTGGTCTCGAAAATATTTGTTTGTCAAAGGGACACATGATCAATCTTGTCTCGTCTCGAATTTTTAAAAGCCTGTCCCGTCTCGTCCCGTGGGCAACACTAGCTCTGAGTACAGTTTTGTTCCAAAACAAAATGGCGCAAAATGTCCATGAGTATTTTCATTCACATTTCTTTCACATTGTATGTGCTTTTACTCTGTGGGTTTAGTACAGGTGGTATTACAAAATATACCCTGTGCTTGATCGACGGTTTTGTTTAGTTCTCGAGCCTAACATTGGGCACTCTGGATACACGTTTCTTTGGAACACGAGCGTCGTTCGTTAGCCATGCTTTCGAGTACTGCAAGGGCCTACATGTAAACTAATTGCACTCGATTTCCTAATGGGCAGAATTAGAGCACGTGATCATAAAATGCATGTTCAGCGTCTCCAACGTAGCTAATTTAGCACCCGAGACTAAATATGGCTGATAATTTTATTTCACATAAATGAGTGCGTGTTTTAATTTGAAATCCACCAAAAGTTGGTTTACGGATTTCAACACATGGTTATTTTGATACAGCGGTTGTGACGGATTTAACGTTGCGTTATTCTAATCGATTGCATTACAGGCGTCCGTCTGACTGCTACGTAGGAGAGACAGGTTCGATTCCCGGGGAGTGGGAATTTTTGCCTGCAATGTTGTTTTTTAAGTCCACTATGGCAAATGTGTCAATTAACTGAAATTGAACAATATTTTTTTATTTCTTCATAAATGTACATGAACGTACAAAAAACTTAGGAAATGGTGCACTGTCTTTTGTAAACATAAAGTAAAAAAGTAAAGTGTTTCCCTGTGCATAGCACCACGCCATGAAGGCGTATAGGGGGTGTGGGGGTAACGCCCCACACTTTTTTGATCCGGTCGTGAGTGGGGGTGATGTGATCAGCATCACGCCCCTGACCGCCTTTACCCCCCCCCCCCAGGGTTTCCCCCAGGTACCCATGTTATTCGACGCTGGGTGGGCGCCGGGGCCGCTTCCATCGTTAGAAAAGTCCCCGGATTTGAACCGGCCGGGGATCGAACCCGGGATCTTTAGCATGGTAGTCAGATGCGTTACCGACTGAGCCACCGCGGTAAACATGCAGTAAATTTTTTGATAAGTGATTTTAGCTTACTATATTTTTGTTTTTTTACTCCATCGATACCAGGGACAGTGTAGAAATATCCGTACAATTCCCTCCATACAATCGGTGATGTGACAAGAAGTTCTCTGGGGAACTTTCGCTGATAATCTACGAGGTGCGGCAATTAAATAACGAGACTGCGCACCTCCTGTCGCGTAGGATAGTGGGGGGGAGGTAGCTATTGATGTGTTGTTGATATTGAACCTTCACGCGCACCCACTGTTTGTTTCATGATTCTGAAACCTTTTTTTATCTTTGCAGGCTTGCTTGAAGAGGACAGTGTTCTGTACTAGAGCCGGAATCATGGTGGACAATAAAGTTGAGCAGCGCATTAACATCAAATTTCTGGTGAAATTTTAAAAAACACCGACGGAATGTTGTGCAATGTTAAAAGAGGTGTATGGTGATAATGCTATGTCACGTGCGCGAGTGTTCGAATGGCACAAACGATTTTCAGAAGGGAGGGAGGAGGGTGAAGATGATGAACGTCGCGGCCGCCCTGTGAGTTCAAGAAAGGACGACAATGTTCAAAAAATTCATGAACTTGTGCGGAAAGACAGACGTCTGAGCATTCGGATGCTCGCAGACATGATGAACATTAACAAAGAGACAGTAAGACAAATTTTGCATGAGAATTTAAACATGAGAAAAGTGTGTGCAAAAATTGTTCCGAAAAACCTCTCTCAGGACCAAAAAGACAATCGAAAGATCATTTGCTGTGATGTCATGGAACGACTCAAAGCAGACCCAGAATTGCTAACACGTGTCATCACTTGTGATGAAACATGGATTTTCCAATATGATCCCGAGACCAAGCGTCAATCCATGCACTGGAAGACTCCCACATCGCAAGAATGAAAAAAGCACGAATGAGCAAGTCGAAACTGAAGGCAATGCTTATTGTTTTTTTTTTTTTTCGATATCAGGGGTATCATCATGACTGAATGGGTGCCTCAGGGGTCAAACGGTGAATCAGACCTACTACAAAGAGACCAGATTTGTGGAAGAACGATGCATGGATCCTTCACCAGGACAATGCACCTGCCCATAATGCCCTTTCTGTGAAGCAATTTTTAGCCGCCAAGCGCATTCCTGTGCTCGACCATCCTCTGTATTCCCCAGACATGGACCCCTGTGACTATTTCTTCCCAAAAGTGAAAAGTGCATTGAAGGGAACACATTTTCACTCCGTGTAAGAGGTGAAACGAAAAACGGCAGAGTTGTTGAACAGTGTGATATTTGATGACCTACAGCATTGCTTTGAACAATGGAAGACACGTATGCAGCTGTGTATTGATAGGGGAGGGGAGTATATTGAAGGGGATACCAGTCAATTGTAACTTTCTTGCAATACATCACAGTTATGACACCAGTCTTGTTATTGAATTGCCACACCTCGTATACTCCGGCCGTTGTAGCAACCGGTGTCCATTCACAGCGCAGATCGGTTATTTTGACAAAATCCTGTTTCCCTGCTGGCTGCTTTGGGGAGGGAGATTTATAATGTTGCCGCTTCTTGCCCAAGCATTAGGCCTAATTGACCGCGAGTTCCTTAGTAGGTAAACGCGGCAACAGAGGGTCACTGCCATAAAGGCGGCCCCCGCGCCGCATATAAAGGCGGCGGGAATGTAGTGAAGACGAACGAAAAGAATGATTATATGGTAAGCGTCAGGGGTTGCAACGTTTAGAAAGTCGTTGATTTTGTTTCTGTATTTTCCGTCGTTGGGTTTCCTCGTCATGTCGATCGTCGCGAATCCGAAATTGTCACTGTTCCAGCAAGAAGAGCAGCGTTCCGAAAATTGATTGATCAACAGGCTGTTGAGTTTAGATAACATGGAAGGTAGAAATTCGTGATCTGCCGTGCGGTGTACAGTCTCCATTGTTTGCTTTCGGAAACCAAAGAGATTCATTGTCCTGAAAACAACGTTGAAACGTTTCGGTAAACGTTCTTAAACGTTGAAACGTAGCGTAACGTAGCGTAGCCTTTCACGGTGTATGTTAACCTCACAAGCAGTGTTGCCAACTCGGGGCGAGGCTCGAATCATCATTTGAGGCTCGAATCATCATTTGAGGCTCGTCGGTGTTGCCAACCCACTCTACAAAAATTCTACTATATGATATTTTGAAGTTTTTTACGGTGTATGTTAACCTCACAAGCAGTGTTGCCAACTCGGGGCGAGGCTCGGGGTAGTGTCCCCGGTTCTGCAACCGAAAATGGCGCTCGGTGGCGCTCGCAGTGTTGCTAACCCCCTACTCGAAAAAATCACCAAGGTTTGTTTTTGGGTCTAACCTAACCTCAAACAAGGAGTTGGCAACGCTTGAGGCTTTCTCGCAGTGTTGCCAACTCACCCCAAGAATATTTCACCATGTGATATTTTACAAGCGAAGCTAACCTACAAATGGGAGTTGGCAACACTGATTAGTGGAGGTAGCCGGGTTCACCAGCATCAATTGGCGATCAGTGTTGCCAACTCACCTCAAGAATATTTCACCATGTGATATTTTACAGGCGAAGCTAACCTACGAATAAGAGTTAGCAATACTGATTAGTGTAATCAGCTCAGTTGAGCGCCATCAATTGGCGATCAGTGTTGCCAACTCACCCCAAGAATATTTCACCATATGATATTTTACAAGCAAAGATAACCTACGAATGGGAGTTGGCAACACTGACTAGTGGAGGTGCACGGGTTGAGTGCCATCAATTGCGGTTCAGTGTTGCCAACTCACCCCAAGAATATTTCACCACATGTTATTTTACAGGCGAAGCTAACCTACAAATGGGAGTTGGCAACTCTGGCAACATCAATTGCGGTTCAGTGTTGCCAACTCACCTCAAGAATATTTCACCATGTGATATTTTACAGGCGAAGCTAACCTACAAATAGAAGTTGACAACACTGGTAACATCAATTGCGGTTCAATGTTGCCAACTCACCTGAAGAATATTTCACCATGTGATATTTTACAGGTGAAGCTAACCTACAAATAAAAGTTGACAACACTGGTAACATCAATTGCGGTTCAATGTTGCCAACTTACCTGAAGAATATTTCATCATGTGATATTTTACAGGCGAAGCTAACCTACGAATGGGCAACACTGACTAGTGGAGGTGGCCGGGGTTGCGTCCGAATCAGCAGCAGATGTTACCTGCACCGTTACATCCGGGGACTCAGCTAATTTTTGTTGTCCGAATTTGCGGTAGACGTGGAGTCGGAGGGAAGAGCAGAGAGGCGCGACAGATGCACGCTTGAACTCGCTGTGACGCTGCGCTTGGCAGCCATATTCTAACTTTCACTTTGTACAGACAACATTTACTGATTAGAGGATGTAAAACTCAGTTATATTTTAATATTTTATCGATAATGAATGCAGAAAACGTAAATGATGAAATAGCGTGTTATATTTTTTAATGTGAGTAGTTAGGTGGAAATCATTGTCATGTTTGTTTGCGCCCCAGAGCGCGGTGGGTGAAGTTCGGGCTGACACCTGGCGGGAAAAGTGACAGCCGTACTACAAGGGGACATGCAGATTCGGACGACTTGGACGCGACTTCGAGTGCACGCGAGAGCAACGGGGGAGAACGGGATGGAGCGCTTGCCAATCCGGACACGGCTTTTGTAAACCTCTCTCGGGAACGATGTGCCACACACGCGCGCGCGCGCTGGCGTCCAGCACCAAAACATCAAAAATTTATTTTACTTATTTGGCGATCACCAAAACCTCAAAAATAAAAAAAAATAAAAACTTATTTTCTCTCCATGTTCCGCGTATTTATTCGTTGTGCTGGCACAGCGTGATGAGTAAATAATGCATTTTCTCATTTTTGAAGTACGAATGCACTTTATCGTAATCTTCCAAGTCCCGGGGACACTAATGTTTGTATATCGTGACTTTTGTAAACCTCTCTCGGGAACGATGTGCCACACACACACACGTGCACGCGCTGGCGCCTCTTATTATTTCTGTATTATGGCGCAAACACATCTAGAAAAACTACAATTTTGCTCCCTCTCCTCTCTGCGTGTGCTATCAACAATACGTAAGCCTTGGGACGACGAAAGTTACACAACGGTGAGCCTCGTCAGTACACCTACCCCGCAACATCTGGAGCGTGCAAGTACATAAATAGCGGGTCGCTTGGGTGTATACAATTTGTTTTGTTTATATTTTGTTTCAGAGCAAGCGAGATAACCGGAGCATGCAGGCACGCAACAGCGAGCTGGGATGGAAGATCGTTAGCATATCCGGAGCGTGCAGGTACATAATAGCGAGCTGCTTGGGCGTTAGCGTGGCTTCGCCGGATGCAATACACACGATGCTTAGATTACAACAGGTTGTTAACATTAGCTTTGGGGAAGAATATTCTAGAGAAGATTGTCTCAGAACATTTTCATAGTTTCACACTTCTATTAAATTGGTAGAAAAATATATTAGTGGGCAATAAAATCTGAAGAAGATTTGTGTCTAGCAAAAATAAGCTAAATAGAATTACACATGCATACAATATTTATTTTTTTTCTATCTACAATCATATTTTTCTTATATATTTTTTCAATTTTTTTATAGGGTTGATTAAAGCACATATTTGAAGAAGACAACACTCTACCACCAACCGATCACATATAAATAAACATACCCAAAAAAAATGCGCTCCATGAAAAGTTGCCCTGTGTGCAAAACAGCCATATCAAGCAAAAATTTTGCAAGACATTGTCGCACCTGCGTGCCAAGCAAGCATTTGGCTGCCACCGAACTGTGTTCCGGATGCAATAAATACATTACAATTGCGTATGTCAAGAAGCATAAGCTTACTTGTCTAAGCAAAAATACATCTGGGGCCCAGCCTTCGACCAGCTCAACCAAGAGGAAGGCAGAAGCAGCCTCCATCAATGCACCACCTGCTAAACGCGTCAAGCCTGCGATAAAAGCAGACCGGTCTGCTTTCGCTGGAATATTAGGAGATTACGTTCAATTGTCGGATAGCTCTTGCGATGTTCGTAGCTTTTTAGAGGAGAAGCGAGCAGAAATAGTTTCTATTTTTAGTAATGCACTGGCTACGCACTCCTCCACTAAATTCTACGCATCGCTTCGTTGCTGGTACAAAAAACCGTCTGATGAAATTTACAGCTTCTGCCACAACACCAAGGCGAAGATGCTGCATCTGGCGGATGTCGACAACCTCGAGGTCATCTACAACAAGTTTGTCGAGGAGCTGCTGGCAAAGCAAGAAGAACATGAAGCTAAGGGCTCGGGAGGTTCGCTGTGTGGGGAGCCTCACGAACTGCGCGTCAAACTTTCCAAGTTTGTGTTTTTCTCCGCATCCAGCTACGTCCCCTTACCATCTGCCATTGCGGCAAAGAAGGCTGTCCTGAACATTCAGAACAGTGACGCCAAGTGCTTTCTCTGGTCGGTGCTTGCAGCATTACACCCTGTTCACTGGAAAAACCATCCACACCGAGTTAACCACTACCTACCCTACGAGCCAGAACTGGAAGATGCCATTGCTGGGATTGACTACCCGGTGGCGCTTTCGGACATTCGCAAGTTCGAGGCCCGTACACACAACCCTCGGTTGGCCATCAATGTTTATGGCCTCATCGACAAAAAAGTGGTGTACCCTATCCGGGTGAGCGACGTAGAGGACAATGATGCTCGAGAAATCCATCTCCTACTCATCAAGAACAAGGCCCACCACCATTACACCCTCATCCGCTCCCTCTCTCGGCTTGTTTCGAGCCAGCTGAACAAAGACGAACACCACATAGAAGTTTGTCCCAGGTGCTTGTCTATTTTTGATAATCGAGAACAGCAGGATTACCAGCGCATCAGAGGTCCCAACATCGCTGCCGAGAAGCTCGCTAACCACAAGCTCTACTGCAAAGCCAACGAACCGGGGCTGGCAGACTTGCCCAAACCTGGCACCGTGGAGCGTTTCCACATGCACGGCGCCATGGTGGAGCACCCTGCTATCATCATCGCGGATTTCGAGGCCTTCCTCAAACCCCTGTCCACTTGCGATCCCGATCCCGAAGTTTCCTCCACTACCCCTTACCAACTCCACGAGGCATCCAGTTTCGCATACGTTGTGGTACGACGAGACCAACACATCGCCTCCGAGCCCTACGTGTACCGTGGTCTCGACGCAGCCAAACACTTCCTCGAGAGGATGGTTGTCGAGGCTATCGAGATAGGGAAGGTGCTGTTGACCCCCAAGTCTATGCTCCCACTGTCCCCCGACGATCAACGTAGACACGACGAGGCCATCGCTTGCCCTGTCTGCGTCGAGGAGTACACCGCCAACAACTGTAAAGTCCGACACCACGATCACTTTAACGGTAGGTATGTTGGTCCTTGGTGCAACGACTGCAATCGCTTGGCTCGGGACCCGCGCTTCATCCCTGTGTTTTTTCACAATGGCTCGGGGTACGACTTTCACCACCTGATCAAGCATCTTGGGTACGACAACGAGCGAATTAACATCCTGGCGCAGAACGAGGAGCGTTACATCAGTGTGAGCAAATGGGTTCGAATCCCAGAATCCGACTCTACCGTCGAACTTCGCTTCCTCGACTCCCTGAGGTTCCTCCCGGCCAGCCTCGATGCTCTCGCGGGGAAGCTTAGCGACGAGAAAATGCTCATCACCTCTGCGAATTTTCCGAACTTGGACGCCAGTCTCTTCAGGCGTAAGGGGGTCTACCCCTACGAATACGTCACCGACTCTACCAAGTTTGCGGAGACGTCGCTTCCTCCTCGAGCAAACTTCTATAGCAAACTGCGAGGCTCGGGCATCTCTGAGGATGACTATAACCATGCTCAGTCCATGTGGCGCGAGCTGGATTGCCAAAATCTCGGAGACTACCACGACGCCTACCTCAGACTTGATGTGACGCTCCTCGCCGACGTGATCCAGGCGTTTCGTGCAACTGCGAAGACCATCTACCACCTGGATCCCGCCTACTTCTATAGTCTCCCCGGACTGGCATGGTCGGCCATGTTTCTGGTGACGAAAATTGAGCTGGAGCTTCTTTCGGACGTAGACATGATGCTGTTTGTGGAACGTGCCGTGCGGGGTGGAATGGTCCAGGTGTCGCAGCGACACTCGCATGCCAACAACCATCACATGGCTACTGGTTACGACCCCTCACAACCGTCCAGCTACATCATGTACACAGACGTTAATAACCTCTACGGACACTCCATGATGCAGCCACTCCCTTTTAGAGGTTTCGAGTGGGCTGATCCCTCCAACTTCGACGTTGAAGGTTTCAACGATGAGGAATGCGGATTTTTTGCCGAGGTGGACCTTGAGTTCTCCGAGAAGCTGCAGGATTTGTTCTGCGATCTTCCCCCTGCACCCGAGTTCAAGTGTCCACCCGATTCCAACCACAAGAAGCTCGTCATGGACTTCGAGCCCAAAGAGCGTTATGTCCTGCACTACCAAAACCTCCGGTGGTTGATGAAGCAAGGGGTTACCGTCCGCGCAGTACATAAAGTTTTGATGTTCAAGCATTCTCAATGGTTGAGGCCATACATCGAGCTCAACACCGAACATCGTACAGCCGCCACTTCTGATTTCGATCGCGATTTCTTCAAGTTAATGAACAATGCGGTGTTTGGGAAAACTATGGAGAATGTGCGAAATCATGTAGATGTGAGGCTAATATCAAACAAAGCACAATGTCGCAGGCTCGTAGCAAACCCGTTATTCAAATCGAGGACTATTTATAATGAGCAGCTTGCTCTGGTGCATATGAGGAAGAACAAGGTGATGCTCAACAAGCCAATTTATGTTGGTGCCTCAGTATTAGACCTGAGCAAACTGCACATGTTTCAAATATATTATGGGATACTACGCCAGCACTATAACGACAATATCAACCTACTCTACACGGACACAGATAGTTTGATGTACCACGTCCACTCACCCGATGCGTACAGGGATATAGCCACGGTACCAGCTTTTGTGAACCTCTTTGACACGTCAGGCTATCCCCAGCCAAACCGATACAAAATCCCGACTTGCAACAAGAAGAAGCCTGGCAAACTCAAAGACGAGAAGAACGGTGATATAATTCTCGAGTTTGCAGGTCTTCGCGCCAAGGCCTATACCATCAAAGCTGAGGGCGGCGTTACCAAGAAGGCCAAGGGTGTTGGCAGACAGGTGGTTCGGGAGCATCTCACATTCGAGGACTTCGTGGATTGCCTCAAAACCAGGTCGTCGGTTCTAAGAGCAGAACAGCGCATCCAGAGCGTCGACCATGTGTTGACCACCAACCAGGTGAGAAAGGTTGCCCTGGACGCACGCGACGACAAGAGGTGCGTTCTTCAATGTGGAATCCACACACTGCCGTGGGGGCACTATCGCTTAGCAGAAAGCAAAACCTGCAACATATGCCCATCTTCAACAGAAGATTCATAAAACAAAACAAAACAAAAAAAAAATATTTTGTTAGTCATTACAAAAAAAAACACTGACTGTCATTACAAAAAAACTTTGACCGTATTTTAAATAACCAGCATACCTATGAATCTCTTTGGTTTCCGAAAACAAACCAACATGGAGACTGTACACCGCGCGACGACAGATCATGAATTTCTACCTTCCATGTTAACTAAACTCAACGGTCTACTGATTGTTCACCTTAACAGCATTTGGACGAAATTGGATGACGATGTGGGCAAGATGTTTTACGTCTTCAACAACAATTTACATTTCTACGAAATTCCGATCGATGGAAAACTTCAAATCGCCGTGAATCCGGAAAACGTAGGCGAAATCAAAATATCTACCGGCAAGAACATTTTTCGAATCAAGCACGACAAGATGCTTTCTAACATTACGTACGATGTTTCTGCAGGAGATTGTTTATACGTGGAACTCCTAGGAGATTACGACAAACTCATTCCTCTCTTCGTAGAATTACGAATCGTCTATCCTATTATAAATAACCGTTAACCAAAATGCCTAACGACATTTTCGGCAACACCAAGCGTGTAGACCACGCAGAAGAGATTCTCATGCTCGACGTCCGAATTAAAAAGTTGAGGAGCGATTTGATCGCTTTGCAGGAGACCTTAAACAAAAGTTTAGAGTCGGAGATCGCTACGCTCCAAACGCAATGTCTTGACCCCATTCTGAAAATCGATTCCGAACTGAAAACGCTCATAAAAAATTATGTCGACGTACCTTCTTACGACAACGTTCAAAATATACAGTTGAGCGTGGATAAGCTTCAAAATGATTTGGCCAAATTACAACAATTTCAATCGAAAAATGAAGATTTGGAAAAATTGAAACTCGAAATCGAAGAACGAACTTCGGCAATCGAAAAGAATTTCTCTGAACTTCAAACCGTCGTGAAGGATATTGATGTAGAACGCTTGCATGTTGTTGTTTCCAAATTACAAGAAGAATTCGCCGGCACGTTGGAAGAAATTAAATCCAAGTTACAGACTTTGGAAGATACCATGACGAACCTACCATCGTCAGACGAACTGCAGGTCATCAGCAAAAGCGTCGCGAACATAAAAATTCAATTGGAGGCTTATCAAGATTTCGAACACATTCAAACCACTATCGCTACGCTTCAGGCGTCTCTGGAGTTGATCAACAAAGAAATTAAAAATATTCACGCTGAAGCCAGTGCGTTGACGAGTATACAAGACACGTTGAGCACGGTTCAGCAGAAGATCGAATATTTAGAAACTTTGAACATCGAAACGAATCTTGCTCATTTTCATCACGTGCTGGACAACATACAGGGTGACTTGGAATCGTTACGGACGAGCGTGCCTTCGAGCGAAGATTTGGAAAAATTGAAATCGGCGGTGACGGCACTATCCGATTCGAGCGACATCAAAAGTTCGTTGAGCGATCTCGAGAGTAGGGTGGCCAATCTCCCCACCTCAAAAGAATTGCACGCTTTGAAAAGGAACATATCACGTATGCTGAAACGGCTAGAAACGGAAACGGCGAACGTGGAACAGATTCGAGACGAACTTACTTCGCTGGTGTCGATGCTGCCCACTTCGCAGAGCGTCGCCGACCTTCACACGCAGTTTACCGAAATGCGAAGCATCGTGAGCGATCTTACCGAGAAGAGCTCGAAATTGAATCAAGTCGAGAACCTTCAGAACATCGTCGTCAACATCAGAGATCAAGTTGGAGTGCTGGAATCCACGCAGGAATCGACGCTGGCCTTTTTCGGTGCCAAGTTACAAGAACTCAACGAAAACTACAAGCAGTTGAACGTGGAAGTGAAAATCAAACCGTCATTTTCTACAGTAACGGATACCATCGTCGAACATTTGTTGCCCGTACAAAATACACTGGGACAGCTTCACAGCAACCTCGTTAGCGTCGATACTAAATTCGCTAAACTGCATTCTCTGCAAGCCATCGAAATCAACAGCGTACCCAATCAACAGAGAATCTCCACGTTCGTCGAAGGTAACAAACTGTACATGTTACATCCTTATCATCCGTACTACAAGTTTCTCCTCGATGGTACAATTCAGATAAACGAATTTTCGTACTGGTCTCACGGCAGAAAAGCTAGCGTTCCCACCATGACCTTGATATCGAATCGTGGTGTTCAGAAAGCAGGAAACATTCCTCTGGCACGTTGGAACGAAACGCGCAACATATATGAAATACACGAAGACGAAGATCTCACCGTTTTTGACGTGAGTGCCGGCGATAAGCTGATCATTCAAAACACGAGCGAAGTGCCACCCTCTTTGAATCCCATCACGCTCGTGCTTCTCTTCAAACGTAATCTCTAAAAAATGTCTAGGCAAGCCATCGTCCAAGAATTGCATAAACCTGCACGCCGCAACTACGAACGTTTGGCGGTGGTAACCAAGGGCATCGACGACCTCTGGCAAAGTGACCTCGTGGAGATGAGTAGCGGCAATCTAAAAAATGTACATAAATTGAACAAGGGCAACAAGTACCTCCTCACCGTCATAGACACGTTTTCGAAATTCGCATGGGCTCTACCTTTGAAGGCCAAAACAGGAACGTGCGTCACGGAAGCATTCAAGACAATTTTTCACGAAAACGACAGACGACCACGGTTTTTGCAAACAGACAACGGTAAAGAATTTTACAATGCCGTATTCCAAAAGTTTATTCGGAAACACGACATTCGACATTATTCAACCTTCAGTCACATCAAAGCCAGCATTGTGGAAAGATTTAATCGAACCTTGAAAACACACATGTGGAAACGATTCACGCTTCGAGGAAATTACAAATGGGTCGACATACTGCCGGAACTCGTCGACACCTATAATAATACGGTACACAGAACGATAGGCATGAAGCCAGCTGACGTTACGAAATCTGACGAGCAGCATTTAATTTCTACAGTTTACTGTCCAAAGTACACTCCCACGACTACCAAGAAATCAAAATTCAAAATTGGAGACCAGGTGAGGATCAGCAAATTCAAACGCACCTTCGAGAAGGGGTTCACAAAAAATTGGAGCACGGAACTTTTTACGGTGGTTCGAGTTTTACCCGGAAACCGACACACGTATATAATAAAAGATAGTAGCGGCGAGATTTTGAAAGGAAGATTTTACGAAGAGGAACTCTCTAAAACAAAACATCCCGACACGTACCTCATCGAGAAAGTATTGCGTAGAAAAGGCGACAAACTGTTTGTCAAATGGCTGGGACTTCCGGAAAAAAGTTGGATCAACGCGAACGAAGTGATCTTGTAAGTACGTGGAACGTGGTGAAACGTCTACCGGATTCGGAAAGTCAAACGAGAAAAAAGAACGGTGAGTTGCTTCCCGACAGCATCCGCTGTCTGATCGTAGGTCCTTCGGGGTGTGGGAAAACAACACTGCTCGTGGACAATTTTCTCCTCGCACCGAATTGGTTAGATTGGAAGAACAGGCACCTCTACGTATTTTCGAAAAGTCTCGAACAAGCGAAATACAAGCAACTGATGAAACTGTACGATGGTCTGGACATTGCAACGTTCGCTTCGGAAATAAAGCCACTCGACGATTGTCGTGAAAATTCAGTCGTTGTGTTCGACGATGTCATCCTGGAAAATCAAAATGAAATTCGCAATTTTTTCACGCAAGGTCGTCACAAAGGAATAGATTGCTTCTTCCTAGCTCAAACGTTTTCCAAAATTCCAAAACAGTTAGTACGCGACAACGCTAATTTCATATGTTTGTTTCGTCAAGATCACACCAACCTCAAGCACGCGTACGATGACTACGTAGGCGGAGACATGAACTACAATCAATTTTCGGAACGCTGCTGCTCCCACTGTTGGAACAGTGACGATTTCGGATTCGCGACGATCGACATGACGAGAAAACCCAACGACGGAAAATACAGAAACAAAATCAACGACTTTCTAAACGTTGCAACGTTGTGAGAAACAACGTGTATAAATAACGCTATGACGAAACGAAAAATCGAAGACGAAAATCTCAAGTTGCGAAACTACCTCGCGAAACGTTTCAAAGGTTGGAAATCCGAGAATCGCGGATTCTACGAAGAGAAGAAACGTCAAGATCAACCTGTGATCGACGCCATCAGCGATCTAGGTAAAGAAATTAAAGGCGTCACGGAACAAAATAAAAATTTGATCAACGAACTCGTACCACTTGCAGCTAAAAGTTACACCGTACCCACGCCTATTTCGAGCATTCCTTCGACGCCGTTCGAACTAAGGGACGTACCGGCACGACGTCGAGCCATAGGTAGCACGCCGTCGTCTTTGGATAAGATTGAGTTAGGACCTTTGGCACGAGACTACCTGAGCACGGGAAAATTCGACAAGGATGAAGTGTTCGGATTGTATCCGAGCATGGAGAGCAACGAAGGCGGCGGTGTGGTTTGGAAGATTGGAAAATCGAAGGTGACCTTCGAAGGCAACGACATTAAAGTTAATTTAGGCGAGAAGGATAGTTGGAACAGGTATCCGGGTACGGTGGGACTGTGGGAACTCGTTGCCAAAAAGCAGCCGAAAGATTACACTGACGAAGATTACCAGAGTTACAAGGAAATTTTGATCATGACGGATGCCTTATACCAGAACAACGACGCCTCGCAGAATAGGGTGAAATCGAGCAGCGGCGAGAAGTATAGAAATCTCATCAAACCGATTTGGAACCAGGTGAAAACAGGCAGCGGCGTCAAACTCTACAACACCCTGCCCAAAGAGTTTGTGTGGGTGGACGACGTGCGCAAGCTCATAGACCGATTGTTGGTTATTGCAGGAGAGGAGAATGCAGGCAATCGTAATTTCTACAACGAGAAGGTAGGAATTGTGGACATGATCAGCACAAAACTTTCCAACTTCATCGTGAACAACGACAAGGGCATAGGTTACCTCATTAAAATTATCAACACGCTGCCTCCGAGATTCTGGAACGTGGCCGAAGGAAAGGGACTCGTGAACGACATCATCAACAAGTTACCTTTCGAGATGCATTTACCCGGCTACCAGTTCTGCGGACCGGGTACCAAACTCGAGAAAAGATTGGAGAGAGGAGACAAGGGTGTGAATCCGTTGGACGCCGCATGCAAAGATCACGACATCGCCTACAACACCACTCGCACCGATCTGGATGCACGTCATGAAACAGACAGAAAGTTAGAGCACGCAGCTTTCGAAAGATTCGTTAGCAGAGACGCTTCGCTGGGAGAAAGAGTTGCAGCACTGGGCACCACCATCGCCATGAACACGAAACAAAAATTTGGATGGGGTGTATAAATAAATAACATACAGTAAAAAAGAAATAATAACAACATGTCTTGCATAACCGATTTGCCGCACGAACTGCTATGTAAAATATTCAAACACGCTTGCGAGGATGTAGGGAAACTTTTACACGTAGCAAGAACAACTCCGAAATTTCGTGTCCCTTGTGAAATGCTTATCAAGGGCCATCTTCGGGAGATCAGTGGAATGAGGAGCGGTGATCTTGACACTCTTCTTTCGGTTGCGGGGGAAAAATTAAACGATAGGTTAGACGAACTGCACGAGGCGAGGCAGGGGAGAAGACGATATACTGATGATTGGTGTAAGTCCAAACAGGAAACTGAAGAAATCATCACGCACATCATTGCGTTTTCCGAAGCACGAACTTTCTTCCTCTAACGCACACACACAAAAAAAAATCTTCGATACAAATCGTGAAAAAAAATATATATATAAATAACACACATCGTGAAAAAAATCTTCGGTATATATAAATAACACACATCGTGAAAAAAAAACTAAATTTCTCTAACACACACACTGAAAATTTCTCTTCGATATGACAACTGAAAAAATGAGTGACCTCCAAGCATTAAAACAAATGCTAAATTTGTCAGTAGAGTATGTAAAAATTCGGGAATTGGAAGTGGACAAACCTTACACGATAACTTCCGGTTCAATTGTTTCTACCCAGTATGGTCCCAAGGCGCGTCTGTTGCTCAACGCACAATACAGTCTATTTTTACCAGATCGATACGCTGACATGTTATCCAACGAGAAGCTAGCTATTTTAATCGAGAACAAAACTCGAATCGTGTACAAGGGTACAAAAGAACTTCTTGGTAAAAAAACAAAGCACGTAATAGAATTTGTGTAACGACTCTGCGGGAAGTATATCCTTGAAAAAAATTACACGGAACAAAAAAATCTCAGAATATTTATATATAAATAACATACCAAAAAAAATTACACAAAACAAAAAAATCTCAAAACATATATATAAATAACATATCGTGAAAATAACATATAGAGCATCAACATGAAGCCCAAAGGTGTCGTGTACCAGATACCATACTCCAATCTGAAAAATCTAGGTGCCCTCGATGGGTTACTCACCAAGAAACAACGTGAGAAGAAACGTTCTTGCTTGACGAAAGGACACGGAATGAAATTACTTCTCAGCACACCTCAATTGAAACGCTTGCAGCGTTCGCGGAAACAGCAAAAGATTGGAGGTTTCATATTCAGCATCCCAGCCATCCTGGCAGCATTGGGGGCCGTTGGAAGTTTGGCCGGCGGTAGCGCCGCCATCGCGAAAACCGTCATCGACTCGAAGAAGAACAAGGCAGAATTGGAAGAACAGAAACGTCACAACCTGGCTATGGAGAAGAAGGGGAAAGGTATAACCAAAAAACAAAAAAGCAACCTCGATGCTTTGAAGAAATATAAAAAAAAGAAGAAGCCCTGTCCAACTTCGATATTGAATCTCTGATCGAACTGTTGGGAATAAAGAACTTCAGGGGTGTTTTCATGTCCGATTCTCTACCCTCTGCTGTGAAGAAAAAGGAGTATGGGGTGGTCAACCTGGACAGTTACAAAAATCCTGGTACACATTGGATATGCTACCTCAAAATTGACGATAACAATGCATTTGTTTTCGATTCGTTCGGTGGCACACCACCTGCCAGGTTGGTGAAGTATCTCAGTGTTGCCAACCTCTACTACAATGACAAACGCATCCAGGGTTTCACCGATGTTAACTGCGGCCACCTATGCCTTTCTGTTCTCGCATACATGTCTAAAATAAATAACCCGTCGGTGGAACATTTCCAGAAAGCATTGTGGAATCTTAAACACGATGGGCGTGTTTCATCTCACGAGCGAATCTTCGATCCTGAAACTCACGCTGCACGACGACATCGTCTATCCTAAATCCGTAGCTCTCCGTGCATTCTACAGCATGTACCTCATACCTAACGTCACGCAGCACAACAACAAAATTAGCGTCGGAAGCGAACACATTGTCGTCACGCCAGGCCAATACAATCTTTCCACTTTGCAAGCTCAATTACCCAAAGGCACGTACCTTTCTCAAAATTCGGTCACGCACAGAGTGGAAATCCTATCGGCGACGGAAACCATAAACCTGGGTACCATGGGAGAACTTTTAGGTTTCGAGAACAACACCAAACTCGAAGCTGGCATCAAACACACGGCAACCAACATTCCTAAATTTCTAGCCATAGAAACTCTAAACGTTCACTGCAACGTGGCGGAAGGCATGATCACGAAATCCTCGGACGGATTGTTAGGAAGTCACAAGCAGACAGGAATCATAGCCACGTTCAAACCCAGTTCCGAATTCATGGAACCGATCATCTACACACCCTCTTCGCCGATCTATTTTCCAGTATGCCGCAACCGCATAGACGACATAGAGTTGGTGGTGACGAACGAGAAAGGAGACGTGGTGGATTTCGCAGGTGCAACGACCACTGCCATCGTGGAGATCAACATATAATAAATAACACACATAGTGAAAATGGAGCAAATCGAAAGTTACGAATTGCAATCTTTTCCTCCCAACCGTCGCACGTTCGCCAATCTCAACGAAGCAAACAGGGAGATCGAATACGACGTGGACGTAGGGGATGGGTTCGTTCATCCTCACAGAGCGGACCTCTACCTTCAATTCGACGTGGTGAAGAAGGAAAGCGGAGACGCGTTTCCGCCCAATGCAAATTTGATACTCGTGGACAACTTCGTGCCTCATCTGTTCTCGCAGGTGGAGGTGAGGAAACACAACACCGTCATCGACAGAATCGATTATCCAGGCATCACGTCGACGGCAGTGGGAACATTGAAATTATCCAAAACAGACGCGGCATACTACCAGGCGGGAGGATTCGAAGCAGGGACGAAAATATCAACAAAAAATCACACAGTACTTTTTCCCATGCGTCTGCTACCGGGATTCTTCTCCGACTACAAAAAGATCATGTGGAAGGGAGGATTGCGCGTCACGTTTCGAAGAGCAGCCAACGACAACGACGCGCTGATGCGATACACCAACTTGAACGCCGACGGCACGCCGATAGCCAACACATTACCCGAAGCAGCCAAGTGCGTCATCCGGAGCATGGAGTTGAGAATGCCGATCGTAGAATACGAAACAAACTACGCCCTCAAGTACAAAGCGGAGATCTTGAAGAGTCCGCAGGTGCCGATTCGCTTTCACGGTTACCAGTGTGTGCAGAAGGTGGCGTCGGGAAGTCACATGGAATTCGACGTGACGACGCAGTTCAACAACATACAGTTCGACATGCCAGATTTCGTCGTAGTGCTCTTTCAGACCGGGCGCGATAACAACCAGGAAAAAAATTCCAGCAAGTTCGACGACTGCAAGATCAAGAATGTTTATCTGAAAAATGGACGCAACGAAGTTTTCCCGCGCGAGAATTACAACCTCGACATGACCAAAGACGATTACCTAAAACTTTACGAAGCTTACACCTCTTTCAAACGCGTGACCGAGGGAAGCATGGACATGTACTACACGCCCAGCGAATTCATAACCCACAGACCCATGTCCGTCATCAATACCACGAAGAGGAAGCAGGTGGTGGTCAACGATCGAACCAACATCAAGGTCGTCTGCGAGTTCAACAGTCCGTTGCCCGAGGATACCGTATGCAGTGTCATCCTGGTCGCCGAGAAGTCCTTTGTCCACGACGTGAAGAACGAGAGGGTCACAGAGCAGTTTTAACAAGTTTTTAACCTCTTTTCTTGCACAATAAGAAATTTTTGTACTAGCACAATCAGTTTCAATAGCACAATACAAAAATTTCACTAGTTCAAAATCAGTTACAATATTAATTTTATCAGTTATGAATTACAATATCATCAGTTTTTGCACTATAGCACAAGACAATCAGAATTTTTGCACAAAAATTTTGTTGTTGTTGTTTTTTACATGAGAAAATTAACAATAAAATTCTTTTTTCTTTATCGTTTCAGATGCTGTCGAACATCAAAAACACATACACATACACACACACTAGAAAAAATAAGCATGCAACTTTATTTTTAACACACACATACATTCTCCATCTTCATCAAAAAATATTATAATAAACATAATTATTATTATCTATATCTCACAAAATTCTATATCCAAAAATATTACAACATCAAATAACACTAGAGTCGTTAGTACACGTTGCATGCATTACGGAGGTCCTCTGTAGGGTTTCATGGAAGTTTGGAGGAAAAAAAAAAAACACGTGAAACTCTACAGAGGTGTGGTTATCTAGAGTCGCAGCCATTAGAACCTTTTTGGGTTGGGCACCACGCACCCTGGCGGGGTTAGGGGCCAGGCATCCTAAAAACAACAATTATTATTTGTTTGTTTGCGTCACAATACTGAAATAAAAAGAAGTACGCACGTGTGTGTGTGGCGCATCGTTGCCGCGAGAGAGGTTTGCAAAAATCACGATATACATTGGCGCTCGGGACTTGGAAATAATGCATATTCGCTCACCACTGTTGCCAGCTTAGTCTCTCTCTTTATCTTACAGCAACATTGGCATCTCTATTTTTTAGTTATAGGTGGGTTGCCAACGCACTCTAGTTAATAATGCTACATATTATACACACACACGCACACACATACTGTGCTGCTATCTATCCATCCCTCTCTCTTTTACGGCAGTATATATTTATTACCGGCTCTCTTGCCCAGTGTATGTTACACCAATATATAAATTAGCTAAATCCTTACCAAATAAAAAAAAAGCTGTAGGTAAATATTAGCAACACTATCGGTTGTTTAACTTTTCCCTCTCTCTCTTCTCTCTTTTTTTTTTGTAAAAAAAGCTATGGCAAACCAGTAGGTTGGCAAATTGCTTTATGCACTGTAAAACCTCAAGCAGTGTTGCCAGCTCCTTGTTTTAGGTTAGGTTAGACCCAAAAACAAAAAAAACCTTGGTGACTTTTCAAGTAAAATGTTGGCAATACTCCAAGACAAGCCTCAAGCAGTATTGCCAGCTCCTTGCTTTAGGTTAAGTTAGACCCAAAACCTTGGTGACTTTTCGAGTAAGATGTTGGCAATACTGCAAGACAAGCCTCAAGTAGTGTTGCCAGCTCCTTGTTTGAGGTTAGGTTAGACCCAAAAACAAACCTTGGTGATTTTTTAAGTGAGGAGTTGCCCACACTGCGAGAAAAGCCTCAAGCAGTGTTGCCAGCTCCTTGCTTGAGGTTAGGTTAGACCCAAAAACAAAAACCTTGGTGATTTTTTCAAGTGAGGAGTTAGCAACACTGCGAGCGCCACCGAGCGCCATTTTCGGTTGCAGAACCGGGGACACTGCCCTACTATATAGAAAAAAATATAGAAAAAAATTTCGGCATTCCCTAATGCGATCAAGTGATCGATGATCCTGCTGGTTTCAGCATTTGAAGCATACCAGTCGTCTGTATATCGTCTCCTCCCCTGTCTCCACTCGTGAAGTTCGTCCATCTTATCAGCCAATTTTTCATCAGCAGCCCGAAAAAAAAGCATAGGGAAAAGAAGAAGATTTTACACCGCTTATTTTTCTCAGATGATCCAGAAGTAGCATTTCACAAGGCAAGCGAAATTGTGGTGTTATTTTAACTAAATCAATAAGCTTTTTAACATCCTTGTGACTATCGTCGAAAGTAAATGTAAATATTTTGTATAACACTTCTGTTGGTAAGTCTGTTATATGCGTAGACATTTTTTACTGTATGTTATTTAATTACAGCCCCCACCCCAATTTTCGTTTTGTATTCATGGCAATGGTCGTGCCCAATGCTGCAACTCTTTCTCCCAGCGAGGCGTCTCTGCTGACGAGTCTCCCGAACGCGGCATGCTCCAATTTTCTATCAGCATGGTGACGCGCATCTAAATTCGTATATGTGTTGTAAGCAATGTCGTGATCCTTGCATGCAGCATCCAGCAGATTTACCCCCTTGTCTCCTTTTTCCAGTCGCCGTTCCAGTTTAGTACCCGGTCCGCAGTATTGGTAACCTGGTAGGTGCATCTCGAAGGGTAGCTTGTTGATGATGTCGTTCACGAGACCTCGACCCTCGGCCACATTCCAGAATTTGGGAGGCAGGGTGTTGATGATTTTGATAAGGTAACCTATACCTTTGTTGTCGTTGACAATAAAGTTGCTAAGCTTGGTGCTAATCATGTCCATGATGCCCACCTTCTCGTTGTGGAAGTTGCGATTGCCTGCATTTTCTTCGCCTGCGATAACCAGCAATCGATCTACAAGCTTCCTTACGTCGTCTACCCAAACAAACTCTTTAGGTAGGGTATTGTAGAGTTTGACACCGCTGCCAGTTTTAATTTGGTTCCATATTGGCTTGATGAGGTTCCTGTATTTTTCTCCACTGCTTGATTTTACGCGATTCTGTGTTGCATCGTTGTTTTGGTACAGGGCATCTGTTATGATTAAAATTTCTGTGTAACTTTGGTAATCCTCGTCTGTATAATCTTTAGGTTGCTTTTTGGTGATAAGTTCCCACAGGCCCACAGTGGCAGGATACCTAGTCCAGCTGTTCTTCTCGCCCAAATTAATTTTCACGTCGTCACCTTCGAACGTAACTTTTGACTTTCCAATTTTCCAAACCACACCCTCGTTAGGTTCCACAGAGGGGTACAATCCAAACACCTCGTCCTTTTCAAATTTCCCGGTGCTCAGGTAATCTCTCGCCAACGGACCTAATTCAACTACCTTGTCCGAAGAGGTACTGCCTAGAACCTGACGTCTCAGAGGTGCAGCTCCAAGTTCGAACGGGGTAGTGTGAATACTGGATATGGGTGTAGGCACAGCATAATTTCGAGCAGCAAGTGGCACGAGCTCGTTGATTAAATCTTTATTTTGCTCGGTAACATCTTTGATGTCTTTACCTAGTCCACTTATAGCATCAATAATAGGTTGGTCCTGTCGCTTTTTCTCTTCGTAAATTCCGCGATTCTCTGATTTCCAACCCCTGAAGCGTTTGGCCAGGTAGTCGCGCAGCTTCAAGTTGTCGTCTGCGAGTTTGCGTTTCATTATTTGTTATTTATAATACGTCAAGACGTTTCTTGTAACGTCGCAACGTTTAGAAAGTTGTTTATTTTGTTTCTGTATTTTCCGTCATTGGGTTTCCTCGTCATGTCTATCGTGGTGAATCCGAAATCATCTTGATTCCAGCATGAAAAGCAAAATTTGGAAAACTGATTGTAGTTCATGTCCCCGCCTACATAATCATCGTAAGCATGTTTTAAATTGGTTTGGTCTTGACGAAACAAGCAAATAAAATTAGCGTTGTCTCGGAGAAGCTGCTTGGGAATTTTAGAAAAAATCTGAGCAAGGTAGAAGCAGTCCATGCCTCTGTGCCGCCCCTGTGTAAAAAAATTGCGAATTTCGTTATGGTTCTCCAGGATGACATCGTCGAAAACCACCACCGAATTTTCATGGCAGCAGTCTAGTGGCATTACTTCGGAGGCGAAAGTAGCTATGCTCAGCCCTTCGTACAGTTTTGTCAGCTGTTGATATTTTGCTTGCTCCAAACTTTTGGAAAAAACATACAAGTGCCTGTTCTTCCAATCTAACCAGTCGGGAGCAAGAAGAAAATTATCAATAAGTAAAGTTGTTTTCCCACACCCTGAAGGTCCGACAATAAGGCAGCGAATGTTGTCCGGCAACAATTCGCCGTTTTTCCTAGCCTGACGCTCCGGGGGAAAATCTGGTAGTCGCCTCACCACATCCCAAGCACCCGTTACACAATCACCTCGTTTGCGTCGATCCAACTTTTTTCCTCGAGTCCCAACCATTTCACCAACAGTTTGTCACCTTTTCTACGTAATACTTTTTCGATAAGATACGTATTGGGGTATTTTGTTTTGGAGAGTTCCTCCTCGTAGAATCGCCCTTTCAAAATTTCGTCGCGATTATCTTTTATTATATACGTGTGACGGTTACCAGGTAACAATCGAGCAACAGTGAAAAGTTCCGTACTCCAGTTTTTGGTAAAGCCTTTTTCAAACATGCGCTTAAATTTACTAATTCTTACTTGGTCTCCAATTTTGAATTTCGGTTTTTTGTTAGTGGACCGGTACTTGGGGCAATAAACAGTAGAGATCAGTCGTGCCTCATCAGACTTGCTGACATCGGCAGGCTTCATGCGTATCGTGCTATGCAAACTGTGATTATAGTCGTTTACGAGTTCCGGAAGCACATTGACCCACTTGTGGTTACCTTGAAGCGTGAATCGTTTCCACATGCGTGTTTTGAGAGTACGGTTAAAACGTTCCACTACGCTGGCTTTGATGTGACTGAAAGTCGAGTAATGTTGAATATTTTGCTTCTGAACAAACCGTTGAAATATCGAGTTGTAAAATTCCTTTCCGTTATCCGTTTGAAGAAATCGAGGTCGCCTGCCACTTTCATTGAAAATAGTTTTGAATGCTTCCATTACGCACACACCTGTTTTAGCCTTGAGGGGCAAAGCCCACGCAAATTTTGAAAATGTATCTATAACAGTAAGAAGATACTTGTATCCTTTGTTGATTTTATGTAAATTTTTTAGGTTGCCGCTACTCATTTCCACAAGGTCAGCCTGCCAAAGGTCATCCACGCCTTTGGTCACCACCGCCAGTCGTTTGTAGTTTCGTCGTGCAGGTTTATGCAGCTCGTTCACGATACCCTGCCTAGACATGGCGCGAAAATAAGAATATAGCCTGGATGGGATTTCTGGCTGCAGACAATGCTGGGTTTTCTATATACAGCTTGTCACCTATTTCTATGTCGATAATTTGAGTGGCATCTTCGGCATAGGCAGTCTCGCGACTTTCAGGGTGTGTGAAATCGACCAGCTCAACTCCTCTTATTTTAGGCTCATCGCCAATGTTCGTCACGGTCATGATTGGGTAGTGGGTTGCGTGAGGCAAAAACCAGTAGGAAACCTTGACGAACTGAAGTGTGCCAGCGAGGAAAAATTGATGATAGGCTTTTGCAGGAGTCAACATGTAGAGTTTGTAACCTGGATTGAAAGGGGAGGAGAACTCTCTGTTTGGTATGCTGTACAGTTCGATGACAATCGTAGACTTGAGATTGTCGATGCTGGCATTTAGAGTGTTTACGTTGGTTCGAACCTCAGTCTCCACATCCTCCAATTTGCCATTCACCGATTCCAGGTGTTCCTCGATAGCATGAACAACAGTGTCGTAGTTTGGTTTGATCTTTACATCGACAATAAGGCTCTTGAATTTTTCATTTAAGTCATGTAGTTGGGTGCTGAAATTAGCTATAGTCGATTCCTGACTTGCCTCGATACTCCCAATTTGCTCTTTCACGCTGGCAATAATCTGCTGCAGGCTTTCTACAAGCGTCAACTTGGAGCTCTGTATTACAAGGTCGTGGACCTGGGTTCTAATTTCCGCAAACAATTCATGCAGCTCGGTGATGTTCTGGTTGGTAGGTAAAGTCGCGACAGACCCCCGTATCGATTCAATTTCGGATTGGATGTTTTTGATGTCGTCGGATTTGAGTATTCGGTTGAGAGTTCTCTTCACGCTTTTCAGTTCCTGAGAGGTAGGCAGGGTGGCCACCGTGTTTTGGAGCGATTCCAAAGCTTTTTTCACCGCGTCCAACTCGGAGGCATCGGCAGCAGCACGTATGCCTTCTTGCAGTTGCGTTATGTCATCCTGGGTGGGGGTAGATTGTTGCAGGGTTTCCAACTTAGTCTGTATGTCGTCGATCAAGTGATGGAAATAAGACAACTCGGATTCTGCATTCAGATTTTCCAGTTTGGCGATTTGCTGTTGGACGTTGGCCAGTGTATCCCTGATGCCCGGCAGTTTGGTTTCCAGCTCATCGTGAACGTTCGCCAGATCATTTCTAATAACAGCAAGAGCATCCTCAATATGGGTTATGGTGCCTTGCAGCTTCCCGAAATCCTCGTAGGTCTCAAGTTGGACTTTGATGTTGGCCACGCTACGGGCAATGGCGTTCAGTTCGCTGGACGACGGTAGATTGTTGATAAAATCCTCCAGCGTTTGGAGTTTAGTTTTTACTTCGTTGATGGCCGCATGCAAAGCATCCGTTTGAAGCTCAGCCTTGATGCTTTCCAACGTAGGGATTTCGAAAAATTGAAACTGTTCGCGCAATTTAGCAATACTAGCGTTCACGCGATCGTAGTCGTCTTGTGTTTTAATGCTTTGGATGATAGTTTGCAGTTCGGTCTGGATGTTGCTTGTTTGATCCTGCAAGCGTTGTTTCAGCTGTTCAACGTCTGAGGTTTGCGTTTGTTGCAGCTTCAGAAGTTTGTTCTGCAGATTGCCCACACTCAGTGCCAGCTTGTCGAGATTGTCTATCGACGCGAGGTCGGTGTATTTTTGCAGCAGCGATTTTAGCTCTGCATCAATCTTGAGTACAGGGTCCAAGCACTGAGACTGCAAGCTGGCTATCTCGGACTGGAGGCTGGAGTTGAGCGTGGACTGGAGGGCCTGCAGATCGCTTCGCAGCTTCTTGACCCTGACGTCGAGCATGAGAAGCTCGTCGCCATGGTCGTCGCGTTTCGTATGGCCAAAAATATCGTTAGGCATTGTTATTTATTATAGGATAGCTAATTTTCATTTCTATGAAAAGAGGGATGAGTTTGTCGTAGTCGTCCAAGAGCTCTATGTACAGGCGATCGCCAGCAGATACATCGTACGTGGTGGTACTGTTCATCCTATCGTGTTTGATGCGATAGATGTTCTTGCCGGAGGAAATTTGGCCTCTCCTTTATTCTCGGGATTCATGTCAAACTGCAGTTTGCCGGAGATGGGGAATTGGTAATAATTCAAGTTGTTGTTGAATATGTAGAAAGTCTTGCCCACATCCTCGTCGTACTGGGTCAGGATGCTATTCAAGTGTATAATCAACAAACCGTTGAGTTTAGATAGGGAGGGTAACAGGTCCCAGCTCGCAGGTGGCGATGGTGCGCTTTGGGCGGATACCTCCATAGCCTGCTTCCTGAAGCCAAACAGGTTCATAGGCATTGTTATTTTATTTTATATTTAGCGATTCGATTTCGAGCCTCAAATAATAATTCGAGCCTCGTCAGTGCTGCCACTATTTGTAGGTTAGCTTAGCCTGTGAAAAATCATATAGTAGAATTTTTGTAGAGTGGGTAGGCAAATGTAAAAAAAAAAGCCATAGACCCCCCTCATAAAAAGCTACAGTAACACAGTGTTGCCAACTCTGTCCTCAAATACATCATAAGGCTACAGTGGGCCCACAGGCCAACTCTGTCTACGGCAGTGTTGGCAGACAGGTGCATGGGCCCCTTAGGTCCTTTGATTACAGTGAACCCAACTCTGTCATACGGCAGTGTTGCCAGATGTAAACAGAGCAATAGACCCCTCATAAAAAGCTACAGTGGGCCCACAGGCCAACTCCTACGGCAGTGTTGCCAGATGTAAACAGGGCAGGACCCCTCAGGTCCTTTGATTACAGTGAACCCAAGTGTCTACGGCAGTGTTGCCAGATGTAAACAGGGCAATAAACCCCCCCTTATAAAAAGCTACAGTGGGCCCTCAGTGTTGCCAACTCTGTCTACGGCAGTGTTGCCAGACATAAAAAGCTACAGTGGGCCCACAGTGTTGCCAACTCTGCCCTCAAATACATCATAAAAAACTTCAAAATATCAGTTGGTGAAATTTTCGTGGGGTGAGTTGGCAACACTGAGCCCCACATGATGATTCGAGCCCCAAATGAGGGCTGTGAACCCGGGCACTGTACTACTACGATTTATCTCTGATAATAAAGACTAAACTCGAATCATTCCTCGTTGCAACTTGAACCTTATTGAATACAAGTAGTGTATATTAGCCGGTTCAACGCAATACTTGGTACGAGGCCTTTTTTAGCCTCTTTTTTTATCAATTGAATATCAGTTTTTGACATATTTTGACAATTTTTTTGTCGATGTTTTAGCGTTTAGCGATGTTTTAGTAAAATTTCCCTTTTTTCCCACTCATACTTGGTACGAATGCCACGATCTTACGTGATATAACTTAACCTATTCATTTTTTTTGTGCTAAACTACACGAGAGCCTCTACGTGCTTTGACCTAGTTTAGAGAGTAGGTTGTATGGTACGTTCTGGACACGCCCTTTGACCTACTTTTTATTTTACGACGTTTTACGGACTAAACTAACCTACAATGAGAGAAAAATGGACAGAAAAAGCTCTGGCATCACTTTTTAAGCTATTTTTGACCTCCTGCAAATTTTGCTCTTATGCTAACTCGCCCTTTGACCTACTTTTGAAATGAGTTACGACATTTTCCTATAAGTCTGTCTCCTCTTACTGTAAGGTCCCTCAGTGTAATCTACTACGACCTGCTCTCAGCGTAATCTGCTACGATGTTTTTTTTTTAAAAAAAACTCATGTGTGATCTTCTGCGGTGTGTGTGTGTGTGTGTGTGTGTGTGTGTGTGATAATCAAAATTATTTTTGTTAAGGCCCTCAAAATAGAAAAAAATATCCCGCCAGAGAGGGGTGCGTGGTGCCCAACACCAGTTCTAATGGTCATGGCTATCAAAGCCATGCCTCTGTAGAGTTTCATGAGTTATTTTTTTTTATTTGCGCACCGAACTAACTTACATTGGATGCCGATCGTGGTGTGCAGCGTTAATTTGATCGGAGGTGCCTTATCGGCTGGATCGTCATGCTGCAACACCGTCGAGGTGAAGTCCAAATCGTACACGCGCTTGCCGAAATACTTTCGTATGCGCGGAAGGGTATGTTCGGACCAGTGGGGAAATTTATTTTTCGCACCGAGGTTTGTGGGAGTCTTCGTACTCGAATTGTGCGAGGGGCTTGTGGTCGAAGATTCGTCCGTCGTGCTGGCGATGCTCGTCATCGCAGTGGTCGTCGTTCCCTCTTAATTCGTTGGTCGGGACACTAAGGCTTCGATCAAAAACGGATTCAAAACAATTCTGTCGGGTTGGCGCAAATCCAAAACTAATCCACTAGGGTGATGAATTAATTGTAAATTTGCAGCATCGACATCGGACGACGATCTAAACCAGGCACGGCATTTTTGGCATACTCTGTAATTGTTCGTGATGGGTTGCAACGAGGAAGATTCGGCGCCTACGAGTATAACTTTCAAATCCGAAGAAATGAGCGTCGGGGTTGTGTTGGATAGCGTCTGCATGAAACACATCGTGTGGCAAAATTCGCAGCACGAGTCCGGTACGTCGCAGCAGGAGAATTCGATGCGAATGCCCGGGATGAAATGGAGCAAGCACGCTTCGTTCTCCTGCTGGTCGAGGATCAAGCTGAATCCCAATTTTGGAGAAACGACCGCTTTCACGGTGTTTGCATCGGTTCCAAATTGCCTGGCTCCGAAATTGCGATCTTTCATGTGAAAATAAGAAAAAAGCGTTCGCACGACGTCGACCCACGGTGAGGGGATCTTTACCCAGTTTACGCGCTCGATACGCTCCCGAACGAATGCGGAATCCTTTTTGGGAAAGTAGCGTTCTTTGCTTGCGTCCAAGTTGAGAGAATCGATGTACGTGGCCCAAGACCACACTTGGTGGTGCTGCTGCTCGCTACCCTCTACAATCTGGTGGAAACGAAAATTATCAGGCAGGATCGTCCGTTCGAAGGTTTTGTACTGGGTCGATATTCTCTTTTCCGTCCTCAGGAGGCGCAGAAATTGAGTTTTAAACGCATCAGTTTCGGTTACGTCCTGGTACAAATCTTTCAGGACGTTCAACTTGTTTTCCAGAACCGTATAATGCAACACCAGGTAATTGATGTTGCAGTGTATGATGAAGAACGTTGGGATGATGCAGCAGAATCGATAGATCAGACCCCAGCCGAGAAAGTAATGCGTGTGGAAACGATGCTGGGTCGTCCACGTGAATTCGTTCAGAATGTGGCTGTCGCAGACGGTGTTCGGAAAAATCGTTCGCAAGTACCTGGCCGGATCCTTTCCGAAAACCTCGAAAACGTGACGCCAAGCCAGAGCGTTGATGCAGTCGCTTTTGAAACTAGCCAGCTGGGGGCTGACAGATCGAGCTTCCTCCCCAGATCGAATTGAGTCGCGTGCCTTTCCACGAACTCCAAGTAAGCCTTCGCCGTGGGCCACACGATGCTCGTGACGATCTGATTTTTGTATTCCCCCGAGAAATTCTATATAAAATAACATACCTGAAATTCTATTCACAGTATAGATTGAATTTTTTTTTGAGTTTTGTAATCACCCCAAGAAATTCTATATAAAATAACATACCTGAAAATTGTATTCACAGTAGATTGAATTTTTGAGTTTTGTAATCACCCCGAGAAATTCCATATAAAATAACATACCTGGAAATTATTTTTTTGGTTTGTGTGATCTGAGAAAGCATAATGGAATCCACCAGTTTGATCGAATGTGTTACTTGCGAAAAATTAATATCTAAAACTAATATTAGCAAGCACAGGGCAAGATGTAGCGAAACAGCTTCGAGAATTAATCGTTCGTTACCTTCTAAGCCTTGTGCTCGATGCGGAAAGATGATCAGCATTGCAAATTTAAGTAAACACCTGAAAATTTGCAAACCATCGACCGAACAAGGAACATTGAAAAGAAAAATCGATGATCCAGGAACCGAAGCTTCCACTTCCAAGCAAATTAAATTATGTAATGAACGAAAACCAATTAGATCTGCATTTAACCGTCATATTCAGGATTTCTCTTTTACTTCGGAACCAGGCCGGGACATTCTTAGTTTCTTGCGTGAAACGAAAACATCCGTGATAAATATTCTAAAAAATAAATTGGAAAATAATTCCATAAAAGTATACGTTGATCTATTTTCCGAATACGAAAAAGTCGATGGTACAACAAGTATTTTTTATCATCGTACAAAAAACCAGGCTCTTCATTTGGCGGACGTCGATAATTTGGACGAATTTTATTCTGATCTTTCAAATGAGCTGGTTAAGAAACACGACGATTTCGAGGCTAAAGGGTCGGGATGGTCTGTGTGTGGAAGTCCTCACACGTTAACTGTTTACGTGAACCAATTCTCGCCTCTTCGTGCATCCAGCTACGTTCCTCTTCCACCGAACATTCAACACAAGAGGGCTGTGTTAAATATACAGAACAGCGATAAAAAATGTTTCCTTTGGTGTATTTTGGCTGCACTGCATCCTGTTCATTGGTCAAATCATCCAGAACAGGTTTCTAATTACAAACAATACGAGACCGACTTTCAAAGTGTAATGTCTGACATTGAATACCCCGTGACATTGTCGGATATAACAAAGTTCGAAAATCGTGCAGGAAAACGCATCGCTATTAATGTATATTCCTTCACGTCAGATAAATATCTCGTGCATCCCGTCAGGATAAGCGATATCGACGATGACGATGCTTGTGTAATAAATATCCTTCTCATTCCCAACGAGGATGTCTATCATTACACGCTAATTCGTTCAATGTCTCGATTACTAGGAAGCCAAACAACCAAGCATGAACATTGCATCGAAGTTTGTCCGAGATGTCTAACCATGTTCGACGATCAAAAACAACTCAATTATCGAAAATACACCGGACGTCAAATTGCTATCGATAAACTTGCCGAACATAAAATTTATTGCGGTGACAACAGACCGGCTAGAATGTTGATGCCCGAAACGAACGAAGTCGAAGAATTCAAAATGCACAAGGTATTGTTGGAACATCCCGCAATCATCGTCGCGGATTTCGAGTCTTTCCTGAAACCACTCTCCTACTGCGAACCGGATCCTGAAATTTCCTCCACAACGCCGTACCAGCTTCATCAACCTAGTAGTTTCGGCTATGTTGTTGTGCGACGTGATAAAATAAATGAAGCATATATATACCGCGGGCCAAATGTAATCGAACACTTCCTGGAAAAAATGGTGGAGGAGGTTGAGGTAATTGGTAGCGTACTGCTTACATCAAAACCGATGGCACCTTTAACTGAAAATGAACTTCAAAATTACAATTCCACTGAGGTGTGTCCGGTATGTGATCAAAGTTTCACTGATGAGAACAAAAAAATATTCCACCACGATCATTTTAGCGGAAACTACATAGGTGGAATTTGCAACACGTGCAATCTTAAAATCCAGAAACCTAAATTCATCCCCATATTCTTTCACAACGGAAGCGGATATGATTTTCACCAGCTGGTGAGACATCTTGGCTACGATCCGAAACGTATAGGTGTCTTGGCCGAGAATGAAGAACGCTACATTAGTCTCAGCAAGCAAGTGTCGATTCCGAGAACGAAAAATACAATCGAGATGCGCTTCCTGGATTTGTATAGATTTCTCTCTGCAAGTCTGGATGCTTTAGCGAACAAACTCACCGACGATCAATTTAAAATAACTAGAGCTAGTTTTCCCAACGTAGACATAGAACTCGTTAGACGTAAAGGGATTTATCCTTACGAATATGTTAGTGATGGTTCTAAATTTAACGACGATGCTCTTCCACTTCCAAGAGAATTTTACAGCAGACTTAGAGAGAAAGGAATCACGGACGAAGAATACCAACACGCGCAACTCATGTGGGAGAAATTAGAATGTAGGACACTCGGAGACTACCACGACGCATACTTAAAATTAGACTTGACGATACTCGCGGATGTTTTTCAAGCGTTCAGGAAAACGGCAACGAATATTTATAAATTAGATCCAGTGTATTTCTACAGTCTACCGAGATTAGCGTGGTCGGCAATGTTATTCCAGACAAAGGTCAAGCTGGAACTGATATCGGACGTTGACATGTTGCTATTTATCGAAAGAGGGATACGAGGTGGAATGGTGCAATGCGTACAGAGATATGCAAAAGCTAATAACGTACACATGAAAGAAGATTACGATTCAAATCGAGCATCGAATTACATCTTCTACGCCGACGTTAATAATCTCTACAGACATGCCATGGTTCAGAAACTTCCTTACGGGGGATTCGAATGGTTAGATCCCACTTCGATTGACATTATTCATTTCGACGATAGCGAGTGTGGTTTCTTCGCAGAGGTAGATCTCCAATTCTCCGACCACCTGCACGACACGTTTTCGGATTTGCCTCCGACTCCCGAAATCAAATGTCCACCCGACTAGGTTCAAGACAAGCTTTTGTTAACATTGGACCCTAAACAGAGATACGTCGTCCACTACAAGAATCTCCGGTTTTTGATTGGGAAGGGTGTTCAGATAGTAAATGTTAGAAGAATACTAAAGTTTAAACATTCCACGTGGTTAAGATCTTACATAGAAACTAACACACAACATAGAACAGCTGCCACTTCCGATTTAGAAAAGGACTTCTTTAAATTAATGAACAATGCGGTGTACGGAAAGACCATGGAGAATGTTAGAAAGCACGTAGACGTGAAATTAATTTCCGATAAGAATAAATGTCGGAAGTGGATAGCCGATCCTAGATTCAAGTCGAGAAAAATTTACAACGAGAATTTGGCACTTTTCAATCTAGATATAAAATTGATGAAATTCAGAAAACCAATTTACGTTGGCGCAACGGTTCTCGACTTGTCGAAACTTTGCATGTTCGAATTTCATTATGACGTGATGAAACCCTTCTACAATGATAAAATATCACTTTTGTACACGGACACCGACAGCTTCATTTACAGCATACAAACACCTAACCTATACGAAGACTAAAAAATCCTTCCATGCTTGAGTATTTCGATACTTCTGCGTTTCCTCAACCCAACAGATTTGGAATTCCATCTTGTAACAAAAAAGTCCTAGGTAAACTGAAAGATGAATGTAACGGTGATATTATTGTCGAGTTCGCGGGTTTGCGTTCGAAGATGTATGCCATGAGAACAGAGAGTAGCGTCACGAAGAAAGCAAAAGGTGTGGGCAAAAATACGGTGGAGAACAAACTCACCTTCCACGATTACATCGATTGCCTTTACTCACAATCGACGATACTAAGTATAGAACAAAGAATCCAGAGCGTCGACCATATCATCACCACAAACAAAGTTAGAAAAATTGCGCTGGATCCCGATGACGATAAGAGGTGCGTCCTCGAGTGTGGTATTCACACATTGCCTTGGGGACATCGTCGTTTAGAAATAAATAAGAATTGCGCACAGTGCAAATAATTAGTACTCACCACCACACACAACAATTTTCACTAACTCAAAAAAAAAACATTTTGTTACTCAGTAAAAAAAACACTTTGACTGTCATTACAAAATAAAACTTTGACCATATCCTTAAATAACCAGCATGCCTATGAACTTGTTCGGTTTCAAAAAACAGATCATCATGGAAACTGCACCGTCCATACCAGATCATGAAGTCTTACCTTCCGTGTTACCTAAATTCAACGGTCTGTTGATCATTCATCTCAACAGCATTTGGACGAAATTGGATGAAGACGTCGGCAAAACTTTTTACATCTTCAACAACAATTTATATTTTTACGAAATTCCGATCGGTGGGAAACTTCAAATCACCGTGAATCCGGAAAACGTAGGCGAAATCAAAATATCTACCGGCAAGAACATTTTTCGAATCAAGCACGACAAGGTACTTTCTAACATGGCGTACGATGTTTCAGCAGGAGATTACCTTTACGTTCAACTCCTCGGAGATTACGACAAACTCATTCCTCTCTTCGTAGAATTACGAATCGTCTATCATATTATAAATAACCGTTAACCAAAATGCCTAACGACATTTTCGGCCACACCAAGCGTGTAGACCACGCAGAAGAGATTCTCATGCTGGATGTCCGAATTAAAAAGTTGAGGAGCGATTTGATCGCTTTGCAGGAGACCTTAAACAAAAGTTTAGAGTCGGAGATCGCTACGCTCCAAACGCAATGTCTCGACCCCATTCTGAAAATCGATTCCGAACTGAAAACGCTCATAAAAAATTATGTCGACGTACCTTCTTACGACAACGTTCAAAATATACAGTTGAGCGTGGATTCGCTTCAAAATGATTTGGCCAAATTACAGCAATTTCAATCGAAAAATGAAGATTTGGAAAAATTGAAACTCGAAATCGAAGAACGAACTTCCGCAATCGAAAATAATTTCTCTGAACTTCAAACCGTCGTGAACGATATCGACGTAGAACGCTTGCATGTCGTCGTTTCCAAATTACAAGAAGAATTCACCAGCACGTTGGAAGAAATTAAATCCAAGTTGCAGACTTTGGAAGATACCATGACGAACCTACCATCGTCAGACGAACTGCAGGTCATCGGTAAAAGCGTCGCGAACATAAAAATTCAATTGGAGGCTTATCAAGATTTCGAACACATTCAAACCACCATCGCTACGCTACAGGCGTCTTTGGAATTGATCAACGAAGAAATTAAAAATATTCACGCTGAAGCGAGCGCGTTGACGAGCATTCAAGACACGTTAAGCACGGTTCAGCAGAAGATCGAATATTTGGAAAATTTGAACGTCGAATCCAATCTTGCTGATTTTCATCACGTACTGGACAACATACAGGGTGACTTGGAATCGTTACGGACGAGCGTGCCTACGAAGGAAGATTTGGAAAAATTGAAAAGGGCAGTGACGGCACTATCCGATTCGAGCGACGTCAAAAGTTCATTGAGCGATCTCGAGAGTACGGTGGCCAATCTCCCCACCTCCAAAGAATTACACGCTTTGAAAAGGAACATATCTCGAATGCTGAAACGACTGGAAACGGAAACGGCAAACGTGGAACAGATTCGAGATGAAATTAGTTCGCTGGTGTCGACGCTGCCCTCTTCGCAGAGCGTCGCGGATCTTCACGTGCAGTTTACCGAGATGCGAAGCACCGTGAACGATCTTACCGAGAAAAGTTCGAAATTGAATCAAGTCGAGAACCTTCAGAACATTGTCGTCAACATCAGAGATCAAGTTGGAGTGCTGGAATCCACGCAGGAATCGACGCTGGCCTCTTTCGGTGCCAAGTTGCAAGAACTGAACGAGAACTACAAGCAGTTGAACGTGGAAGTGAAAATCAAACCGTCATTTTCTGCCGTAACGGATACCATAGTCGAGCATTTGCTGCCCATCGAAAATAAACTCGGACACGTTCGCAGTAATCTGCTCGGCGTCGACACTAAATTCGCCAAATTGTTCACCTTGCAAGCCATCGAAATCAACAGCGTTCCCAATCAAGAGAGAATTTCCACGTTCGTCGAAGGTAACAAACTGTACATGTTGCATCCTTATCATCCGTACTACAAGTTTCTCCTCGATGGCACGATTCAGATAAACGAATTTTCGTACTGGTCTCACGGCAGAAAAGCTAGCGTTCCCACCATGACCTTGATATCGAATCGCGGTGTCCAGAAAGCAGGAAACATTCCTCTGGCACGTTGGAACGAAACGCGCAACATATATGAAATACACGAAGACGAAGATCTTACCGTTTTCGACGTGAGTGCCGGCGATAAGCTGATCATTCAAAACACGAGCGAGGTGCCACCCTCTTTGAATCCCATCACGCTCGTGCTTCTCTTCAAACGTAATCTCTAAAAAAATAATGTCTAGGCAAGCCATCGTCCAAGAATTGCATAAACCTGCACGCCGCAACTACGAACGTTTGGCGGTGGTAACCAAGGGCATCGACGACCTCTGGCAAAGTGACCTCGTGGAGATGAGTAGCGGAAACCTAAAAAATGTACATAAATTGAACAAGGGCAACAAGTACCTCCTCACCGTCATAGACTCGTTTTCGAAATTCGCATGGGCTCTACCTTTGAAGGCGAAAACGGGAACATGCGTCACGGAAGCATTCAAGACAATTTTTCGCGAAAGCGGAAGACGACCTCGGTTTCTGCACACGGACAACGGTAAAGAATTTTACAACGCCGTATTCCAAAAGTTTATTCAAAAACATGACATTCGACATTATTCGACCTTCAGTCACATCAAAGCCAGCATCGTGGAAAGATTTAATCGAACCTTGAAAACACACATGTGGAAACGATTCACGCTTCGGGGAAATTACAAATGGGTCGACATCCTGCCGGAACTCGTCGACACCTATAATGATACGGTACACAGAACGATAGGCATGAAGCCAGCTGACGTTACGAAATCTGACGAGCAGCGTTTAATTTCTACAGTTTACTGTCCAAAGTACACTCCCACGACTACCGAGAAATCAAAATTCAAAATTGGAGACCAGGTGAGGATCAGCAAATTCAAACGCACCTTCGAGAAGGGATTCACAAAAAATTGGAGCACGGAACTTTTTACCGTGGTTCGAGTTTTACCCGGAAACCTTCACACGTATATAATAAAGGACAGTGGCGGTGAAATTTTATTGGGGCGCTTCTACGAAGAGGAACTCTCTAAAACTAAATACCCCGACACGTACCTCATCGAGAAAGTATTGCGTAGGAAAGGTGACAAACTGTTTGTCAAATGGCTGGGACTTCCGGGAACGAGTTGGATCGATTCGAACGAAGTGATTCTATGAGTACGTGGAATGTTGTGAAACGTTTACCTGATTCGGAAAGTCAAACGAAGAAAAGGAACGGCGAATTGCTCCCCGATAGCATCCGCTGTCTAATCGTAGGTCCTTCGGGGTGTGGTAAAACGACACTGCTCATTGATAATTTTCTCCTCGCACCCAATTGGTTAGACTGGGAAAACAGACACCTCTACGTATTTTCGAAAAGTCTCGAACAACCGAAATACCAGCAACTTATGAAACTGTACGAGGGACTGGGCATTGCAACTTTCGCATCTGAAATCATTCCACTGGACGATTGTCTCGAGAAATCCGTTGTGGTGTTCGACGACATGATCTTGGAAAATCAAAACGAGATTCGTAATTTTTTCACTCGAGGTCGTCACAAAGGATTAGATTGTTTCTACCTGGCACAAACTTTTTCCAAGGTTCCGAAACAACTGCTACGCGACAATGCTAATTTCATATGTTTGTTTCGACAAGGCCACACCAATTTAAAACACGCACACGATGATTACGTAGGGGCTGACATAAATTACAATCTATTTTCTAAATTCTGCTCCCACTGTTGGAACAGTGACGATTTCGGATTCGTCACCATTGACATGACTCGAAAAGCAAACCATGGAAAATAGAGGAATAAAATAAACGTTTATCTAGACGTCTCAAAGGCTAACAAGAGGACAATTTCAGATTTGCAACAAGAAGAAAAAAATCCAAAAAAGATCAAAGGTCGTGAGAATCTAAAAAATAAAATTTGAAAAAAAAAACGTTCTTTTTTTCAAACGTCTGACAAGCATATATAAAATAACCATTACAACAAAAAGTGAGTGTTAAAAAAAGTGGATAGTCTCAAGCGGGTGACAGCAAGAAAACTACGAGAACCGAACGTATAGGCTGAGAATTCGACGTTTCAGAAACGTTTCAACGTATATAGAAAAATGTCAAAACGTCAATTTCAAGAAGAGGACAATCTCAAGTTGCGGGAATATCTAGTGAAACGCTTCAAAGGTTGGAAATCCGAGAATCGCGGATCCTACGAAGAGAAGAAACGTCAAGATCAACCTGTGATCGACACCATCAGCGGTCTAGGTAAAGAAATTAAAAGTGTCACGGAACAAAATAAAAATTTGATCAACGAACTCGTACCACTCGCAGCTAAAAGTTACACCGTGCCCACGCCCATTTCGAGCATTCCTTCGACGCCGTTCGAACTGAAGGACGTACCGGCACGACGTCGAGCCATAGGTAGCACGTCGTCGTCTTCGGATAAAATCGATTTGGGACCTTTGGCACGAGACTACCTGAGCACGGGGAAATTCGACAAGGATGAAGTGTTCGGATTGTATCCGAGCAAGGAAACCAACGAGGGTGGCGTCGTGTGGAAGATTGGAAAATCGAAAGTCACCTTCGAAGGCAACGACATTAAAGTTAATTTAGGCGAGAAGGATAGTTGGACCAGGTATTTGGGTACGGTGGGACTGTGGGAACTCGTCGCCAAAAAGCAGCCGAAAGATTACACCGACGAAGATTACCAGAGTTACAGGGAAATTCTAATCATGACGGATGCCATGTACCAGAACAACGATGCCTCGCAGAATAGGGTGAAATCGAGCAGCGGTGAGAAGTACAGGAATCTCATCAAACCGATATGGAACGAGGTGAAGAGTGGAAGCGGCGTCAAACGCTACAACACGTTACCCAAAGAATTCGTTTGGGTGGACGACGTGAGGAAGCTCGTGGACCGATTGTTGGTGATAGCCGGCGAAGAGAATGCAGGCAATCGTAATTTCTACAACGAGAAGGTTGGCATCGTGGACATGATCAGCACGAAACTTTCCAACTTCATCGTGAACGACGACAAGGGCATAGGTTACCTCATTAAAATCATCAACACGCTGCCTCCGAGATTCTGGAACGTGGCCGAAGGAAAGGGACTCGTGAACGACATCATCAACAAGTTACCTTTCGAGATGCATTTACCTGGCTACCAGTACTGCGGACCGGGTACCAAACTCGAGAAAAGATTGGAGAGAGGAGACAAGGGTGTGAATCCGTTGGATGCTGCATGCAAAGATCACGACATCGCTTACAACAACACTCGCACCGATCTGGAGGCACGTCACGAAGCAGACAAGAAATTGGAACGTGCCGCTTTCGAAAGATTCGTCAGCAGAGACGCTTCGCTGGGAGAAAGAGTTGCGGCACTGGGCACCACCATCGCCATGAACACGAAACAAAAATTTGGGTGGGGTGTATAAATAACATACAGTAAAAAAAATAATAACAACATGTCTCGTATAACTGATTTGCCGCACGAACTGCTATGTAAAATATTCAAACACGCAGTAAACGGAGATTGTGAGGATATAGGGAAACTTTTGATCATAGCAAAAACGACGCCGGAATTTCATATCCCTTGTGAAATGGTTGTCAAGAATTATCTTCGGGAGATCAGTGGCATGAGGTGCGGTGATCTCGACACTCTTCTTTCGGCCGCAGGGGAAAAATTAAACGAGAGAATGGACGAACTGCACAAGGCGAGGCAGGGGAGAAGACGATACACGGACGATTGGCGCAAGTCTAAACAGGAGACCGAAGAAATCATCGCGCACATCATCGCGTTTTCCGAAGCACGAACTTTCTTCCTCTGTTAAAAAAATAATAATATATATACGTGTCAAAACTTGATATATATAAATAACACACATCGTGAAAAAAAATAATCTTCGGTATATATAAATAACACACATTGTGAAAAAAATAATTAAATTTCTCTAACACCTTGAAATTTTTGTCTTCGATATGAGTGAAAAAAAATGAGTGACCTCCAAGCATTAAAACAAATGCTAAATTTGTCAGTCGAGTATGTAAAAATTCAGGAATTGGAAGTTGGCAAACCTTACACGATAACTTCCGGTTCAATTGTTTCTACCCAGTATGGTCCCAAGGTGCGTCTGTTGCTCAACGAACAATACAGTCTATTTTTACCAGATCGATACGCTAACATGTTATCCGACGAGAAGCTATCTATGTTAATCGAGAACAAAACTCGAATCGTGTACAAGGGGACAAAGGAACTTCTTGATAAGAAAACGAAGCACGTAATAGAATTTGTTTAATCACAGACACCCCAACCCCCGGAATATATATATAAATAACATACCATGAAAAAAATGTCAACTTGTATAACTCAACTTCCTCCCGAAGTGTTGCACAAAATATTTACGTTCACGTTCGACGGGGATGTAACTAAACTCATAGACTTGTGTAAAGTAACGCCAGAATTTCGTTCACCGTGCAAAATAATTTTCATGGATCACCTCCGAGAAATAAGCGGAATGAAAAAAATGTTCCGATGCCCAGAGACTCTCTTTCGAGCCGCAAACAAAAAAATTGACGATAGGTTAGACGAGCTGCACGAGTGGAGGCATGGGAGAAGAAGATTTACCGAAGACTGGTACGCGTCGAACATTGAAACTGTCGATCTTGTAAACCAAATGATAGCATTAGGCGAAGCAAAAACTTTTTCTTTCCCAGAATACATATATATAAATAACACATCGCCACCTATTCTGAGTGAGACGATATAAATAACACATACCTTGAAAAAAAAATTACACGAGAAAAATCTCAGAACATTTATATATAAATAACATACCTTGAAAAAAAAATGAAGCCCAAGGGTGTCGTGTACCAGATACCATATTCGAATCTTAAAAATCTAGGTGCCCTCGATGGGTTACTCATCAAGAAACAGCGCGAGAAGAAACGTTCTTGCTTAACGAAAGGACACGGAATGAAATTGCTGCTCAGCACTTCACAATTGAAAAGATTGCAGCGTTCGCGGAAACAGCAAAAGATTGGAGGTTTCATATTCAGCATCCCGGCCATCCTGGCAGCATTGGGGGCCGTTGGAAGTTTGGCTGGGGGTAGCGCCGCCATCGCGAAAACCGTGATCGACTCGACTCGAAGAAGAACAAGGCGGAATTGGAAGAACAGAAACGTCACAACCTGGCCATGGAGAAGAAAGGGGGGAAGGGCGTGATGAAAAAGTTTAAAAAAAAGAAACAGCACTCACCAACCGAGACATTGAATCTCTGATCAAACCGTTAAAAATCAAACACTTCTGGGGAGTTTTCATGTCCGACTCGTTACCTTCAACCGTTAAAAGAAGAGAATGCGGCGTAGTCAACTTGGACAGTCAAGAAAATCCAGGCACGCATTGGATATGTTACCACAAAAATGATAAAGCATTCGTTTTCGATTCTTTCGGAGGTGTTCCACCTACAAATTTAGTTCATTACCTGAAAACGAACAAAACCTCTATATACTACAACGACGAACGCATTCAAAATTTCGGAGACGTGAACTGCGGTCATCTCTGCCTCTCCATTCTCGCGTTTCTCTCTAAAATAAATAACCCTACGATCGAAGATTTCCAGAAAGCATTGTGGAACCTTAAACACGATGGGCGTGTTCCATCTCACGAGCGAATCTTCGATCTTGAAACTCACGCTGCACGACGACATCGTCTATCCTAAATCCATAGCTCTGCGTGCATTCTACAGCATGTACCTCATACCTAACGTCACGCAGCACAACAACAAAATTAGCGTCGGAAGCGAACATATCGTCGTCACGCCAGGTCAATACAATCTTTCTACTTTGCAAGCTCAATTACCCAAAGGCACGTACCTTTCTCAAAATTCGGTCACGCACAGAGTGGAAATCGTGTCCGCGTCGGAGACCGTGGACCTGGGCACCTTGGGAGAAGTTTTAGGTTTCGAGAATGACACCAAACTCGAAGCTGGCATCAAGCACACGGGTGCAAACATTACTAAATTTCTAGCCATCGAAACTTTGAACGTTCACTGCAACGTGGCGGAAGGAATGATCACGAAATCTTCGGACGGATTGCTGGGAAGCCACAAGCAGACGGGAATCATCGCCACTTTCAAACCAAGTTCCGAATTCATGGAACCGATCATCTACACACCCTCTTCGCCGATCTATTTTCCAGTATGTCGCAACCGCATAGAAAACATAGAGTTGGTGGTGACGAACGAGAAAGGAGACGTGGTGGATTTCGCAGGTGCAACGACGACGGCCGTCGTGGAGATCAACGTATAATAAGTAACACACATAGTGAAAAAAAAATGGAGCAAATCGAAAGTTACGAATTGCAATCTTTTCCTCCCAACCGTCGCACGTTCGCCAATTTGAACGAAGCGAACCGGGAGATCGAATACGACGTGGACGTAGGGGACGGGTTCGTTCATCCTCACAGAGCGGACCTCTACCTTCAATTCGACGTGGTGAAGAAAGAAAGCGGAGACGCGTTCCCCGTAGTAGCCAATTTGAAACTCGTAGACAACTTCGTGCCTCACCTGTTCTCGCAGGTGGAGGTGAGGAAACACAACACCGTCATCGACAGAATAGATTATCCAGGCATCACGTCGACGGCAGTGGGAACATTGAAATTATCCAAAACGGACGCAGCATACTATCAGGCGGGAGGATTCGAAGCGGGAACCAAAATATCGACGAGAAGTCACACGGTGCTCTTTCCCATGCGTCTGCTTCCGGGATTCTTCTCGGACTACAAGGAGATCATGTGGAAGGGAGGATTGCGCGTCACGTTTCGAAGAGCGGCCAACGACAACGACGCACTGATGCGATACGCTACTTTGGGTCCGGACGGCACCACGCCGCTGCCCAACACTTTACCCGAAGCAGCCAAGTGCGTCATCCGGAGCATGGAGTTGAGAATGCCGGTGGTGGAATACGAAACGAACTACGCCCTTAAGTACAAAGCCGAGATATTGAAAAGTCCGCAGGTGCCGATTCACTTTCACGGTTACCAGTGCGTGCAAAAGATAGCGTCGGGAAGTCACATGGAATTCGACGTGACGACGCAGTTCAACAACATACAGTTCGACATGCCAGATTTCGTCGTAGTGCTCTTTCAGACCGGGAGGGACAAGAATCAGGAAAAAGATTCCAGCAAGTTCGACGACTGCAATATCAAGAAAGTTTATCTCAAGGATGGTAGGAACGAAGTGTTCCCGCGCGAGAATTACAACCTCGACATGACCAAAGATGATTACCTCAAACTTTACGAAGCGTTCTCTGCTTACAAGCGCGTGACCGAGGGAAACGTCGACATGTACTACACTCCCAGCGAATTCAAAATCCGCAGGCCGATGTTCGTCATCAATACCACAAAAAGGAAGCAGGTGGTGGTCAACGATCGAACCAACATCAAGGTCGTCTGCGAGTTCCACGACGCGCTGCCTGCCGATACTCTGTGCAGCGTCATCCTGATTGCAGAGAAGTCTTTCGCGTACGACGTGAAGAACGAGAGGGTCACAGAGCAGTTTTAAAAAATAATTCGTAAAAAAAAATAATTGCCACATACTAAAAAATCAACACATTTTTTAGGTTATATAAAATACAATGTAAGTTAGTTCGGTGCGCAAATAAAAAAAAAATAACTCATGAAACTCTACAGAGGCATGGCTTTGATAGCCATGACCATTAGAACTGGTGTTGGGCACCACGCACCCCTCTCTGGCGGGATATTTTTTTCTATTTTGAGGGCCTTAACAAAAATAATTTTGATTATCACACACACACACACACACACACACACACCGCAGAAGATCACACATGAGTTTTTTTTAAAAAAAAAACATCGTAGCAGATTACGCTGAGAGCAGGTCGTAGTAGATTACACTGAGGGACCTTACAGTAAGAGGAGACAGACTTATAGGAAAATGTCGTAACTCATTTCAAAAGTAGGTCAAAGGGCGAGTTAGCATAAGAGCAAAATTTGCAGGAGGTAAAAAATAGCTTAAAAAGTGATGCCAGAGCTTTTTCTGTCCATTTTTCTCTCATTGTAGGTTAGTTTAGTCCGTAAAACGTCGTAAATTAAAAGGAGGTCAAAGGGCGTGTCCAGAACGTACCATACAACCTACTCTCTAAACTAGGTCAAAGCACGTAGAGGCTCTCGTGTAGTTTAGCACAAAAAAAATGAATAGGTTAAGTTATATCACGTAAGATCGTGGCATTCGTACCAAGTATGAGTGGGAAAAAAGGGAAATTTTATTAAAACATCGCTAAACGCTAAAACATCGACAAAAAATTGTCAAAATATGTCAAAAACTGATATTCAATTGATAAAAAAAAGAGGCTAAAAAAGGCCTCGTACCAAGTATTGCGTTGAACCGACTAAAATACACTACTAATACATTAAACTTAAAAGAACAGATTCTATCTTCCCATTGTTGCTAAACGAAATATATGTCAATCTAAATCATAAACATTTTTCTGCCGTGAAAGAACACAGATTTACATATCCAATATTAAAGATTCGGTCATAAAATTAACATATAGATTATTACATTAGGCTGCGTTTACACTTATTGTTACAATAAAGGAAATATTAGTGGATTATATAAATCTAGTAATAATCTTTCTATTTATCAAAAATTATGAAATATAAAAGATTACAAATACGGAATATTAACAATCAAGTAATAAGAACCAACTAATATAAAATATCCAAGAATAATTAACGGCACATGGATATGAGCCGTGAGGTTCATATCATATGGCCCCCACTTTGAAAATCGTGTCTTGGACGAAATATATATATATATAAATGAAGGAGAAGAGCGATTTACGGAGAATATGCACTATACGAATTACCCTTTTTTCACAAAAATACTAAATAATACGTAATAATGATACAAAGGAATATTTACAGTCATCCACTAAAACCATTAAATATCTATGGGTATTACAAACATACTATATACACCAAATACCTTTAGTGTTAGTCATAACATCCCCTTTAAATTTCAAGGAACTTTAATGCAAACAAGGCCCTTATTGACACAAACATGTTTCATGAGCCTCTTCTTTAATTTGCTACGGCTGCCCACATACTTAAGTTCTGCAACCAGTTCTTCAAACTTCAGTTGTTTTCCAGCGATTTGCTCCGAAATCTTGATCGATTTCACACACTAAAGGAAAATTTCCTTTCGAGTCTACCTCACTGATTTCTTCCATTTCATTCCAAACTGACTCGTCATAAAGTCTTGGCGATATGGTTAGATCCACCAACATTTCATCGTTCAGACTAATCTCACTTAAACCATCATCTTCACTTATTCTTCGGGAACATTCCGGGTTTTCTTCTACAGGCACTTGCATTTCCATAGGCTCTATACGTAAGTCCATTTGGGATTCTTTGCGACAACCGCAAAGGTTACACATCTCGATTTCTTCTTCAGTTTGTACCGCCACATCCATTACATCTCTCTGCACATGCACGGCGCCTTGCATCATCGTAGAGAGCAACGGATTTCGCTTTGTCGATGAATTGACTCAATTAAAGCGCATAAACTCAATGATCACATAGGCCTAGCTTGCGCCCCGAACTACCATACCAAGATGTATGCACAACACCGAGGAGTTATTTTTAAGTTTAAAAGCTTCGTCGATCCGTGGCGAAAAAGTGTGTTGATTCTTACGCGATATCCTCGCTTTTATACTATTTTCGAGAACACAGATTAAAGTACAGATGAATCATTCACTATCTACAAAAGGATACTATCAACAAAACTGACATCTATACATCTTTAGAAATACAAATTCGTATAGTGCACTCTTGCAAACATGAAGATACATTAAACTATTCATAACAGAGCATAAAATACAATAAACATTAAACAAAAGATATATATTACAAACAGGGTGCATTATTACATATAATAACAAAGAAATTACGCTTTCTTTTACAAAAATAAATACATTAGTGACATATCTTCTACTGGTGACGTCACATAAAAATGTGGATCATATCACGGGTTCGATCCCGGCGGGGGAGAACCGGGAATTTTTCCCACCTTTTGAAGCGGCTCAGGTGTCCACCAAGCGTGGACACCCTGGGGGTTATAGGCGGCCAGGGGTGTGGTGCTGATCACATCACCCCCAACCTTGGACCGTTACCTAGGTCCACACCCCCATATGCCTTCATGGAAAGCACAGGGGAGCACTTTACTTTTACTTTTAAGTTTCAATTTCACTGCGCCTTTTACTTCACGATCCATATTTGAGGACCCACTATCACAGAAAAATGACAGTTATATGAGTACTACTTGGCTTAGAGCCTATACCCCTCGTTTTGCCCGTTGAAGCGTCAATCTCTTGAGCGAAGAATGAAACGTCCCTTTACACACGCACACACCCGCGTTGCAGTGGTAGTAAAAATCAGAAACGGGCCCCACTATCTGAAACGTTCCGGGTTCGATGTGGCAGACACCATATATCTGAAACGAACCTGTTCAGCGTTAATCACTGCAACGTACCGGGTTCGACGTTGTGACGGTCATCAGTATTCAGATTTACCCATAATGTTAACTCTATTCTAGCCGGAGATATGAGGATCTTATGCACTCAGGGTTCGGGTATAAGTAATGAAAGTTCGTGTCGACTGGAGTTAAATGTAGATATCCGCACTAAACAAAGTCATCTTCTGATACGATCTCACTGCACTTTTTCGTTCCTGAAGTTCCAGGTTCGAAGCTCCTCTGCTGGCATCTTGGAGAGGGAGGACAGGGACCATTCAATTTTTCCTCTTTAGGGAAATCAGAGGGGGGTAAGGGACCTTATTTTTCTATTAGGGCATTGGAATACAGCTGTGTTGACATAGGGGACAATAGGCCATCAATTTAACGAGTCAAGGAACATTTAAATCTGCTTTCCTAGGAACCAAAGAGTAATATCAACAAGCAAAAGAAATTTACTATAAGCTTATAATAGATAAGGTTTAGTTAACGTTATTTACTTTAATTAATAATTTAATAAAGCTAAACTAAAGGCAGTAATTAACAACTGCTTATTTTACCCTTTATGAAAATTAACTATCGGTGAACATCACCCTTCGTATAATCTACCTGGTAGGCCGAGAAATATGCTATCACTCGTATAATTTACCAGAGTAGGTCAAAAGATGAAGTCATTTCTGCTTCGACTGTTGTAAAATGTATAATCTACTAGTAGCCCAAAGAATACGGATACCCTTCGTATAATCTACTAGTAGGCCGTCTCCCAACAGTAATTATGTCCACGAGCTAAACCGTAGCCCAATACAATGCGTATAATCTACCTATAGGCCGTACAAGGAGTACGTTTCCGTTCTACAGGCAGGCCACACTGTAGGAGGTTGAGCTTAAAACAACGCGTATATTCTACCTAGTAGGCCGAGAAATATTGCTATCACTCGTATAATCTACCAGAGTAGGCCACACTGTGCCCTCTTGAATCTAGAGCACCCGTGTGCTTGCAATGCTGGGCTATTTGCGGGAGCAGAGCTCGAACAACAGTCTTTGAAGAGTCAACACATAACTCACTGGCCCGTCATCATCATTCATATAGGTTAGGAGGGGTGTAAGTATCGTCCCGTAGGACTCGGCTTTTCTAGGGGCGAGGTGCTAGGTAGAACAGGTAAGTTATCTTTTTGTTAGGTGGGGTGAATTGTGTTCCTGCTGCAACTGCAACAGCGGGTGCCACTGGCCCGAGCTTCTTCGCTGCTTATATACAATTCTGAGCGCAGCGCCAGCGCCTCTAGTGGATACTCGTGAACTACGAGTACACTGCTTAACATTTAGTGCCATCTATACATGTTAACAATGAACTATTATAACAATAACGCTCCCTAGTGAGGTAGGGTAGAACTTCGTTCTCTACCAAGCATAGCAGTGAAATCCTATGCAGAAGCGATAACAGAACAGATAAGATTACACAATGCTATTCAACAATGACAATAAAAAGAACAAATTCATCAACTTGTGGCGATCTCGCAGGATGGTTACAAGAAGCTCTCAGATGGCGTACGCTATCTAGCGTTGTCCGTGCGAATGGCGCTCGAGAGAGAGATCGTTTCCTTGAAGTGGCTTTTCTGACATACTAATATTTATTCATAATTTGTGTGGAAATGAACGAAGACAAGGTTGGCTTTCAGCGTTAACTCCCGCCGACCCCTAGCTACGGCTCTGAACTTGACTAGACTGCAAGAAAAGTAGATATTGCGAGCGAAGCGAACAAGAAAATTTTACAAACTGTATTTATATTTGTATAAAATTTGAAATCAAGGGGGCAATTGCAGCTCTGTCCCCGCCCCCCGCCCCCACAGGTGCTCTTGGCAGTCTGGAAGAAATAATTCAAGAAAGACGTGAAAACTAATTCCATCTTGAGTATCCTTGTGTCCTGCTACTCTTATGTTATGCTACTCTTGCTTTCCTTTACTTCCATGTTTGCCCCCCCTAAAATTGATCTCCATTCAGGGTTTGGGGGAGACTGTGGTTGCGCCACTGCATCCCCTTCCCCCATAGTTGCCTTGAACTTTTATCGGCTTGAAAATACTTAATTTTCTTTAGAGTATAATATCGTTTAATAACGGCGATAGGATTCATCTATCTTAAATTTCTAGGTGAAAATATAATAATATAGGGGTATAGATGTCTGGAAGGGGGGGGCAAGGATTGCCACATCTTCCCCTTAGAAAACGAATGTCAACCATAAAGTACGTTTTCACACGTTTAATGTGATTTCAGTCATAATAATTTACATTAATTATTACAATGAGGATGCAGGAATGCGATAATTTCAAATTCAAGAGGTGTCTTTTGAGGGGCAACACTATTATCGGGGTAATATGCCCCATGAAAAAGTCCCTTGCTTGTCTCTTCGTGGAAAATATCTGCGGACGTCCATGATTAGGGGGACAATTGCCCTCCCCCTAGTCCCCTGTGCGCACGCCTATGGTCCCCGTGATGGAATATGTAGCGCAAAGACAGGGCTTTAAGATCAAATTTGTTTTGTTATTGTTTTTTTAGCAATTACCTCAGTTTTCTTCCTCTGAAGTTAAATTATTCATAACGACGATTTATGATTACATTAAAGACATGAATGACCATACACAATGAACCAATTTTGGTCGGAACTCGAACTAGGAACCTTGTTCGGTAAGAAATACGAATATTCATAAGGCATGAGGGGGAAAAACAATTACATTCCCAGCTCAGAAATTACTTCCCGATTTTCTAGATCCAGAAAAGTCCGGAGACATGTATGAAAATGCTTGCTTTGTGAAATTTTATCGATACTATATGTGTCGGTAATTTGTTCGAAGTAACAAGTTTCATTCCAGAAATTACGTAAACTTTCCTTATTGGAGAAATAAGGCACACAATACTGTTTTTTACCAGTGTATAGTAGTCTTTTACATTTCAATAAACAAGAACTTCCAGAGTTTGTTTACGAAATTGTTAACTTCTTCCTTCCCGAATTCATGGATTGTTTTCCCTTCCTGGCCCCGTCTCGACGAAAACCGTTCTATCTTGCATACACAAGTTGATATCACATACGGCCGTGCTATTAATTAGCAGTTGAGGAATTTTAAACTCAACCGTTCACTTCAACATTAATTTTTCAGCTGAAGATGTGTCATATTCTCGTTATATGCTTAGATGTCCTAGTAACCTATTATATTTACTGCAAATGCGTTCGTGTCCAACATTTTGAGACAATTTGTCCTACCTTCTGCTGAAGAGTGATCTGATAGCCCTATGTGTGATGACAACTGTTTTAACTCAATTTCTGATATAATTTATTCCAGCGTTTTCTTCAACTTCTATTACCTTGTTATTGCCTCCAATGCTTGCACGACTTTTCCTTCGTGCTCGACCTTTGGGTTCAGAACTGTTTACAACACACCCATCTCCCGCGTGTAAATAGCATGCAACAACACTCTGAAACACCATAATGTATACAACTTGTTTACTACATATTTTACGAAAATATCAGAATGTTAGCTTGATATAACTGTGGATTGGAACGAACGAAATAAAATACCTGTTTCATACGCACACTGGAACGAGCGCAGGCCTGCTGTGAGTGGCAGTGAAGGTCACTGATCGAAGTAGTTGGTGCTTGCTTGCTACAAGCAGGCGCTTTATCTTTCCTCAAGGGAACACGGAAATCTTCGTTACTTTTTTTTGCCAGACTAATGGTGAATATTTACAGGAACGTAAGGAGTAGTATCGTATGCTACTGGAATTAGATTTCGTGGCGTTTAAAAGATATCATAACAATATGTAAATCTCTTTTGTGACCTACACTGAACTTATGTTAAAGTTTCATTGACATGTGAAAGCGGAAATCTAGAGATACTTCTTCCTTACGATTTCTAAATAACCAAAGAGTTTGGTGAACGTGAAACTACTTATTGTTCTCAACACCGATGTATTATACAAATGGCCTCTAATCAAAAAACCCTATTACATCACAGGAAGTGATATTTTAAACAATTCTACCAGGTATCTAACGTAACCAATATTCAGAATGATTCCAAGTTTCTGTTTGGGTTATTTTGTGTTTCATTTTTACCTCTTGCGATAATTGCGACGATGAAGATGATGGGTAATGATACGAATGTAATGCTACATCTAAGCCTCAACAGGCTTTATTTTCATTTGGTATTTTAAGTCCACTTTATGCACACTGGGATCCGAACCACTGTGTCTCCACCGGGTATCTAACCGGAGACTCCTTGATTACAAGGCGACCCCGCTCCTACTGCGCCATCGGGAAGGCTAAGAGAGAGAGAGAGAGAGAGAGAGAGAGAGAGAGAGAGAGGAGAGAGTTACGGTGACTACGGTAATGAGGAATTGAAAGTAGCAGACCGACTAAGCTATTATTTTGTCAATATTGGGATTGTTAATGAATATTATGAACGTCAGTTCAAATTGAAAGAAAATGAACTACAATATTTCCAGAGTGCAGTTACAAATCGTTATTTTTTCTCTTTCCACACATTAATTTGCTACTAGATATTTGCATGCTAAGATGTAGAAAGCTACATTTCTAGTGTGTGGAATTGAGACTTATTTCTGAGAATGGAGTAGTGGGAAGAGGATCACCTCACATATTTGGATTATACCCCTCCCACACACACGCACACAAAATATATCAGTTGTTCTTATAAGGAAATATAACATGTATGAACTGTGTTAAGAAAAAATTGAGTCTATTTATTCCCTACGGAACTTGAAAGAAAACCCACGTAGAGATTGGGAAGTTTTGTAACTACAAAATCGGGATGTATAGTAAATTAAAAAGCAAAGTGCTACTTTGTGCTTTGCATCAAGCCATGAAGGCGTATAGGAGGTGTGGAGTTAGGGCCCCACGCTTTCTTCATCAGGTGGGGATGATGTGCTCAGCACCACGCCCCTTGCCGCCTTACCCCCCGCCCCCCTTCGCAGAGTTTCCTCCATGTACCCACATTATACGACGCTGGGTGGGCACCGGAGCAGATTGAACAGGTGGACAAAATCCCGATTCTCCCACGTCGGACATCGAACCCGGATCTCTCGCATGGTAATAAAACGCCCTAACGACTGAGCTACTGCGGCACATATAGTATAGTAGCCTATGTAATTAACGCAAGAATTGTTTTAGCGTTCCGTGCAACGTTTTTAGGCGAATCATTTTCGGAGATACGTATAACGTGTAGCTCTTGTCTGTTTTGCGACCTGGCTAGAGAAAAGGCGATTTTCTGACGAACAACATTCCACCTGAAAAGTCACGTGACTTTCCTACATTTCGTGTGCCTCTTGGCTTTTGCATGAAATACGAGTTGCTCTTCATACAGACAAAATCGCCCGATCACCTAATGATGCAATGTTTGTTGCCTACGCTTCCGGCATTATTTACTGCCATTAAAGTCTTATGGGGAAGAACTTTTTTCCACCACTGTACAGTTATATTGACTGTGAAAATACTTACAAAATCAAAAGTGTAATTTTCGTTGAAATACCTTTCAATAGAACACTGTTGTAAGGGGTCACTTAAATAGTAGAAAAAACGACTGTCCTTTCTGTATTAAATTATGATGATAGTATTTTGTGCAGACCAATCAAACTTTCCACAACTGAAGCACGACATCACTAGTTTCCATTGGCGATAGTTCAAACTGTACATGTGTTACCTTTCTAAGTTACTGAGTAAACGGTTGCGCTCAAAATAGCTACATTTGGTTTTGGTGCACTTCTGTATGTGATGTGCGTACGATGTACTGGGGACAAATTTTACGACTTCATTTGAAAGAAAGAAGCAGTTCGGAATGCACTTGGCGAGTTGTCGTTGCTCTTATTGGGCCACGTAATTTAAGACGATGAGGTCTTCGTTGAATACTTGGATTCGTCAGGTAATTCCTGGTTTCAAAGTCCCAACGGATGCAGGTCACGTATTGCCAAAGGCTGTAGAACGCTGTAATGGCCAGTTCCCACCCTCCCCAGATTGTTCCCCTGTGCTTCCTTCAAAGGGTGAGGGGTGGGGGGAAGGAGATCGGGATGGTCTCAACATCGATTCCCATGGTTCTTCTCCTCATTCAAAATCACTCTCCAGACGAAAGGGAGAGATCGGTAAGGGCTGGATAGAGAAAGAGATAGAGAAAAGAGAAGAGAAGAGAAAGCAGTAGAGTAAGGAAGAGAAAAACTAACTAGGATTTAATTTTTGATTTTTACTTTCTTTTTACTTCACTCTTCAAGCACAATGAATGTAGAACAAAACTTCTCAATTAAAACTTTTATTCATCAGTGATGCAATGTTGAACGTTGAACTGTTTTTCATTAAGGAATACTTTGACTAGTTAAGGTTTTTGGTTCATTCATTATTTTCACTGGAAGTCTAATTAATCGTGTTTTAAATTGTTTTCAAAGTAGTGAAATTTGATCATACTTGCATATTATGTGGAAGAATTTAAAATGTTGGCAGAAAGCATATACTTACTACTTTGTACTTATTATGTTTATTTATTTACTAAAAGTTTCAGATGCAGTACCGAAATACCATTTGATACTGAAACTGTAGCAATAGGAAAACAACAAGAAAACAATACAAGATGGAACCTATAAAAAATTGTAATCAAAGAGACACGAGTTTTATAGTTGAAGGCACACAGTGTTTCGGGTTCACTTTAAACTGTAGGTCCAATCTCGATTAGCCCGTCTGCCCATAAAGTGGACTCTGGAGTTTACCTGTACCAGGAATCGAATCCGCAAGTCTTTGAATTTTGTACCAACAATTAAGTTAACATAATTATACATACATTAAGCTGGGTATCAATTCTCATGCTGTATGATGTCAGATATCGTATATTAGAAATATTACCTGCCCGACTCTCCGACATTCACACCCAAATTTGAAGAAAAAATAATGCACATTACGAGATTGTTTTCGATTGATTGATTTGGTGTTTTAAGTCCACTTTACCCAAAGTAAGGCTAATTGGGACTGGACCTGCAGTTTATAGTGGGATCCGAACCACTATGTGCCTCCACCGGGTATCACACCCGGGTATCAAACCCGGGACCCCTTGATTACAAGAGGGCGACGCTACCACTGCGCCACCAGGGAGGCCCAACAGACATTGTTTTCGAGTGAAGATGAAAAAGTAATAGAAAAGCAGTGATAAGATACGGTTTTCTCGCATGCAGCATCTCTGGAATGGCTTCTTCAGCAAATGTTAATTTGAATTCCTCCACCGGAATGCGGTTCACCACCCCGGAAGCAAAATTCAACAGATGCCACCCGGAGGTTGCAGACGAATTCAGATTGTTTGCCGGAACTGACTCGTCCAAGCCTGCAACACATTTTCTCATGTGTACGTACATAGACGTATAGAGTCTCGATTCGAAGCTATGGCTTCTCGAAAGAAAATAATAGTGATTTTTATCCTGTATTTGTGCTCCTTTGCAACACAAATTCAGCGTTGCCACAGATTAATTTTCCTCTAGAATATGCGTACAAGTAAGTACATAGTACAACATGGAAACAGTATTCTTCCGAGATAAATGCTGTTTGAATGAAGTCTCCTATCCCTCACATCATCCATATGTCACCGTCCATACATGGGTTCGTTAGCTGATTGATGAGTTCCCATTGAAAGCAGTATTATTGCCTCGTGTTCAGATGGGTTCTAAAATTGATTTGCTTACCCAGCCTATCTGTAGTAAAATAAAACAGTGGCAATCGTGCATCTGTTGTGTGTGGTAAGGGTACGGAGCGCAGTTTTAAACGTTCATAGCCTTGAAACGACCCATCGAAAGGATTGCTGAATTGTTGTTGATTTGTTGTTTTAAGTCCACTTTATGCACAGTAAAGTTAATCGGGACTGTACCTACAGTTTAATGTGGGATCCGAACCACTATGTGCTTCCACCGGGTATTGAACCCGGGAACCCTTGATTACAAGGCGGGACAAATCGAATAGATACATGTACAAACGTTACTTCAGAAGTACGAATATTGCAAAATACACTACTTTACACATACGCACGGGTGAATTATTTTTCTATAGTGTAATATATTTTTGGGAACTGTGGTGGTACAGTCGATAGGGCTTCTGACTGTCACAGGGAGACTCATGTACTACTGGGCTTCAAGTGTATACCACTCGTTATACCGTTGTATGTTCCAGCGTTATTTATTAGAGCGAAGAAGCTCTCAATTCCGTACGCTATCTAGCGTCGTTCATGAGAATGGCGCTCGAGCGAAATCGTCTCCCGGCAGCACAGTTATTTCGTTTCAATCCTGGAGCATATGCAACCCAACAATCATCACAGTCTTTTGTGTTGTATACGTTTCAGGTACCAAATGTCCTAATTGTGCCTCACGTAGCCATAAGCCACGTGCAATTCACTCCAAAATCATGCTGAAGCACATGAAAATATTCATACTGAAGTGAGGCATCTGTGGTGGAATACTCTCTGTTCTGCAATTTAAGAACAGTGACTTTTCTGACATACTAATTATTATTCATAATTTGTGTCGAAAAGAACGAACACGATTCCAGGGACAGATAATCTGAGGTTGGAATTTTCACAATGTTCCTGCATAAACGGCTCTGGGATTCACCTAAACTTTAATAAATGGGTACCTGGGAGATGAAGGTAGACGGAGCGTGGTTCTCATAACATCACCTCCAAAAAAGGACGGGCACCGTGGATGTGCTGGGTGCAACGTGCAATGAAAGGGGGTAACTTTATATTATCTGTATACAGTTTCAATAACAAAACGCCGAAAGAGCGAGAGAACTAAGATGCCAGGTGCCAGACGAAAGGTGAACTTTATAATGGCACATTTGTAAATGTTGCTCTTTTCAGCATCTAGGGATATGCTAATTAATGTAACTGCTCAACGCACATACACAAAAAGGAGAAAGTTTGAAAAATAATATATTGGACCAAAAAATAGCAAGGCAATATTCTGAATAGTGCAAAAGTTGGGTTAACATTTGTTTAAAAGTTTGTTCAAATTGAGAATTCTATCAATACATTTTTACAATCTTCTAAACATTATGATCATACAATAGTTGCAATTTGCTTGTAATATACAGGGTGATCATAAAGTCCTCTTCCGCAGTGCGAAGATATCATGACCGTATGCAAATCCTATCCTTTAGAATCCAATCATTCTTGAGCCTGGCTTGTGATAGCTAGCAGGTAACACCATCGATTTGGGACTCATGGACGTAAATATATCTTTATCAGGCACCGTCACCTTGTATACCACCTGTGTCATGTACCCGAAGAGGAAGAAGTCGCCCTTTCATTGTTTCTTAGGGCTGGTGTTCACTTTAATTAAATATGAAGCACAGTGTAAAAATCAAATTATTTCCTACGGAATAGGCCCTTAGGGTATGTGTACATTTACGTACAACCAGTAAGAACTAAAGTGTTTACATTGTGTTTCAAGTTATCGAACCAGGGAATCCTTAACAACAAGGTGACAGGAGTTATCACTAGACCAACGATTGGCAAAATCAGAAATGATCCAGGGTTAAATGCACGGTGAAGCCACATTAACAAGTGGTTCGTATATAACGTTAAACAATTGGTTCAGTCTAAGCCTTCCCAATAGCGCAGTGGTAGCATCATCGCCTTGCAATCAAGGGGCACCGGGTTCGATACCCGGTAGAGACACATAGTAGTTCGGATTCCACTTTAAGCCATACATCCAGTTCTGATTATCCTTACTGTGAATAAAGTGGACTTAAAATTGCAACTCAATCAAATGGTTCAGTCTGATTGATTGATATATTGTTTTAAGTCCACTTTATGTACAGAAAGGCTAAAAGGGACTGGATATACAGTTTAAAGTGGACCACAAACCACTGTGCCATGTGCCTTCACACGATATCTAACCCGGGACCTCTTAATTATAAGGCGAGGACGTTACCACTACGCCATCGGCGAAGTACATGTTCAGTCTGAATTAATGGAACCTAATATAAGATCATATAAATTAAAACATTTCTGTAAACTTATTTACCAAAACAAACTGCCATTTTTTTAAAATCGATATCGTTCCTGAATTATGCTAAATCACTCCCACCTTACATGATACCAACATCTCCTCCTCTTAGGGCTACATATGTGGGTAAACCGAGCGAGACAACGAGGTGCGTGTGTATTCTCTGAATTCCACCGTGGGCCACTATGCTCCCCGTTACACGTTTGCGCTTCCTAGGATGACGTAGTTAAAAGTCTCGTAGTGGCTTTCGCATTTCGTGCTTTGCCGATTCACCTATTTGCTCAGTCGGCATGAAGAAACCCACGCATTGCGGACAAGGTTAAAGGAGAAAGGTCTGGGTTTGTTACGGTACTCTTTACATCTAGAAAGATTCATCTGCAATGGAGAAACCCAAGGCATCCTTGTATCTGTTCTGGTCTCCGAGCAACGTGAAAGAACACAATGATATAAGTTACACACAAATATTGAGCAATGAGCAATAATAAATATTAGGTGCATCCAGAAAGTAAGTTTCCCTGGGGTCGTGCACAAAAAGGAAACATTATTTCATTCAATGATTTATTACCACAGATACAGCACTTGTCCAGTTACTTGTCAACATAATTCCCGCCGGAATTCAGGCACTTGTCATAACGTGGGACTAACTTCTGTATACCTGCGTCGTAGAAGTCCGCCGCCTGGGCACCGAACCACTGTGTGACAGTCGTCTCAACCTCTTCGTCGCTGTGAAAATGTTGACCGGACAGGAACTTTTTTAGGTGAAAGAACAGGTGGTAATCATTGGGAGCGAGATCCGGGCTGTACGATGGATGATCGAACACCTCCCAACCGAATCTGTCCAGAAGGGCTGCAGTGCGCCTCGCCATATGCGGCTTCGCATTGTCGTGCAGCAAGATCACCCCGGCACTGAGCGTACCGCGTCGCTTATTCTGAATGGCTCGTCGCAATGTCCCCAGTGTTTCACATTAATGGTTAGCGTTCACAATCTCACCTCTGGGCAGAAACTCGATGAGCAGAGTGCCTTGTCTATCCCAGAACACCGTGCACATCACTTTTTGCTCCGACACAGTCTGTTTGGACTTCGTCCTGCATGGAGATCCACTGTGACGCCAATGCATGGACTGTTGCTTGGTTTCTGGGGTGCTGTATGCAACCCACGTTTCATCCCCTGTGATGATTCGGTTTAGAAAATCGTCATCATCATGGTAACGTTGCAGAAATGTCAGCGCCGTGCCCATGCGTTTTCCTTTGTACTCGGGCGTCAATTGTTTCGGCACCCAGCGGGCACACTATTTCCGGAACAAGAGGCTTTTGGTAACAATGTTGTGCTAAAACGACCGAGAGATCTGCGGGAAATGGCTGCTGAGTTCCGTGATCGTGACGCGACAATCCTCCAATATGCGCTGCTGCACCTGCTCCACAAGCTCGTCTATAACAGCCATTGGCTGCCAACTGCGCTCGTCGTCATGCACATTTTGCCGGCCTTCAGTAAATGTCCTGCACCAACGACGCACCATCTGCTTGCTCATGACGTCTGGCCCATACACCTAGCACAGCTGACGATGAATTTTGATCGGCTGTTTGTTTTGTGCGTTCAAGAACTTGATCACCGAACGAACCACGCACGCGGCGGGAGATGGAATATGAGCCGCCATGTTTCATCGCTGCCGCGACGCTACTGAGGACTTTCGGGAGGCGTCTTCTAGGACATTCACTAGCCAGGGCATGTGCCTCTCACGCATGCTCAAAACCGGTTTCGATACGCATAGCCTGCTACCTGTGGGCGAGTAGGAAACTTACTTTCTGGATGCGCCTAATATTTTCTAATATAAATAACCATTGAACCGTCTCCTGCACGTTACACAATAAAAGCAGAAGTGTGGCACCGTACATACTCGATCTCCACCATAGTGTAGGTCATGTGATCTGCACCACCGCCATGTCCCCTTGGTACGTCACTTAGGGGAGCGTCTTTTATTACTTTGGCATTGGTTGTGCGTAAACCCTGTCTTTAATAAACTTCCATCCAGAAACTTTGTGATCGGATAATGCATGCAGTGCAGGAAATTACAGTGGATATGTTACACCGTATTTGGAACGAGTTTGATTAACGCGTTGATGTGTGTCGTGTGACCAGGGGAGCTTACATTGAAGGATTTTAATTTTAACTAACATATCAAAAACTGGGACAGTTTCCGCCTCTAACTGTGTTTGCTGCAACCAAGTAAGTTGAAAAATAAAATCTTTATTGACATTTATAACCGCACACCATTCATTTGTGTATGCCCTGTATATCTACAAGGTGGCGCAGGGAAACGGGAAATTTTGAATCTAGGATTAGCAACATTGTAGCGGGACCGATGCGACATTATTGAGAAGGCTTTGCATTTAATAATGATGGTGCATTGGAGTGCATTTATAAATATTATTGTGTTTGTATGAAAACGATTATTCATTTGCTTGGCCCTCAAAATGAAATCTTTTTTTCTTGTATTTTTTAGTGCTACCGTTCGACTGCTGGTATGAGAGTTGAGAATACATCACCTGTGAGTATGCATCTAGTATTCTGTGTTTATTTGTAGACATTTTTGGTGTTAGGCAGTATTTATGCAACACTTTTGTGTTAAACTCCACATTTGTTATTGCTGGATTTTATAGTACGTGTTTTGTATCGTATTTGGATAGTGAATGCCTCCCTTTGCTAATTTTTGGCTTCTGCCCCTCCTAATGGCCCATAATGTGAGGAGCAGGGTGGGTGGGTCCGACTACCGATTTGTCGAGGGGAGCTCCGGCCGCATATCGACCACTCGAAGGTCCTTCCGGGAAATTTGTCTTGTAGAACAACGTGTGTAGCTGAGCCATTAACCTCCGTTGGTTTCTGGTACTGACGATATCGGGGTAGAGGACGTCACCGATTTTATTGTGCTCGCGCAAACGCTCTAAATGTTTCTATAAGTTTTCAGAAATTACAGAAATTAAATTTTTATGTGAGGGTAGTAGAACGTAAACTTAATTACTGAAATTATATATATCTGTAACTTTCAGAGCGATTTCGTAACGAAGTGTGTCAAAGTTAATAACAAAATAGCATAACCATGCATTGCAATATATTAACGCTGTGAAGCTTAAAACATTAAGTGAAGCAGCCATTTTTTGTAGTTATTATTAGTTTATAATAATTACTACAGCTCTTGTCCAGTCTAACGTCGGGCACCCTACTTGCTGGCAAGGGAAGTAGGGAGCAGGGAAACGACCAATCGAGCGCGGTAAGAAACACAGCTGCCTGTAGAATGAGGTGCGCGCAGCACATCCTCCCGCGCCGTAGTAACTCTCGGCGTCACCGCTGTTGTCTGGTTGTTCTGCTGCGTATTCCCCGCTCCCCACTTCCCCAGCTAGCAACTGGGCCACCCGCCGTAAGACCAGACAAGAGTTATAGGATATAGGATGCCTCCCGAGGGCGCAGTGGTAGCGTCGTCACCTTGTAATGAAGGGGTCTCGCGTTCGATACCCGGTGGAGGCACATATGGTTCATATAACACTTTAAACTGCAGGTCCAGTCTCGATTAGCCTTACTGTGCATAAAGTGGACTTAAAACAAAAACTTAAGCTGTGTGGGTTATAGTTATTATTAATTTTTAATAATAATATTCAATTTCACATGAACGACTTGATTTCCCTTGTAAGAACCTTATTGGCAATGCGAGTGCCAATAAAGCCAATCTATCTTACTATAAAATCTCTGATCTGGCAGCAATATAAGATCGACCAAGGGACAAGACCATTCTCAAGTTTCCGAAAACTAAACGACAAAAAAAATCATAATATTGCAGAAACAGCCTTGGGATTAACAAAAAACGCGCAGGAAGCAATCTTTGGCACGAGAAGAAGATGAGTTACGAGTAAAAACAGGAACGGATTCCCGCTCGCCGGAGAAAACACGACACGATCTCGGCTGTTTTAGCAATTCTCCGCTACCAGCCACCTAATTGGTCCGCTTCCTTCGTTCATAATGAATCTCCCATTTGGGAATCCTCGCCAGCTTACTGCAGCTCCTTCTTGACGAACGCTATATGAACTTGCTTCGAAATTTTCTTGCCGGAGTCGGCAGCTTCTCTCCTCCTTGGAGCAGGAGTCAAGGGGAAAGGGGGCGTGGGAGGGGGCAATTACTGCAATGACGAATAGTCCCGTAACTTCCCTGTCCGGGGGAAAAGACGAACGGTGCAATCTCGTTACAGACTTGCCTTCACTTTCGATACGTGTCCTCCCTCGCCGAAGTATGTAGTTGGAGAAGACAAGGTTGCGAGAATGTGTACCCGATTGAAGGAAATTGATGTTGGTGGCGTAAGCAAAACATTAGCACAGCTATGCAAACCATATGATTGTGATTAGGGAACGGATTTTAAGGTGCAAAATTATGGTTGGTAAAGGGGAAAAAAAGATTCTGAAAATGTGTTGAAAAAGATGCAAAAAATAAAAAAATAAAATAGGGTGCTTATGCCTTTATTCAGGCCTACCAGTTACATTAACAGTCTTTAGTCAACACTGTAGCAAATAATATAATTCGTTACATACATACGTACATAAAGTAATCAGTATTTACTGGTATTTGCTTTATTTTTCTGAGCCTTCTGTATATAATGCGCGCGGACCGCATAGAGAACTGTGTATATAATGCGCGCGGACCGCGTAGAGAACTGTGGTTCTGCCGAATAGGTTTTGTTGAAGTTTGTGTTTTGTCTCGCGGGTTTTTCTACATTAACTTGGGAACTATTGGGGCTGCAATGATTACATTCTACTATTTTGTAGTCCTTATTCTGGTCTATAAAATGAGACTATAGGCTTTTTTATAGCTGCTCAAAAATGACAATCGTATACTTTTCTGTCCATTTTTTTTTAACAAAACATGAAAGAAAAGAAAGTGAAAATTTACTGAAGCATCAAAGAGGGGGTAAAAAGGAGATAAATGTGCTAATCTCACGAAACTGTGCAACAATATGTGTTCATTTTACTTGATTTCATGCCCTAAAATACATATCTCAAACGATCGGTATTAAAAAAGCTATATTTTTGGAAAGATGCTGCACCTTAGAATGCGTTGCCTAGTGATGATGTAGCCACTATAACAAGATGCAGCAACAGCAAAAATTAGAGCGAAGAGTAGAAAGACTTGGGGTAATAATAAATTAACAAGAAACGATGATTCAATCAAAAACAGGCTTGGCCTACTTCCATATACTGCAGAGGCATGATATTTTGTGTGACGTATGATCCATATCTGTGCCGCGGCGGAGTGGGCAGCACAGCAAGCTACGAAGCCAGGGGTCCCGGGTCATCAATTTCGTCATATCATCACTCATTTTCATCCCCACGATGTGAGAAGTGAGGCTAAATAACAAAAAGCAAATCAAATGAAAAATCCGTATCTGTGTACCAAAATTTCAGCCCTGTCTCATTATATTTCTTCCTAGTGCGGGGAAATGTATGGGAAGCTACCCAAAAGCGTGAAATTGTTTCAAGGCATTGCACCGCTTGACACTTCTAACGCAGCAAAAATCAGTCACGTGAGGCGGTTAAATACTGCCTCATCCAGCCTACTCACCAGATCTTTCAGTACCAGACGTCTTCTTGTTTCCTTTCATCAAAATGGATTATTTTTCTTGACGAAAAGTTTGGCAGCTAGTAACGGTGCCGCTAAGAAACCAGGGGATCTAGGCTTGAATCCTAGATAAGGAATTATCTTTGTTGCTTCATACATTTAGTTTATTCGCTCTGATCAGCAAGAACATGAAAAAAAAATAAAAGAAAAATACAAGTAAGTCATTACGTTAATTTATTTTTCAACCTCTCTACACGCTGTTCCGGGAATGTCTGGAGCAAGAGAACGCAATAGAAGGATCTGCATTAGTAGTGACTCGAGAGAGCTCGACCAACGAACGCATGAGAGTGGGTGTGAGCGCATGGAGGAGAAAAATCGGCTGCAGCTACCAGCCGTTTGCTTTGCTCCGCCCACTTTCTTTCTCCTCTTCTCTACCGTTATGCGCAGCCTTGATCCACAGTTTTCCGAGACGTAGTGTAGGTTAATTTCGGCGATGACAACGAATAAGGGCGCATGAAAAGAATCATACATGGGATTCCAACCCTCAGACTATACTCCGTCCTGAGAATCTCTGGAGCGGGCTATCGAAAGCAAGTCTCTGGGTAAGTAGTGATTCAAGAGGGGCTCGACCAATGAATACGTGCGAGGGAACGGGATTGCGTGGAGGGGGAAAGCGACTGGAGCCACCAGCCTTTGCGGCAGCGTGTACTACTTCCCTCCGTCCACTCGCTTCCTACCCTAATCTGCCTTTATGCGCGCCCTGCTCCAGAGATTCCCAGAATAGAGTACGTATAGCTTTGTTTGAGAGATTGATTGATTTGGTTTATATTCCGTCATTTTTGGCTAACTGAGGATGAGGATGAGTGAAGATATGATGAAATTGATGAAGGGACACTCACACACACACCAATGCCCAGGCCTGGATTCGAACCTGGGACCCCTGGAGTCGTAGCTCGCTGTTCTAACCACTTCGCCACGAAGGCGAGCAGACTAAGCCCCGCGACAAGTTAAGTTTGGAGCAGGTTTTATGTACTTAGGTATTAATACACGCGAGAACGGCATCTCTCCTGCCTCAACCGCCGAGCTGTTCATATCACAGGCAGTGAGAATATCGGCAGGATTGCAGCAGAACTATATGATGTACGCAAGTTTGTGTCTATATATCCGAAAAGTTGCTGCAAATTTAACCTGTCGCGGAGCTTAGCTCTGTAAAATTATAGCAATGTCTTTAAGACGCTATATTCTCAGGTTTAAGTTTTTTTTAGAGAGTCAACCTTTCTTGGTTTGGTGCTAAAACCACTGAAAAATAGGGTAAGAGCCATACCGGAATATGAGCTTTAGGTGAACCCTGAACGAAATAACCCGCCGACGGCATTAGGTGGAGAGAGTCGAGCCGTATAACCGCAATAAAGCAACAATACGTGCTTAGTAAGAAAGGACGTTGGGAAAAAGAGTGGATAGGTCAAAAGGAAAGTAGGAAAACAGGGAAAGAACATTTGGCTGGCGAAAGGAGAAGGTCCCCTGCTCGTGAGCTCCGAGCTACAGCTCAGCGGTCCGGAAACCTCAGACTCAGCAGAGGAAGCTTCCGGAGCATTCTTTGCATACCAACTTGGTTCTGTCGGGAGAAGGGAGATGGGAATAACTGCCCGAGCTTCGTGACGCTTTCTGGGTCCAGTTCTGAAGCTGGAGAGAGAGAGAGAGGAGAAAAGATATGGATCGCTTAAAAACAATCCTCATTCATGTAGCAAACCATCAAAGTACAGCGTGTTCCGCTTAGGGTAATGGATAAATAATTGTTAATTTGAAGTGTAAATAATGATTTATTAACACATCTTTAATGTAGAAACTCTCCGAGTTCAGGAAAATGGTCAATGCAACTGGATGTGTGAGTCTTGAGTTGACCTGCGGACAGGTATTCAAGCTCGCGCCAAGTGAAGCGGGTCTGGTCTGTTGCTCTGCTAAATAATTCCGGGCTTGTTCGCGCATTACAGATTGGCACGCATGCGCAGGCATGTGTTTTCACTCTTGGTGTATAAACTCGGAGAGTTTCTGTATCTTGTAAAATGGAAATCACAATATCTTGCTCTGCTTTTAAACGGCGAGCATTTATTTCTCAACCCCCCTAATCGGAACACACTGTATACAATATATCTTCCATACAGTCTTATCTGGTAGCTGGTCAATTTTCCTCATCAATTTGTATAACTTTCCTCCAGTTAAATTTCGCCTCCCTGATAGCGTTGTGGTAACGTCTTCGTCTGGTAATCAAAGGGTGCCGGGTTCAATTCCCGGCGGCGGCACATAGTGGTTATGATCCCACTTTATATTGTATGTCCAAGTTCGATTACCTTATCACAGTGCATAAAGTGGACTTAAAAATCAAATTTAAGGTAACTTTCCTGTCGTGTTATCACTGTAGTGTAACAAAGGTCATGAAAAATAGGAGAAGGGATTTATTTATATCTAAATAGATATATTCATATGATACTAAAATCAATGTTATTTTGAATTATCTTTGCGAATTTTGGAATGTAAGCTCAAAATATGCTATTTTTATTTTCCGTATTTGACATATATTACTTTAAAATAAAAATTGTCAATACAATTAATGTCATGTAAGCCTAGTTTGGCAATCTTCGTTTTGGTAACAGTAAATAAATAACATTTTGTGTTTGAATTTTGCATCACAATTAATGCCCGACCCTGTGGTCGAGTGGTTAGCACATCGCGCTGCGACGCTAAGGGTCCCGGGTTCGAATCCCGGTCGGGCTTGGTTGTTTGTGAATGTCCATTCATCAATTTCATCATTTCATCACTCATCCCCATCTTCGCAAATTAGCCAAGAGGCACAAAACGCGAAGTAAAATAAACTAAATCAAATCAAATCAAATCACAATTAATGTCACGTAATTATTTTAGGGCCTCCTGGGGCCTCTCCGATGGCGCAGTGGTAGCGTCGTCGCCTTGTAATCAAGCGGTTCCGGTTCGATACCCGGTGGAGACACATAGTGTATCGAATCCCACTTTAAACTGTAGGCCCAGTCCTGATTAGCCTTACTGTGCATAAAGTGGACTTAAACACCAAATCAATCAATCAATCAATCAACGTAATCATTTTATTTAGCTAGATGAGCCGCTTGCTCAATAAAAATAGCATTTTTTAACAATTTTAAGTGCATATTTAATTCCATATTTCTATTAAAATGCATATCTAACACTTTTTAGTACATAAATTCCTTCCCTGGTTAGAAAACAGTAAAAAAAACCTACAAATTGGAAGTCTAGTTGAGTTGGTGTCTTTTTAGTCAATTTTATGCACAGTAAGGTTAGTCGGGACTGAACCTACAGTTTGAAGTTGGATCGAACTACCATGTGTCTCCACAAATTGGAAGTAAGAAATCAATTACTGAAACCAAGCTGTTGCTCTCTATCATTCGCATGAAATAGACGGACATAAGAAAAGTAATATGAATAAAATATCGCCTGGAACGATAGGAAATGGTGTATAAATCTGGGAGAGCACAGCTTGCGTTATTGCTTAGAAATTGTTCTCAAGTTCAAACTTGATGTGCCATGTCAGCACTATTGTTGCTTGATTATTGCATGTGAATATTTTTGCGCCGAGAAACTGAGCAGTTTAAGGAAAGTAAATCTTCGAACGGTCACTTCCAGTTTTTATTGCACACCAGCGAGATGTTGCTTTTACGACGGGAAAATCTGGTGTCACATCGTCGTAAGCCATGCAAGAAAATTCAAACTTGTCGCATCCACACAGAAACATATTCTTGCCTTACGCTCTATCAGGATAGAAGAAGAATGCTACATGTAGCAAGAAACGAAATCGTACATGAAGAAGTAGGTTTGTATTCTGGGAGATGCAGTGGTGGCGATTAGAGGGGTAATTTGTCCCCCCCCCATTTTTTTGCCACTTCTTGCCCCCGCACTTTACTAAACCTTATGTATCAAGGGAAAGTAAACTGCCCTTGGCCCCCTTATTTCGGCGCCTTGCCCCCAGTTTTGGAACCCAATCGCCGTCACTGGTGAGATGTTTCGTTTGGATTACAGAGAGTTGAAATGGTATACGCGTTTTAGCAATTCTAAAAATTTTTGCTTAGAAGAAGTGTCTGATGTAATCCTCTACAGTGTAATTAGCATAACGAAATCAAATGGAAGTTTTTACAATGTAATTTGTATGATAATAGAAAACGTGGTACAAGTACAGGTAAATTAATTCCTAAGGACATTATAGTATTAATTCAACTGTGGACTAGCACTTGTTTCCAAATATACGAGATCACAATTACAAAAACGTGTTCAACATCTCAACTCTGTAATCCTGACAAACAAATCACAGATTATAACCATACTTGTTCATGCATGGCTTCGCTTCTTAATATATTTGACCAACTTCTATCCTGGTACACTCTTGTGCACCTAAATTTTCTGCCAAATGCTAAGACCTCGAAGCCAGTTCCAGTGGAAAAGTACATTCCGTTATATTTGATCAAACATTATTCACTTTACACTTTACTCTTGTTGTTAAATAAACACTCAGATATGTACAGTTACGAACACAAATGTGGCGAAATGTTTAGCGCAAAGCGTTACGAAGCCAGGAGCTATAATGTCGAACCCTGAATGCTTGTCATGTCTTTCAATATTCATCTTAACGTTGCGATTAACCTACTATATAATAAAGATATGAATTAATCAAGACTAAAATAGAGTTATCCACAAGATATTGTTTTTACTCTGACATTTTTTTTTCGAACTCTGAGTGGCTTAATGAACATGCTTCAGACGAAAGCATTTATTTTCCTTAGGATTTTTCGTAACAACATTTCTGCCATGACCAAAATGCTACCGTGTAAAGTGAAAAATCGTATGGCATTTCGGATGCCATGACATATTTCATGGCATTTCTCAAGGATAGGATCCGTCCTATTTCAGTAGCATTTTTCGCAGCACAACCAATCCGAGGCGACCTCTAGGTCACGAGTGCAGTTGTAATGGGGCCCACGTGAGATGTAAACAATGGATCACTTCACATTTTTAAAAGACGATAACTATTCAATCGCGAGGAATAACGTTTCCTACAAAAAGGTTTTAGGTACAAAGCAATGGCGCTGCTTAAATACATACTTTGTAACGTATACAGTACACGTACGAAAGAATATTTTAGTTGTTTCAATTGTAAACACTGTGCACTCACCATATCACCATAGATCGTGTAACTCGATGTGCCTTTCGTGCTGTATATATTATACACTGTAATCGCAAAAGCTAACCGGAAGTGCTTTCGTGTAAAGTACAGTGCGATCCATGAGTATTACCATGCAAATTGTCCATGACTCTTTTCACTCATTTTTGTCTTTCCTATGTGTTTATAAGCGATGGATTTTTATGTATGTTGATGCAGAAGCTGTCTACAGCTTGACTTGAGTTTTTCTTTAATTCTTGAAGCTCTTATTGTGTCAAATAAAGTGCATGAACATGATGGTGAGCAATTTGCACGGTAGTACTCATGGATCCCACTGTATTATCTGTCACAAGATTTTTGGAAGCATTTACATTGTAGCATTTATGCTAGCAAAAATGTTAAAGTAAATTCTTCCGTTTAAAGCGGACCGTAATCATATTTTATCTATTAATGTTTCGATCAACAACTAACAAATAAGAGCTCGGGATGCACGATTTGTTTTCCTGCATGTGTGAAAAAGATTTAACATTGCTTACGTCATTCCGCCATGGCTTGACTGGCACGAATAACCGATGTTCAGAGATCTGTGAGCACCTACAAAACATTCCTTTTTGATGAATCAAATCTTCAGAGAATAAAATCATGATTGACAGAGAGAAAGGGGAGGAAGAGAGAGAGAAGCAAAAGGAAGGACTAAAAGGGAAAATGAAGAGGGAGGAAGGGGGTGAGCGGGAGATAGGAAAAATGCAGAACGCAGAAAAAGAGCATCCAGACTCAACGAACCATGTAGAGATGGGGACTCTGTCGTCTATTGAAGTTTCCAGGAATAAATCTTCCGTTCCTGTCCATTTTGTTGCCCTCCTTCTGCGAGTGACGTCCCTGGGAGGGATGCAGATAAAGGCAACACTGAAGGGAAAACAAAGATGGTGAAGATTTTTGAAGTGGCCGTTCAAAGGACAAGAAGGGTCCGCAAAGGGAAAGACATCGTCCGTTCTCCAATCTCTGAACATACTGAGCTGGCGGTTGGAGCGGTGGTCGAGGAAGGGGGAAAGGGGGGATCTTGGGAAGAGATTGATTGGAAGGTTCCTCTTTTCTAGGACTCTCCTTCTCTTATAACGTGGAAAACTTTCTTTCCGCGTTTTTTCGCCTGCCCTTTTTTCCCTCCTTTTTTACCTTCCAGGAGAAATCTTTGTTTCTACCACTTTCCTCCCTCTATTTTCAAGATCTTAGTGGACCGAAGGTCGATGGGATATCTCGAGGAGGAAATATTTACGATTTAAAACCACGACTTCGGTTCCCAAAGTAATATATGATAAAAGTATGCTGGTCGTATACAATCCGGATTACTGTCAGAGAAAGCTGGCCTGAAAAAGGAAAACAAATACATTTCTGAACTCTAGAATCCATTTTTCAAGACATATTACATCTCAGATGTCAATAGCTAGCCTTGACGTTTCGAAAATATAAACTGTTATCTTTAAAAAAGACTCAATACATCTCTTTTTGTTGTTTGCCTTTGCGATTTTATTAATTTGACAGGTGCTCCTGTAAGAAGATCACTTGCCTATTAAGACAGACGCACCTATATATAATGGCTGTTTTCTAATAACGAAATTGAAATTATGTCATTTTGTGGTTGGCAGTTGTAGCCAAAGTCGACAGCCTTTCGTTGAAAGGGTCAAAACAAAGAATGGAATGGTTGCCAGTTACAAAACTAAAGGAAGATATACTCTAAGAAGATTTCTACTTATTAAATGATGATAGAATTTCAAAATTCCAAATTCCTAGTTATTAATGGGTTGTGATAGCATTGAATCAACAAACTACTGGTTTATATAAAAGGTGAAGGTTTGGCGTTAATAATAGACATATCAGGTTTTGGCTCGTTCGTTGATGAAGATATCGCTGGCTGAAGATATATGCGGAAACATGTAACCTATACCCAACCAGGACTTTTCGTTCAGCGTACTTATAAAAAAAAATGGTGACTCTAGCACATGATTCGTTAGTTAATTAACTTCTTGATTTACAGATACGTCATCGACAAGTCGGTGGTATACTGAAACTCTGCAGAACAATCTGAGCGAATCCCTATAATAAAAATGCATGTCCTCATTTTAAGGGCGATATTCTGTTATTGGTGACGTCAGAAGGTTGTTATGCTACATAAGGTGGTGATAAGGGTAAATGCGGGAGATTGCTATAATATTGCCTCGCCAAGATTGTGAGGAACATTAGATCCGATTTCTTTTAAGTGTGTTCGAAACTATATCCGCAATTAGACTCAAATCTTATGTAATTTGGACCTGTTATTTTAATTGGCTGAACTTTTTACATCTTCCACTTATTTTATTATCTTCTTACATTCATTCATTTATTTCTCATTTCCATTTATTTTTTTAAACCTAGTTATGGTTTTCCCTTGCTGTGCAATTTAGCCTTCTACTCTCACAGATTTATTTTCCCTTTCTTCTTATCTTGCACTCATGTTCATATTTTTTCAAATTTGCACTATCTCTCCATTTCGTTTCTCTTCTTTATATAAGTGTTTCTTCTGTAATTTTCTATCGTAATGTGTTTCTTTTTTCTTTTGCCTCCTTTGTGCATTGTTTGTGTTTCTATGTTTTTTCTCTTAAATCGTTTTTCTATTTTTCTTATCGTGAAGACAAATATGAATGATGCGACAAGGTTACAAAACTGGGACCTCAGGCTTAGCGTGTTACTCTGAGCATTTCGCGAGGAAGGTTCGTGTTTGTGCACCGTTCTTCTCTTACCAGTATCTATTTTCAAGTATTTTTTGTTTTAATTTTCGTGTTGGCTAAACACGCTTAAGCATATTTCAGAAACTTATAATATTGTATACAAATATATGCTGCATATCCTCTCTCAGAGTGTCTCTTGAGTGTCTGCAAGGTCACAGAGATTGCACTTTTTCTTTTCGTAAACAGTTGTCACTTTCGCCGTCATCTAGATTTGATTTCATTTTTGTTATTAAGCGTCCCTCTTCTACCTCTTTTGGCAAATGCCGACAATAAGGGTGATTGATGGAATGATTAAATTCACGAAGGAACACTCACAGAAAACACCTATGTTGTTCCCAGATACGAACCCGGGACCCCTGGCGTCGTAGAGTCTTGTGCTAACTACTCCGCCACAGAGGTTGGCTTTTGCCGCCATCTTTCCATCTGTCGATCATCAACGCAATTCCGATTATATCTTGGGGTAGGTTATCTGTTTGTCACCTCCTAGGGTAGAGAAATACAGGGCGTCCGATCGCAATCGACCGTGAAAATTTTCACCTGTCACCCGAATTTTCACATTCAGTGCTAAAAAAATTATGTATGTTTTTAATATTTCGAGTTCGCTTATGGAAATTTTCATTACTTTTTTTAAATAGCAAGTAGCTACAGCATGTGTTTTTTCTATGTTTGTGTGTTATCTGTATCACATGTATCATTAAATCAGAACAATGAATATGCCATTTTTTTTTTACACTGAACCTTCGTTGGGAAGTTTGTAGAGTCGGCCACTCAACGCGCTAGGCCAGCGAAGCGACATAGCACGGCTAAGATCAAGACTCATTCTTTGATCTAAAACAAAATACTTTTCCATCAATTGCAAGTAACTTATCTGAATTTGTGCGAAATACACAACATAAACCTACGACATTTTAAATTACTGCATACGCCATGTTTTCCAAAATTCCAAGGATGCGTATATGTAACCTTGTAATTAAGATTATACGTATGTAGCTTATATTTGTATTTTTGTTATTTAGCGTCGCGTTTGTGCCACTTTTGGATGAACGCGGCGATTAGTATGATTGATGATAAGATTAAATCAATGAAGGGATACTCGCAGAATTGAACCCGAAAACTTCGGTGGCACAGAGTTTGAGTTTGAATTGTTGTTTTAAGTCTACTTTAAGCACAAATAGGCTAATCGGAGCTGGAACTACAGTTTAAAGTGTTATCCGAACCACTCCACCGGGACCCCTTGATTACAGCATGTATAGCCTATAACCTCGGAATGTAATATGGTATTTCTCTACAATTTATCCTTCTAAATAATAAAATTGGATTGGCGCAGTATCCTAAAGGGGCCCACAATACAGTAATATATTCTGCAATGTTTTCCCGGAAAACTTCTTAATATAATCAAAGTCCGATATTACCACACACATGCGATAGATACTAGGTAGAGAGTTACTTTATATTGTGTGGCAGTAGCATGATTAAATTGCTACCTGCCCCGCAGATATCAGTCTTGGTCTTCCAGGAACATCGGAATTTAATTTCCGTACACTCCTGATTGGAACCAGGGTTCCAATTTCCCGGCAACCTCTTCCATTGATTGATATTTCTTCTCATGCTATTTTTGTTACGGTACATATTCCTGTTCCTGATAAATTATCAAGGAGAGACCAATCAATCATATCAAAATAGTTTTTTTCCCTTTTGAGAATCCTGTCTGTACCAATGAGTTCATAGTTATCCTTGCTGGAAACACAAGGTGAAATGTTCCCATATTGATTACTGCCATTCGTTCAAGATCTGGAAGCATATTTCACGTCTGGCTTCTCCCTTTCAACTCAAACCGGCTGCTGCGAGTGACATCGAGGACCAAGTTCGATTTTCCGGCTCGGTCAGGCCCCATTTGCTTCGTTCTGCTGTGGTATTTGCCGGGTCAGATTCGCGTAGTGTTATGAATATATTTGTATATATATATATACAAAAAAAAATTGCAAGCATACCCGTGCTCATTAGGTATTCGTTATCTGTCGGTATCGAAGTGGTTTGAAAAAAAAATCCTGCGTTGTAGCGGTTTTCACTAATATTACGTGGACGTGATGAAAGAACGCATTTGCGTTGTTCAAACAATCATTCTCATTGTTATGGTGTTAAAAATTTAAAACGTAACTGGATAGCGCTGTTCCCTCTCTCTCTCTCTACCATTGTATACGAGGTGGTATTTATAGGCGGGAAGGCGGAAATCCCACCCCCCTGTGGTTGTAAATGTTTTAGCTCCTGGAGGTATAGGATACCTAAAAATCCGATGCTTTCAAATAAGTTGCAGGAATTTCCTTCATTGAAAATTTTTCGCATTCCACGCTGAATATACACATACAGTGATTCGACGTACAGTTAACTTTTTTCAAAATAGGGAATATTTTTCTGTATTCTTCAACCATGTGAAATAGCTTTGAACCTGCTGAAAAAGAATAGAGGCGCTAAACTAAGGGGACCACATTAGCCTTCATGGCTTCAAAACGGGACGCCAAAATGTCCCTTTTTGTGACATTGACTTATCGGTAGACCCCAGATTTTTATGTAATATCAAGTACAAAATATGTACACAAATATGTAACAATAATTGATAAAATATTTTTCTAAATATGCATTATCAAAGGAATATGTAGCTAAATATGTAGTATCTAAGAATATGTAATATTAATAAGAATCGAGTATCCAAGAAATTACAAGAATTCTGCTAGATATTTATTTTATTTGAACATATTCAACATAATTTCGAAAACAATTTGTTTAAATTAAAATTTGTATCAAATTTATAAAGTTAGAAAAGCACAGCAACGTGTACATATTTAAGAAACGAATTTTGTCAACTATTAATTATTAATTACTTTTCAAATCGCAAATTATTGTAGAATATGTAAATGTGAGCTCTACGTAACTTTCGAAACAAATTGAAAAAACAACAACAAAAAAAACTTCTACAGAAATAACAATCGAATGGAAATACGTAGCTACTTTTGCACTTTTATGCAAGTGAACATATTGTGTAACTCGCTACGCACAGGAAAGTAGCTTTCTTGTCCACCGATGCCAAGTTTCTAGGTGCTTTGCCTAGACCTAACAGCGAAATGAAAATATGTAACTAGAAAGGGGGAGGGGAGGGGCGTGAACTCCAGCATCTTTCGATATATAACAGTTCCGTTTTTTGTCTTTAGCCTGTCTTACGACTTGGCAGTCAATTTTAGGTGACCGTAACCACTATGCATCTCATTGATTATAAAATATGACATCACATGAGCTACAAATTTTCTTCATCATGTTTCAGAGATCGAAAATATAGTAAATAGGATAAAGATAGAAAAAATACCGAAATATATTATTTTATGTAAAGTAAATTAGCAAATATGTAAAATATGTAATATCCTAGGAAATATGTACAAATATGTAACACAGAACTCATGCAAAATCATGTCAGTTATTGTATAGGAATGTGTTCTTGTTTTCATTATTTGGTTTTGATGATGTGGGTTAAATTACTTTTATTCTCAAGAGATGGCGTATGTGGACCATGTATCAGCTGTTTGCGTGGGCACCAAGCAAAGAAAACGGTTAGTGAGAGAGAAGCAACATGGCGCGAATCACGGTAAGCACAGCTGGACATTACTAAGAACATACGTCGTCTAAAGTGATTAGAATTGCCTTTCAGTGATACTTCATGGTAGTTAGTGCATTTCAGGTAGAAAATAGATGTCTCAAAAGAATCAGCGCGTGCATTTGTTATTGTGTTTTCTTACAAGAATCAACGCAACTCCAACATTTTTATGGTCCTCCAAGCCTTGGATGTCTTACATCTACCTGACTTTGTGAACTGTAAACTTTATGGTGAACGGTGTGTTCTAGTTTTGCATTGACATAGCGTGGTCCAGTTGTGTGGATTCGTGTCTCAAGAACTGAACGTTTCGTGCGGGTGGCAGAAGGGACATTCCGGAATCTCGATACTAAATTTATTGCGTAGCAAGCATATTCAGAAGGCGGGGAAGGAAATCAGCTGATTCTTCGTGCGAGCAGTGCAGCAGTGTTTCCAACCGGCGAGACGATTGTGTGTCCAACATCGGCAGCGCTGAAGTTTGCAGGTAATCAGGCTCGTTTTAGTACCATTTCCTTTTCCTTTCTTTACATTACATTACGTTCATTAATTGCATTATTGTGACACCTTATCAGTTATCCTTTCACCATGACAGAAACAGAGATTAAACGTTTAAAAGTTGTGCGAGGAAGCTACAAAGGGCAATTGACCCGTATGAAAGCATTCGTCGATGCATTTGACATTAATATACAGAGTGTTCAGGAAATTAAACTGAGATTAAGTCATTTGACTGAGATGTGGGACAAATTCAATGACGTTCAAACCAGTTTGGAACTTCAATCGGAAGCATCCGAAGAGGAAGTTCACAGAATAGAATTTGAAGAAAAGTACTACAGCATTAGGTCTCAAATGGAGACAATAGTGATGCGGCATGATCAAATGCATCAGCCCAGTGTTAGTACTAGTTCTGTTACGTCAGTTCAGTCTCAACTTAGACTTCCAAAGATTTCCATACCCTCATTTGATGGAAATTATGAAAACTGGCTTCCATTCAAGGACAATTTTAAAGTGTTGGTCCATGATAACAATACATTACCAGCAATACAAAAATTTCATTATTTGCGGTCCTCTTTAAAGGGACAAGCCAGTAAGCTTATTTCAAACTTGCAAGTTAGTGAGGCAAATTATACAGTAGCATGGAACTTGCTCACTGAAAGATATGATAATAGCAGGCTTATTGCATCACATTACGTTAGTGAACTATTACACATAAAGTCGGTGCGTAAAGAAGATGCAAATGAATTGAGACAGTTTGTAAATACAGCAACCTCAAATCTGAATGCTTTAAAGGCTCTTAAACTTGAGGTGCCTTTGGATGAAGTCATTTTATCACTACATTTTGTATCTCATTTGGATCACAATACTCGTAAGGAATTTGAATTATCACAAGAGCATGATTACTTTCCTACCTTGTCAGAATTATTTGCATTTGTAGAGCGCAGGTGTCAAGCTTTAGAAAACATGAAACCGACACATAGTGACACCAATGCTAAGCAGTTTCAATCACATGATAAACAAGGTAAATTCATGAAACAAAGCAACACGTATTTAGCAACATCCACTAACATTCAGTGCATGTACTGTTCCGCAAATCATACTTTGTACCAATGTGAGACTTTCTTACAGGCAAGTTATAAACAGAAGCAAGAATTTGTGAAGAAGAAAGGTCTTTGTTTTAATTGTTTATCTTCAAAAAATTCATTGAAATTTTGTAAATCTGGAAATTGCAAAATTTGTAATTTGAAACATAATACTCTCTTGCATAGGGATACACCTGAAAGACCAAGATCATCGAGTGTCAGTAACAATACAAGCAATAGACAACAATTGAATTCTAGGGTGTATCCTCAAGAAAGCAACAATGGGGCAAGAGATGAAGCACCTCAATCTTCATATTGTACAGTCAAAGAAAGACACACTTCACAAGTTTTATTGTCAACTGCCTTAGTGAAGGTAAAAGGCAACAATGGACAATTTCATTATTGCAGAGTCCTCTTAGACAGTGGGAGTCAGTCAAATTTTGTAACTACAACATTAGTGCAGAAACTGCGACTGAAGAAAGAAAACTATGTTGTTCCAGTACAGGGAATAAACAATTCGTGTCTTGAAACTAAACATTGTGTAGATGTTGTAATCCAGTCTAGAACATCTAATTATACAACAACAGTGAAGTGTCTTGTGTTACCAAAAATCACAGGCGACTTGCCCACACAGGTAATCGATTGCAGTACTTGGAATCTCCCAAAGGATATTCAGTTTGCTGATCCTTCATTTCATCAGCCAGGCAGCATAGATTTGTTGATTGGATCTGAACTATTTTTCTTGCTACTACGTTCAGATAGAAGAACAAGAATAGGAAATTATCCTGTACTTCAAGATACAGAGTTAGGATACATTTTAGCAGGAGCTATGCCTCAACAATGTGAAGCACCTACAACAGTTACTTCATGTTTTGTACGTACTGAAGATAGCTTTCAATTACAATTACAGAGGTTTTTTGAGTTAGAGGAAGTATTCACAAAGACCAAGAGCAAAGAAGAAATGGATTGTGAAAGGCATTTTCAAGAAACAACCATCAGGCAGAAGGATGTTAGATTTATGGTTAGGCTACCATTCAAACCAAATCATACTGAATTAGGGAATTCGTTTCAACAAGCAGACAAAAGATTTCATCAGTTGGAAAGAAGATTAACAACACAGCCAACACTCAGGCAGAACTATTGTGAATTCATGGACAATTATGAATCATTAGGCCACATGAAGCAAATTAAAACTACTGATGAAGAGAACAAGGAGTCATATTACCTACCGCATCATGCTATTATTAGAGAAAGTACTACAACACCTGTGAGAGTTGTATTTGATGGATCATCGAAAACAGACAGTGGACTATCCCTTAACGATGTTCTAATGACAGGGCCTACAGTCCAAGAAGATCTATACTCTATTGTACTGAGGTTCAGAACGCACAAGATAGTTTTTACAGCAGATATAGCCCAGATGTTTCGCAACATTAGAGTCCATCCTTATGACACTAAATATCAAAGAATATTGTGGAGAAAATCACCAAACGAAGAAATACAAACTTATAAATTATTAACTGTAACTTATGGCTTAACCTCATCGCCGTACCAAGCTGTTGCAGCATTACAAATGCTTGCAAGACAGGAAAACGAAAACTTTCCCAATGCATCCAGCATATTATTAAGGGATTTTTATTGTGACAATGTAGCATCAGGAGGTGATAACATTGAAACTATGCTCAACTTACAGTCTGAACTGAATGAACTCTTGAAACGAGGTGGATTTATTTTACGCAAATGGTGCTCCAATTGTGAGGAATTGGTGCAAGCAGTACCAGAAGAACACAGAGAAGTTCATTTACCATTTCAGTTCAATAATGAAGCAGAAATAAACACATTAGGCCTCATCTGGCAACCATCAACAGACAAATTTTTAATTTCGTGCAAAGTAGCGAAAGATGGAGACTTTTGTTCACCATTAACGAACATAACCAAACGACAAGTTGTGTCAATTGTTAGCTCCATATTTGATCCACTGGGACTTATCAGTCCAACTGTCATTTTATACAAGATGTTTTTGCAGAAACTTTGGAGTTGTAAATTGGAGTGGGATGAACAATTAGATTCCGATTTAAGAAACCAATGGACGAATTTGTATCAACAACTACCAGATATAGTTCACATCCAAATAGAGAGATTTGTACTGACAACAGAAAAGACAAATGACATTCAGATACATGGATTCTGCGACGCAGCAGAAGGAGCTTATGGTTGTTGCATTTATATTAGATCAAGAGATGAGTTAGGAAGAATCAATGTTAAATTACTGTGCGCAAGGTCAAGAGTAGCGCCAATAAAAAAAGTTACTTTGCCACGACTAGAATTGTGCGGTGCTCTTCTATTAGCTAAACTAGTTAAGAAAACAACACCAATTTTGAGAATTCCAATTGACAGTACATATTTTTGGACAGATTCAAAAATCGTACTTGGGTGGCTAGCAGCGTCCCCAACTCGATGGAAAACCTTCGTAGGTAACCGTGTTGCACAGATCCAGGAACTTTCTGTTATTAACCAATGGCATCATGTCACATCTAAGTGTAATCCAGCAGATTTGATAACAAGGGGAGTAGAACCAAGAGCCCTCAAGGATTCGGAAATTTGGTGGAATGGACCTACGTGGTTAAAAGAAGATACTTGGCCATTACATGTTATGGAAAATAGCGAACTTGAAGAATGCATAACAGAACAAAGGAAGATAGTTACATCAATGTTTAGCAAGATACATGGAACAGAAGCAGATTTCATGCTGAGATTTTCCACATTACAGAGATTGCTTCGTGTAGTAGCAACATGCTACAGATTCATTTACAATGTTAAGAATCCTGTTTCGAAGAGAACAGGAAACTTTTCTTATGTTGAATTACGTGCAGTACTGATGAAATGTATCTTAATTGTGCAACGCATTTCATTTCCACAAGAAATTCATGACTTAGAAGAAGGACAACAAGTATCAAAAAATAGTCCTATCAAGGATCTTCATCCATTTATTGATGACAGACAGCTGTTACGAGTTGGTGGAAGACTCGAAAATTCAGAATTGCCATATGAGAGCAAATATCAATTAATTTTGCCTACCAAACATCTTCTGACGCAACTCATAATTGAATCAGAACATCGTCGTTTATTACATGCAGGGCCTCAATTGTTGATAAGCTCTTTAAGACAGGAATACTGGATTCCACATATCAGACAAACAGTAAGATCTGTCTTGCATAAATGCTTAATATGTTTTAAGTTGCAAGCCAAGGCGTCACATCAACTCATGGGGCAATTACCAAGCCCAAGAGTCACACCATCACGTCCATTTTTAAATACAGCAGTATATTATGCTGGTCCTTGTATCATAAGAACAAACAGAAGAAGCAGAATCACTACCAAGGGATATGTAGCTATATTTGTGTGCATGGCTACTAAAGCAGTGCATATTGAAGCAGTTATTTCCTTAACGTCAGACGCATTTATCGCTGCTCTACGCAGATTTGTTTCTAGAAGAGGAAAATGTCAAAACATATACAGTGACAACGGGACTAATTTGTTGGAGCTAATAGAGAACTGAGAGAACTCAGTCAACTCTTCAAAGCAGAACAGCTAAAAGGTGGACTTGAAGATTTTGCAATAAAAGATGGAATCAACAGGCACTTCATTCCAGCTAACGCGCCCCACTTTGCAGGATTGTGCGAAGCCGCTGTAAAGTCTATGAAATATCACTTTAAGAGGATAGTGGGAAATGCTACTTTGACATACGAAGAGCTTGCAACATTATTATCGCAAATTGAAGCATGCCTCAATTCCCGACCCCTGACCTCAATATCTGATAATCCCAGTGACACCTTTTACTTAACACCTGGTCACTTTCTTATAGGGTCACCTCTCATGTCCATACCTGAGCCTGATTTAACTAACTTGCCCCAAAACAGTCTTTCTAGATGGCAACACATTCAGCAATTACAACAACATTTTTGGAAAAGATGGTCGAAGGATTATCTCCACGAACTACAACAGCGTCGTAAATGGACGGCTTCAACAGAAAATCTTCAACCAGGCATGGTGGTTCTGGTCAAAGAAGACAACGCACCTCCACTTACATGGAAAATAGCAGTAGTGGAAGAGACGTTTCCTGGTAAAGACGGTGTAGTGCGTGTGGCCAAAATTAGATCAAAAACTGGTTTTACTAAAAGACCAGTGAACAAATTGATTCCCTTACCTAATGACAATTGAATTAGCAAATCTGTTGATTGGAATTTATCCAATCAAGAGGGGGGAATATGTATAGGAATGTGTTCTTGTTTTCATTATTTGGTTTTGATGATGTGGGTTAAATTACTTTTATTCTCAAGAGATGGCGTATGTGGACCATGTATCAGCTGTTTGCGTGGGCACCAAGCAAAGAAAACGGTTAGTGAGAGAGAAGCAACATGGCGCGAATCACGGTAAGCACAGCTGGACATTACTAAGAACATACGTCGTCTAAAGTGATTAGAATTGCCTTTCAGTGATACTTCATGGTAGTTAGTGCATTTCAGGTAGAAAATAGATGTCTCAAAAGAATCAGCGCGTGCATTTGTTATTGTGTTTTCTTACAAGAATCAACGCAACTCCAACATTTTTATGGTCCTCCAAGCCTTGGATGTCTTACATCTACCTGACTTTGTGAACTGTAAACTTTATGGTGAACGGTGTGTTCTAGTTTTGCATTGACATAGCGTGGTCCAGTTGTGTGGATTCGTGTCTCAAGAACTGAACGTTTCGTGCGGGTGGCAGAAGGGACATTCCGGAATCTCGATACTAAATTTATTGCGTAGCAAGCATATTCAGAAGGCGGGGAAGGAAATCAGCTGATTCTTCGTGCGAGCAGTGCAGCAGTGTTTCCAACCGGCGAGACGATTGTGTGTCCAACATCGGCAGCGCTGAAGTTTGCAGGTAATCAGGCTCGTTTTAGTACCATTTCCTTTTCCTTTCTTTACATTACATTACGTTCATTAATTGCATTATTGTGACACCTTATCAGTTATCCTTTCACCATGACAGAAACAGAGATTAAACGTTTAAAAGTTGTGCGAGGAAGCTACAAAGGGCAATTGACCCGTATGAAAGCATTCGTCGATGCATTTGACATTAATATACAGAGTGTTCAGGAAATTAAACTGAGATTAAGTCATTTGACTGAGATGTGGGACAAATTCAATGACGTTCAAACCAGTTTGGAACTTCAATCGGAAGCATCCGAAGAGGAAGTTCACAGAATAGAATTTGAAGAAAAGTACTACAGCATTAGGTCTCAAATGGAGACAATAGTGATGCGGCATGATCAAATGCATCAGCCCAGTGTTAGTACTAGTTCTGTTACGTCAGTTCAGTCTCAACTTAGACTTCCAAAGATTTCCATACCCTCATTTGATGGAAATTATGAAAACTGGCTTCCATTCAAGGACAATTTTAAAGTGTTGGTCCATGATAACAATACATTACCAGCAATACAAAAATTTCATTATTTGCGGTCCTCTTTAAAGGGACAAGCCAGTAAGCTTATTTCAAACTTGCAAGTTAGTGAGGCAAATTATACAGTAGCATGGAACTTGCTCACTGAAAGATATGATAATAGCAGGCTTATTGCATCACATTACGTTAGTGAACTATTACACATAAAGTCGGTGCGTAAAGAAGATGCAAATGAATTGAGACAGTTTGTAAATACAGCAACCTCAAATCTGAATGCTTTAAAGGCTCTTAAACTTGAGGTGCCTTTGGATGAAGTCATTTTATCACTACATTTTGTATCTCATTTGGATCACAATACTCGTAAGGAATTTGAATTATCACAAGAGCATGATTACTTTCCTACCTTGTCAGAATTATTTGCATTTGTAGAGCGCAGGTGTCAAGCTTTAGAAAACATGAAACCGACACATAGTGACACCAATGCTAAGCAGTTTCAATCACATGATAAACAAGGTAAATTCATGAAACAAAGCAACACGTATTTAGCAACATCCACTAACATTCAGTGCATGTACTGTTCCGCAAATCATACTTTGTACCAATGTGAGACTTTCTTACAGGCAAGTTATAAACAGAAGCAAGAATTTGTGAAGAAGAAAGGTCTTTGTTTTAATTGTTTATCTTCAAAAAATTCATTGAAATTTTGTAAATCTGGAAATTGCAAAATTTGTAATTTGAAACATAATACTCTCTTGCATAGGGATACACCTGAAAGACCAAGATCATCGAGTGTCAGTAACAATACAAGCAATAGACAACAATTGAATTCTAGGGTGTATCCTCAAGAAAGCAACAATGGGGCAAGAGATGAAGCACCTCAATCTTCATATTGTACAGTCAAAGAAAGACACACTTCACAAGTTTTATTGTCAACTGCCTTAGTGAAGGTAAAAGGCAACAATGGACAATTTCATTATTGCAGAGTCCTCTTAGACAGTGGGAGTCAGTCAAATTTTGTAACTACAACATTAGTGCAGAAACTGCGACTGAAGAAAGAAAACTATGTTGTTCCAGTACAGGGAATAAACAATTCGTGTCTTGAAACTAAACATTGTGTAGATGTTGTAATCCAGTCTAGAACATCTAATTATACAACAACAGTGAAGTGTCTTGTGTTACCAAAAATCACAGGCGACTTGCCCACACAGGTAATCGATTGCAGTACTTGGAATCTCCCAAAGGATATTCAGTTTGCTGATCCTTCATTTCATCAGCCAGGCAGCATAGATTTGTTGATTGGATCTGAACTATTTTTCTTGCTACTACGTTCAGATAGAAGAACAAGAATAGGAAATTATCCTGTACTTCAAGATACAGAGTTAGGATACATTTTAGCAGGAGCTATGCCTCAACAATGTGAAGCACCTACAACAGTTACTTCATGTTTTGTACGTACTGAAGATAGCTTTCAATTACAATTACAGAGGTTTTTTGAGTTAGAGGAAGTATTCACAAAGACCAAGAGCAAAGAAGAAATGGATTGTGAAAGGCATTTTCAAGAAACAACCATCAGGCAGAAGGATGTTAGATTTATGGTTAGGCTACCATTCAAACCAAATCATACTGAATTAGGGAATTCGTTTCAACAAGCAGACAAAAGATTTCATCAGTTGGAAAGAAGATTAACAACACAGCCAACACTCAGGCAGAACTATTGTGAATTCATGGACAATTATGAATCATTAGGCCACATGAAGCAAATTAAAACTACTGATGAAGAGAACAAGGAGTCATATTACCTACCGCATCATGCTATTATTAGAGAAAGTACTACAACACCTGTGAGAGTTGTATTTGATGGATCATCGAAAACAGACAGTGGACTATCCCTTAACGATGTTCTAATGACAGGGCCTACAGTCCAAGAAGATCTATACTCTATTGTACTGAGGTTCAGAACGCACAAGATAGTTTTTACAGCAGATATAGCCCAGATGTTTCGCAACATTAGAGTCCATCCTTATGACACTAAATATCAAAGAATATTGTGGAGAAAATCACCAAACGAAGAAATACAAACTTATAAATTATTAACTGTAACTTATGGCTTAACCTCATCGCCGTACCAAGCTGTTGCAGCATTACAAATGCTTGCAAGACAGGAAAACGAAAACTTTCCCAATGCATCCAGCATATTATTAAGGGATTTTTATTGTGACAATGTAGCATCAGGAGGTGATAACATTGAAACTATGCTCAACTTACAGTCTGAACTGAATGAACTCTTGAAACGAGGTGGATTTATTTTACGCAAATGGTGCTCCAATTGTGAGGAATTGGTGCAAGCAGTACCAGAAGAACACAGAGAAGTTCATTTACCATTTCAGTTCAATAATGAAGCAGAAATAAACACATTAGGCCTCATCTGGCAACCATCAACAGACAAATTTTTAATTTCGTGCAAAGTAGCGAAAGATGGAGACTTTTGTTCACCATTAACGAACATAACCAAACGACAAGTTGTGTCAATTGTTAGCTCCATATTTGATCCACTGGGACTTATCAGTCCAACTGTCATTTTATACAAGATGTTTTTGCAGAAACTTTGGAGTTGTAAATTGGAGTGGGATGAACAATTAGATTCCGATTTAAGAAACTAATGGACGAATTTGTATCAACAACTACCAGATATAGTTCACATCCAAATAGAGAGATTTGTACTGACAACAGAAAAGACAAATGACATTCAGATACATGGATTCTGCGACGCAGCAGAAGGAGCTTATGGTTGTTGCATTTATATTAGATCAAGAGATGAGTTAGGAAGAATCAATGTTAAATTACTGTGCGCAAGGTCAAGAGTAGCGCCAATAAAAAAAGTTACTTTGCCACGACTAGAATTGTGCGGTGCTCTTCTATTAGCTAAACTAGTTAAGAAAACAACACCAATTTTGAGAATTCCAATTGACAGTACATATTTTTGGACAGATTCAAAAATCGTACTTGGGTGGCTAGCAGCGTCCCCAACTCGATGGAAAACCTTCGTAGGTAACCGTGTTGCACAGATCCAGGAACTTTCTGTTATTAACCAATGGCATCATGTCACATCTAAGTGTAATCCAGCAGATTTGATAACAAGGGGAGTAGAACCAAGAGCCCTCAAGGATTCGGAAATTTGGTGGAATGGACCTACGTGGTTAAAAGAAGATACTTGGCCATTACATGTTATGGAAAATAGCGAACTTGAAGAATGCATAACAGAACAAAGGAAGATAGTTACATCAATGTTTAGCAAGATACATGGAACAGAAGCAGATTTCATGCTGAGATTTTCCACATTACAGAGATTGCTTCGTGTAGTAGCAACATGCTACAGATTCATTTACAATGTTAAGAATCCTGTTTCGAAGAGAACAGGAAACTTTTCTTATGTTGAATTACGTGCAGTACTGATGAAATGTATCTTAATTGTGCAACGCATTTCATTTCCACAAGAAATTCATGACTTAGAAGAAGGACAACAAGTATCAAAAAATAGTCCTATCAAGGATCTTCATCCATTTATTGATGACAGACAGCTGTTACGAGTTGGTGGAAGACTCGAAAATTCAGAATTGCCATATGAGAGCAAATATCAATTAATTTTGCCTACCAAACATCTTCTGACGCAACTCATAATTGAATCAGAACATCGTCGTTTATTACATGCAGGGCCTCAATTGTTGATAAGCTCTTTAAGACAGGAATACTGGATTCCACATATCAGACAAACAGTAAGATCTGTCTTGCATAAATGCTTAATATGTTTTAAGTTGCAAGCCAAGGCGTCACATCAACTCATGGGGCAATTACCAAGCCCAAGAGTCACACCATCACGTCCATTTTTAAATACAGCAGTATATTATGCTGGTCCTTGTATCATAAGAACAAACAGAAGAAGCAGAATCACTACCAAGGGATATGTAGCTATATTTGTGTGCATGGCTACTAAAGCAGTGCATATTGAAGCAGTTATTTCCTTAACGTCAGACGCATTTATCGCTGCTCTACGCAGATTTGTTTCTAGAAGAGGAAAATGTCAAAACATATACAGTGACAACGGGACTAATTTGTTGGAGCTAATAGAGAACTGAGAGAACTCAGTCAACTCTTCAAAGCAGAACAGCTAAAAGGTGGACTTGAAGATTTTGCAATAAAAGATGGAATCAACAGGCACTTCATTCCAGCTAACGCGCCCCACTTTGCAGGATTGTGCGAAGCCGCTGTAAAGTCTATGAAATATCACTTTAAGAGGATAGTGGGAAATGCTACTTTGACATACGAAGAGCTTGCAACATTATTATCGCAAATTGAAGCATGCCTCAATTCCCGACCCCTGACCTCAATATCTGATAATCCCAGTGACACCTTTTACTTAACACCTGGTCACTTTCTTATAGGGTCACCTCTCATGTCCATACCTGAGCCTGATTTAACTAACTTGCCCCAAAACAGTCTTTCTAGATGGCAACACATTCAGCAATTACAACAACATTTTTGGAAAAGATGGTCGAAGGATTATCTCCACGAACTACAACAGCGTCGTAAATGGACGGCTTCAACAGAAAATCTTCAACCAGGCATGGTGGTTCTGGTCAAAGAAGACAACGCACCTCCACTTACATGGAAAATAGCAGTAGTGGAAGAGACGTTTCCTGGTAAAGACGGTGTAGTGCGTGTGGCCAAAATTAGATCAAAAACTGGTTTTACTAAAAGACCAGTGAACAAATTGATTCCCTTACCTAATGACAATTGAATTAGCAAATCTGTTGATTGGAATTTATCCAATCAAGAGGGGGGAATATGTATAGGAATGTGTTCTTGTTTTCATTATTTGGTTTTGATGATGTGGGTTAAATTACTTTTATTCTCAAGAGATGGCGTATGTGGACCATGTATCAGCTGTTTGCGTGGGCACCAAGCAAAGAAAACGGTTAGTGAGAGAGAAGCAACATGGCGCGAATCACGGTAAGCACAGCTGGACATTACTAAGAACATACGTCGTCTAAAGTGATTAGAATTGCCTTTCAGTGATACTTCATGGTAGTTAGTGCATTTCAGGTAGAAAATAGATGTCTCAAAAGAATCAGCGCGTGCATTTGTTATTGTGTTTTCTTACAAGAATCAACGCAACTCCAACATTTTTATGGTCCTCCAAGCCTTGGATGTCTTACATCTACCTGACTTTGTGAACTGTAAACTTTATGGTGAACGGTGTGTTCTAGTTTTGCATTGACATAGCGTGGTCCAGTTGTGTGGATTCGTGTCTCAAGAACTGAACGTTTCGTGCGGGTGGCAGAAGGGACATTCCGGAATCTCGATACTAAATTTATTGCGTAGCAAGCATATTCAGAAGGCGGGGAAGGAAATCAGCTGATTCTTCGTGCGAGCAGTGCAGCAGTGTTTCCAACCGGCGAGACGATTGTGTGTCCAACATCGGCAGCGCTGAAGTTTGCAGGTAATCAGGCTCGTTTTAGTACCATTTCCTTTTCCTTTCTTTACATTACATTACGTTCATTAATTGCATTATTGTGACACCTTATCAGTTATCCTTTCACCATGACAGAAACAGAGATTAAACGTTTAAAAGTTGTGCGAGGAAGCTACAAAGGGCAATTGACCCGTATGAAAGCATTCGTCGATGCATTTGACATTAATATACAGAGTGTTCAGGAAATTAAACTGAGATTAAGTCATTTGACTGAGATGTGGGACAAATTCAATGACGTTCAAACCAGTTTGGAACTTCAATCGGAAGCATCCGAAGAGGAAGTTCACAGAATAGAATTTGAAGAAAAGTACTACAGCATTAGGTCTCAAATGGAGACAATAGTGATGCGGCATGATCAAATGCATCAGCCCAGTGTTAGTACTAGTTCTGTTACGTCAGTTCAGTCTCAACTTAGACTTCCAAAGATTTCCATACCCTCATTTGATGGAAATTATGAAAACTGGCTTCCATTCAAGGACAATTTTAAAGTGTTGGTCCATGATAACAATACATTACCAGCAATACAAAAATTTCATTATTTGCGGTCCTCTTTAAAGGGACAAGCCAGTAAGCTTATTTCAAACTTGCAAGTTAGTGAGGCAAATTATACAGTAGCATGGAACTTGCTCACTGAAAGATATGATAATAGCAGGCTTATTGCATCACATTACGTTAGTGAACTATTACACATAAAGTCGGTGCGTAAAGAAGATGCAAATGAATTGAGACAGTTTGTAAATACAGCAACCTCAAATCTGAATGCTTTAAAGGCTCTTAAACTTGAGGTGCCTTTGGATGAAGTCATTTTATCACTACATTTTGTATCTCATTTGGATCACAATACTCGTAAGGAATTTGAATTATCACAAGAGCATGATTACTTTCCTACCTTGTCAGAATTATTTGCATTTGTAGAGCGCAGGTGTCAAGCTTTAGAAAACATGAAACCGACACATAGTGACACCAATGCTAAGCAGTTTCAATCACATGATAAACAAGGTAAATTCATGAAACAAAGCAACACGTATTTAGCAACATCCACTAACATTCAGTGCATGTACTGTTCCGCAAATCATACTTTGTACCAATGTGAGACTTTCTTACAGGCAAGTTATAAACAGAAGCAAGAATTTGTGAAGAAGAAAGGTCTTTGTTTTAATTGTTTATCTTCAAAAAATTCATTGAAATTTTGTAAATCTGGAAATTGCAAAATTTGTAATTTGAAACATAATACTCTCTTGCATAGGGATACACCTGAAAGACCAAGATCATCGAGTGTCAGTAACAATACAAGCAATAGACAACAATTGAATTCTAGGGTGTATCCTCAAGAAAGCAACAATGGGGCAAGAGATGAAGCACCTCAATCTTCATATTGTACAGTCAAAGAAAGACACACTTCACAAGTTTTATTGTCAACTGCCTTAGTGAAGGTAAAAGGCAACAATGGACAATTTCATTATTGCAGAGTCCTCTTAGACAGTGGGAGTCAGTCAAATTTTGTAACTACAACATTAGTGCAGAAACTGCGACTGAAGAAAGAAAACTATGTTGTTCCAGTACAGGGAATAAACAATTCGTGTCTTGAAACTAAACATTGTGTAGATGTTGTAATCCAGTCTAGAACATCTAATTATACAACAACAGTGAAGTGTCTTGTGTTACCAAAAATCACAGGCGACTTGCCCACACAGGTAATCGATTGCAGTACTTGGAATCTCCCAAAGGATATTCAGTTTGCTGATCCTTCATTTCATCAGCCAGGCAGCATAGATTTGTTGATTGGATCTGAACTATTTTTCTTGCTACTACGTTCAGATAGAAGAACAAGAATAGGAAATTATCCTGTACTTCAAGATACAGAGTTAGGATACATTTTAGCAGGAGCTATGCCTCAACAATGTGAAGCACCTACAACAGTTACTTCATGTTTTGTACGTACTGAAGATAGCTTTCAATTACAATTACAGAGGTTTTTTGAGTTAGAGGAAGTATTCACAAAGACCAAGAGCAAAGAAGAAATGGATTGTGAAAGGCATTTTCAAGAAACAACCATCAGGCAGAAGGATGTTAGATTTATGGTTAGGCTACCATTCAAACCAAATCATACTGAATTAGGGAATTCGTTTCAACAAGCAGACAAAAGATTTCATCAGTTGGAAAGAAGATTAACAACACAGCCAACACTCAGGCAGAACTATTGTGAATTCATGGACAATTATGAATCATTAGGCCACATGAAGCAAATTAAAACTACTGATGAAGAGAACAAGGAGTCATATTACCTACCGCATCATGCTATTATTAGAGAAAGTACTACAACACCTGTGAGAGTTGTATTTGATGGATCATCGAAAACAGACAGTGGACTATCCCTTAACGATGTTCTAATGACAGGGCCTACAGTCCAAGAAGATCTATACTCTATTGTACTGAGGTTCAGAACGCACAAGATAGTTTTTACAGCAGATATAGCCCAGATGTTTCGCAACATTAGAGTCCATCCTTATGACACTAAATATCAAAGAATATTGTGGAGAAAATCACCAAACGAAGAAATACAAACTTATAAATTATTAACTGTAACTTATGGCTTAACCTCATCGCCGTACCAAGCTGTTGCAGCATTACAAATGCTTGCAAGACAGGAAAACGAAAACTTTCCCAATGCATCCAGCATATTATTAAGGGATTTTTATTGTGACAATGTAGCATCAGGAGGTGATAACATTGAAACTATGCTCAACTTACAGTCTGAACTGAATGAACTCTTGAAACGAGGTGGATTTATTTTACGCAAATGGTGCTCCAATTGTGAGGAATTGGTGCAAGCAGTACCAGAAGAACACAGAGAAGTTCATTTACCATTTCAGTTCAATAATGAAGCAGAAATAAACACATTAGGCCTCATCTGGCAACCATCAACAGACAAATTTTTAATTTCGTGCAAAGTAGCGAAAGATGGAGACTTTTGTTCACCATTAACGAACATAACCAAACGACAAGTTGTGTCAATTGTTAGCTCCATATTTGATCCACTGGGACTTATCAGTCCAACTGTCATTTTATACAAGATGTTTTTGCAGAAACTTTGGAGTTGTAAATTGGAGTGGGATGAACAATTAGATTCCGATTTAAGAAACTAATGGACGAATTTGTATCAACAACTACCAGATATAGTTCACATCCAAATAGAGAGATTTGTACTGACAACAGAAAAGACAAATGACATTCAGATACATGGATTCTGCGACGCAGCAGAAGGAGCTTATGGTTGTTGCATTTATATTAGATCAAGAGATGAGTTAGGAAGAATCAATGTTAAATTACTGTGCGCAAGGTCAAGAGTAGCGCCAATAAAAAAAGTTACTTTGCCACGACTAGAATTGTGCGGTGCTCTTCTATTAGCTAAACTAGTTAAGAAAACAACACCAATTTTGAGAATTCCAATTGACAGTACATATTTTTGGACAGATTCAAAAATCGTACTTGGGTGGCTAGCAGCGTCCCCAACTCGATGGAAAACCTTCGTAGGTAACCGTGTTGCACAGATCCAGGAACTTTCTGTTATTAACCAATGGCATCATGTCACATCTAAGTGTAATCCAGCAGATTTGATAACAAGGGGAGTAGAACCAAGAGCCCTCAAGGATTCGGAAATTTGGTGGAATGGACCTACGTGGTTAAAAGAAGATACTTGGCCATTACATGTTATGGAAAATAGCGAACTTGAAGAATGCATAACAGAACAAAGGAAGATAGTTACATCAATGTTTAGCAAGATACATGGAACAGAAGCAGATTTCATGCTGAGATTTTCCACATTACAGAGATTGCTTCGTGTAGTAGCAACATGCTACAGATTCATTTACAATGTTAAGAATCCTGTTTCGAAGAGAACAGGAAACTTTTCTTATGTTGAATTACGTGCAGTACTGATGAAATGTATCTTAATTGTGCAACGCATTTCATTTCCACAAGAAATTCATGACTTAGAAGAAGGACAACAAGTATCAAAAAATAGTCCTATCAAGGATCTTCATCCATTTATTGATGACAGACAGCTGTTACGAGTTGGTGGAAGACTCGAAAATTCAGAATTGCCATATGAGAGCAAATATCAATTAATTTTGCCTACCAAACATCTTCTGACGCAACTCATAATTGAATCAGAACATCGTCGTTTATTACATGCAGGGCCTCAATTGTTGATAAGCTCTTTAAGACAGGAATACTGGATTCCACATATCAGACAAACAGTAAGATCTGTCTTGCATAAATGCTTAATATGTTTTAAGTTGCAAGCCAAGGCGTCACATCAACTCATGGGGCAATTACCAAGCCCAAGAGTCACACCATCACGTCCATTTTTAAATACAGCAGTATATTATGCTGGTCCTTGTATCATAAGAACAAACAGAAGAAGCAGAATCACTACCAAGGGATATGTAGCTATATTTGTGTGCATGGCTACTAAAGCAGTGCATATTGAAGCAGTTATTTCCTTAACGTCAGACGCATTTATCGCTGCTCTACGCAGATTTGTTTCTAGAAGAGGAAAATGTCAAAACATATACAGTGACAACGGGACTAATTTGTTGGAGCTAATAGAGAACTGAGAGAACTCAGTCAACTCTTCAAAGCAGAACAGCTAAAAGGTGGACTTGAAGATTTTGCAATAAAAGATGGAATCAACAGGCACTTCATTCCAGCTAACGCGCCCCACTTTGCAGGATTGTGCGAAGCCGCTGTAAAGTCTATGAAATATCACTTTAAGAGGATAGTGGGAAATGCTACTTTGACATACGAAGAGCTTGCAACATTATTATCGCAAATTGAAGCATGCCTCAATTCCCGACCCCTGACCTCAATATCTGATAATCCCAGTGACACCTTTTACTTAACACCTGGTCACTTTCTTATAGGGTCACCTCTCATGTCCATACCTGAGCCTGATTTAACTAACTTGCCCCAAAACAGTCTTTCTAGATGGCAACACATTCAGCAATTACAACAACATTTTTGGAAAAGATGGTCGAAGGATTATCTCCACGAACTACAACAGCGTCGTAAATGGACGGCTTCAACAGAAAATCTTCAACCAGGCATGGTGGTTCTGGTCAAAGAAGACAACGCACCTCCACTTACATGGAAAATAGCAGTAGTGGAAGAGACGTTTCCTGGTAAAGACGGTGTAGTGCGTGTGGCCAAAATTAGATCAAAAACTGGTTTTACTAAAAGACCAGTGAACAAATTGATTCCCTTACCTAATGACAATTGAATTAGCAAATCTGTTGATTGGAATTTATCCAATCAAGAGGGGGGAATATGTATAGGAATGTGTTCTTGTTTTCATTATTTGGTTTTGATGATGTGGGTTAAATTACTTTTATTCTCAAGAGATGGCGTATGTGGACCATGTATCAGCTGTTTGCGTGGGCACCAAGCAAAGAAAACTGTTAGTGAGAGAGAAGCAACATGGCGCGAATCACGGTAAGCACAGCTGGACATTACTAAGAACATACGTCGTCTAAAGTGATTAGAATTGCCTTTCAGTGATACTTCATGGTATTTAGTGCATTTCAGGTAGAAAATAGATGTCTCAAAAGAATCAGCGCGTGCATTTGTTATTGTGTTTTCTTACAAGAATCAACGCAACTCCAACAGTTATGTAATTCGTTACCGTTTTCATGTTCAAGGTATGTATCTAGAAAGGAATAAACTATGAAATTACATACAAATCCGAGATCTACTTATCGGTATAGAATTACTGCAATGCTATGTGTCGTGTATTCACACGCAGAGGTTTATTGATTCGCACACGTAGGTACTTCACAGTATAAAGATAGAAACGAGGATACAAAATAACGATTTAATACTAAACTTACAATAACCATTTCTAAGATGGCTGAACTCTCAATTTCATCAATAACAACTTTTACAAACAATTGAATATCGATTCAGATATTATGCACACTTAACATTCCCCCTCTTCCTTATTTGATTTAGTTATATTTCAGTCTATCAGGCGGTTTTCTCTGTCGAGAGGACCTCCTACACTGATGCTGCTGTTGTCGCTGATGTTGGCTGCAGGAATCATCCAAGTACGATGTAGATGGTTTGTCATTTGGCGTAGAAGCTTCAGACGCCAAAGCTTCCGGCGCCACAGAACCACTGTCATTACTTCCACTTTTTCCCGTAATGAATAAGTCTTCATCGCAGAAAACCGATCCGCCGTCTTGACCTGTATCTGGTCCATGAATTCGTTCATCATTATCCTCCTCCTTCTTCTGACTTCCAAAATGATATCTATTTTTCTTGACTTGCATCCATTTTAACTGATCTTCATGCACGACCCGGTTTCTACCTTCAACATTCACCAGCCATGTAACTTTTCTTTTCCGTGCTATAATTTCTCCCTTGACATACCTCATAGCATTCCTTTTGTCCTTAAATGGTAACATAACCCATACAAAATCGCCTCTTTGGTTCACCTTTTCATCTGCTTCTGCTTTATCCCTTTCGCAGTTTTGATCTATTATTTCTTCCATTTGGGCATCAAATTTATTCCTGAGAATGTAGGAAAATATCATTTGCTGTGGCGTTTTGTCACCTGATGCGTTATATTCGCTTCTCAAAGCTACCAATACTCTCTGCAACAATTCTTCAACGTTGACATGCGTATTCTTATTCAATTGCTCCCGTACAGCACAGTCTAGCTTTGTTTTTACTGTCTGCACGTAGCGCTCGACCTGACCATTGCTTTCAGGATGGTACGCAGGAGAATGGTACAAATTGACGTGACGTTCATCACAGAATGTTTTAAATTCTGAAGATGAGAATGGGGGACCATTATCTACCACAATACACTTTGGTAGCCCAAAAATAGCAAAATGTTTAATTAGATAACGCTTTACTTCTTTAAATGAAGTAGACGAAACTCTATCACAATCTACCCATTTGCTGCAGGCATCTACTATTATAATATAAGTAATACTTCTATACACAAAAAAATCCATATGCATCCTTTCCCACGGATGTCTGCATTCAGTCCATGCACTATAGTTCTTAGCACTTGTATTTGGTTTGACTGCTGCACAAACTTCACATTTATTTACATACTCTTCAATAGCCTTATCTATTCCTGGCCACCAATATCTCTCTCTGAGCATTACTTTCATTTTTACAATACCACAATGATCTTCATGGGCTCTCTGAATAATGTAATTTCGCACTCCTTTGGGAACAACCAGTCTCCGACCCCAATACAGTAACTCATCCGTAATGCTTAATTCTGCCTGTCTTCTCTTGTACGCCAACAGTTCCTTCAATTCATCTCCTTTGAACCCTTTCACATCTTGTGGCCATCCATTCTTGCAATAAGATTTCGTTAACTTAAGAATTTCATCTCGTTTCAAATACGTCAAAATCGCCTGCTTTGCATTCGGCGAAAGCGTAACCTGGTACACAAATTCTTCTTGCCTAGGATCATCATCATATACGTCAGGAAGTGGCAACCTTGATAACATGTCTGCAAGTTCAACCTTTTTAGTACATATTAGTTTGTATGTGAAAGAAGCCAAAAATAAGCACCACCTTTGAATGCGTGGCGACGCCATAATAGGAATTGGTTTTTCCATAGCTAACAATTGCTTAGCTGGCATTGAATCTGTCCATATTTCAAACGATCTACCTTGTACGTATTTTTGGAATTTCCTCACTGCATATACGATACATAAAGCTTCCTTTTCATGCATAGGATACTTAACCTCATGCTTATTTAACGTACACGAAATACATTCAATCGTACGCAATTCCCCTTGTACTTTATGGCATAATTGCGAACCTAATCCATTTTGAGATGCATCACACTGTATAATAACTTCTTTATTCTGGTCGTATGGAACAAGGACCTTGGTATTTTGCAAAGCCAATTTAGCTGCCTCAAATTGCCGCTGACAATCATTTGTCCATTGCCACTGCACATTTTTCTTCAATAAATTGTAAAGATCCGACAAGATAACTGACAGATTAGGCACACATCTTCTGTAAAAATTAATACCTCCAAGGAAAGCCTTTAATTGTTTGGTGTTGCAAGGCTTTGGACATTGTATCAATGCATGCAGCTTCTTTTCAGAAGGATGTATTCCTTCTTTACTTAAAGTATATCCTAAATAATCAATTTTGTTTTTGAAGAATGAACACTTGCTCCAATTAACCTTAACATTGTACTCATTCAAACGGTTTAAAACTTCAAGTGTTCTGGATACTGCTTGTTCTAAACCCTTGCTAACAATAAGTAAGTCATCTTGGTATGGAATGACAAAATTTAATCCCTGTAGTATGCCTTCAATAGTTCTTTGAAATATTTGTGATGCGATTCGTACACCAAATGGCAATCTAGTATGTTGTACCAATCCCCATGGGGTATTCATTACTAGTAACTGTTTAGCTTGATCATCAAGTTTTATTTGAAGGTAAGCACTTCTGAGATCCAAGGTAACAAATACATCACATCCATTAACTTTTGGAAACACTTCGTCTATCCTGGGCAATGGATAAGTTACGTTTTCTACATATTTATTCACTGTGTTCTTGAAATCGCAGCAAAGCCTCAAATTACCATCATTCTTACACACAACGACCATAGGACTCGCCCAATCACTTGAGTCAATCTTTTCTAGAATGCATTGCTCAATCAATTTGTCTAATTCAGACTTAACTTTCTCACGTAAACCATATGGAAGATTATAAAATTTCTTAAAAATTGATGTAATGCCTTGTTTCATTGGAATCGTGGCGGTAAAATGTTTAATTGGCTGCGACAAATCATTATCGAATAACTCTTTATATTCGTGCCTAATAAATTTTATTAATCCTTGCACATCACAAGATGCAATCAGATTTTCACACTTAACCATCTGTGATTTAATCAAGGCTTGCCCATGAACAATTTTCAACTTGTCAGCTGTTAACACAGACGAAGCATTAGACGTATCCTTCGACTTAACCAAAGTTTGCCCTTGAACAAATTTCAACTTGTCAGATGTTAACATAGACGAAACACGAGTCTTGTCTTCATACACTTCCAACGATGGCCTAAGTTGAGATAGATTAATGTGACAATCAGGCAATAAATGCTTAATCCATTGTCTTCCCATGAGTGGATATTTTAAATCACATGCGACTACATATAAGTCTAGTGTTTTATCTACATGTTCATAACGAACTCTTACAGAAACCTTTCCTACTAACGGCAAAGTCATATTGCTAGCACATCGTAAAACACAGTCAGCTTCCAGATATTGCAAACCATGCAGTTGACTGTCACAAAATGTTTTACTTGCAATCGAAACTTGTGAACCTGTATCTATTTCAAAGTTCAACATAGAATCATTAATATTGAGAGCAATTACATATTCTGACGAAGAAACAAACTTACTAGTAGCTTTATCACAATGAGCTATTTTCATAGGCAATGAAGAATGGTCAGATTTAAGATATGGTTGCGACGAAACTGAACTTTCATTACAGTGGGACAAACTGTACTCAATCGATCTTTCTTGCATAAATTTACTTTCTCCATTTACTTCCATAGTAATCATTCCAACCATTAATTCATTTACATCTAACACCTCATTGTCCATATCATCCGAAGAAACAGGTTCAACAGCCTGTACAGCGTTAGCCATGTACTTGCTATACGGTTTAGTACTATTAGTTTCTTTATTGCGCTGTAACTTGAAACACTGGGAAACATCGTGACCGAATTTCTTGCAGTATCTGCAACGCTTGAAATATTGTTGCTTTCTTTCCCGTTCATTTTTACTTCCCTCATTATCCGATTGATTTTGTCTGAACCTAAGATTGGATCCACTTGACACAGTATTTTGGAATTTCCAGCTATCCTGTTTTGGATTAGAATTGGCACCGGAGTTTAAACGCGTATCGCCCTTGTACTTATTTACCTTTGCGCGGTTAGTGTTCACAAAATTTACATTGGACTGGACGTAATACTCCTTCATATCTGCTTCTAATTTTTCCATCTGCTTAGCTACCTCAAAAGCTTTGTGAAATTCCATTACATTGTCACTAATGAGTTTCTTACGAATAGTGTTAGATCTGATTCCGCTAATTAGTGAATCAAATAAAGCAATGGAAAGAAACTCACCATAACCACACTGCTCTCCGATCTTTCGTAATCTCCTTACAAAATCTTCTATTTGTTCGTCTTCTTCTTGTACACATTTTCTAAGCTTTAACCTTTGCACAATATAGTTGCTTGATGGACTATAATAAGATTTTAATCTTTGTGCAATTTCCTGATAGGATTTATAATGAGGTAATGTAGGTGCAAATAATTCACGCAGAACTTCATATGGCTTGTTTCCAATGACAGATATTAATCTAGGAACTTTCTTGTCCTCTGGAATAGCTTGTGTTTGACAATAATTATCAAAGCGCTCCAAATACGCTACTATGGATCCATCTTGGGGATCATATTTATCAAAACCAGCTACTAAAGCCATTATACATTTACACTATAACACAAAGCTTAGAAGTGAAATATACTTATCCTCGATTTCTAACTAAATTCTCGTCTCCATGTATAAATCTCTGTCGTGTATTCACACGCAGAGGTTTATTGATTCGCACACGTAGGTACTTCACAGTATAAAGATAGAAACGAGGATACAAAATAACGATTTAATACTAAACTTACAATAACCATTTCTAAGATGGCTGAACTCTCAATTTCATCAATAACAACTTTTACAAACAATTGAATATCGATTCAGATATTATGCACACTTAACATTCCCCCTCTTCCTTATTTGATTTAGTTATATTTCAGTCTATCAGGCGGTTTTCTCTGTCGAGAGGACCTCCTACACTGATGCTGCTGTTGTCGCTGATGTTGGCTGCAGGAATCATCCAAGTACGATGTAGATGGTTTGTCATTTGGCGTAGAAGCTTCAGACGCCAAAGCTTCCGGCGCCACAGAACCACTGTCATTACTTCCACTTTTTCCCGTAATGAATAAGTCTTCATCGCAGAAAACCGATCCGCCGTCTTGACCTGTATCTGGTCCATGAATTCGTTCATCATTATCCTCCTCCTTCTTCTGACTTCCAAAATGATATCTATTTTTCTTGACTTGCATCCATTTTAACTGATCTTCATGCACGACCCGGTTTCTACCTTCAACATTCACCAGCCATGTAACTTTTCTTTTCCGTGCTATAATTTCTCCCTTGACATACCTCATAGCATTCCTTTTGTCCTTAAATGGTAACATAACCCATACAAAATCGCCTCTTTGGTTCACCTTTTCATCTGCTTCTGCTTTATCCCTTTCGCAGTTTTGATCTATTATTTCTTCCATTTGGGCATCAAATTTATTCCTGAGAATGTAGGAAAATATCATTTGCTGTGGCGTTTTGTCACCTGATGCGTTATATTCGCTTCTCAAAGCTACCAATACTCTCTGCAACAATTCTTCAACGTTGACATGCGTATTCTTATTCAATTGCTCCCGTACAGCACAGTCTAGCTTTGTTTTTACTGTCTGCACGTAGCGCTCGACCTGACCATTGCTTTCAGGATGGTACGCAGGAGAATGGTACAAATTGACGTGACGTTCATCACAGAATGTTTTAAATTCTGAAGATGAGAATGGGGGACCATTATCTACCACAATACACTTTGGTAGCCCAAAAATAGCAAAATGTTTAATTAGATAACGCTTTACTTCTTTAAATGAAGTAGACGAAACTCTATCACAATCTACCCATTTGCTGCAGGCATCTACTATTATAATATAAGTAATACTTCTATACACAAAAAAATCCATATGCATCCTTTCCCACGGATGTCTGCATTCAGTCCATGCACTATAGTTCTTAGCACTTGTATTTGGTTTGACTGCTGCACAAACTTCACATTTATTTACATACTCTTCAATAGCCTTATCTATTCCTGGCCACCAATATCTCTCTCTGAGCATTACTTTCATTTTTACAATACCACAATGATCTTCATGGGCTCTCTGAATAATGTAATTTCGCACTCCTTTGGGAACAACCAGTCTCCGACCCCAATACAGTAACTCATCCGTAATGCTTAATTCTGCCTGTCTTCTCTTGTACGCCAACAGTTCCTTCAATTCATCTCCTTTGAACCCTTTCACATCTTGTGGCCATCCATTCTTGCAATAAGATTTCGTTAACTTAAGAATTTCATCTCGTTTCAAATACGTCAAAATCGCCTGCTTTGCATTCGGCGAAAGCGTAACCTGGTACACAAATTCTTCTTGCCTAGGATCATCATCATGTACGTCAGGAAGTGGCAACCTTGATAACATGTCTGCAAGTTCAACCTTTTTAGTACATATTAGTTTGTATGTGAAAGAAGCCAAAAATAAGCACCACCTTTGAATGCGTGGCGACGCCATAATAGGAATTGGTTTTTCCATAGCTAACAATTGCTTAGCTGGCATTGAATCTGTCCATATTTCAAACGATCTACCTTGTACGTATTTTTGGAATTTCCTCACTGCATATACGATACATAAAGCTTCCTTTTCATGCATAGGATACTTAACCTCATGCTTATTTAACGTACACGAAATACATTCAATCGTACGCAATTCCCCTTGTACTTTATGGCATAATTGCGAACCTAATCCATTTTGAGATGCATCACACTGTATAATAACTTCTTTATTCTGGTCGTATGGAACAAGGACCTTGGTATTTTGCAAAGCCAATTTAGCTGCCTCAAATTGCCGCTGACAATCATTTGTCCATTGCCACTGCACATTTTTCTTCAATAAATTGTAAAGATCCGACAAGATAACTGACAGATTAGGCACACATCTTCTGTAAAAATTAATACCTCCAAGGAAAGCCTTTAATTGTTTGGTGTTGCAAGGCTTTGGACATTGTATCAATGCATGCAGCTTCTTTTCAGAAGGATGTATTCCTTCTTTACTTAAAGTATATCCTAAATAATCAATTTTGTTTTTGAAGAATGAACACTTGCTCCAATTAACCTTAACATTGTACTCATTCAAACGGTTTAAAACTTCAAGTGTTCTGGATACTGCTTGTTCTAAACCCTTGCTAACAATAAGTAAGTCATCTTGGTATGGAATGACAAAATTTAATCCCTGTAGTATGCCTTCAATAGTTCTTTGAAATATTTGTGATGCGATTCGTACACCAAATGGCAATCTAGTATGTTGTACCAATCCCCATGGGGTATTCATTACTAGTAACTGTTTAGCTTGATCATCAAGTTTTATTTGAAGGTAAGCACTTCTGAGATCCAAGGTAACAAATACATCACATCCATTAACTTTTGGAAACACTTCGTCTATCCTGGGCAATGGATAAGTTACGTTTTCTACATATTTATTCACTGTGTTCTTGAAATCGCAGCAAAGCCTCAAATTACCATCATTCTTACACACAACGACCATAGGACTCGCCCAATCACTTGAGTCAATCTTTTCTAGAATGCATTGCTCAATCAATTTGTCTAATTCAGACTTAACTTTCTCACGTAAACCATATGGAAGATTATAAAATTTCTTAAAAATTGATGTAATGCCTTGTTTCATTGGAATCGTGGCGGTAAAATGTTTAATTGGCTGCGACAAATCATTATCGAATAACTCTTTATATTCGTGCCTAATAAATTTTATTAATCCTTGCACATCACAAGATGCAATCAGATTTTCACACTTAACCATCTGTGATTTAATCAAGGCTTGCCCATGAACAATTTTCAACTTGTCAGCTGTTAACACAGACGAAGCATTAGACGTATCCTTCGACTTAACCAAAGTTTGCCCTTGAACAAATTTCAACTTGTCAGATGTTAACATAGACGAAACACGAGTCTTGTCTTCATACACTTCCAACGATGGCCTAAGTTGAGATAGATTAATGTGACAATCAGGCAATAAATGCTTAATCCATTGTCTTCCCATGAGTGGATATTTTAAATCACATGCGACTACATATAAGTCTAGTGTTTTATCTACATGTTCATAACGAACTCTTACAGAAACCTTTCCTACTAACGGCAAAGTCATATTGCTAGCACATCGTAAAACACAGTCAGCTTCCAGATATTGCAAACCATGCAGTTGACTGTCACAAAATGTTTTACTTGCAATCGAAACTTGTGAACCTGTATCTATTTCAAAGTTCAACATAGAATCATTAATATTGAGAGCAATTACATATTCTGACGAAGAAACAAACTTACTAGTAGCTTTATCACAATGAGCTATTTTCATAGGCAATGAAGAATGGTCAGATTTAAGATATGGTTGCGACGAAACTGAACTTTCATTACAGTGGGACAAACTGTACTCAATCGATCTTTCTTGCATAAATTTACTTTCTCCATTTACTTCCATAGTAATCATTCCAACCATTAATTCATTTACATCTAACACCTCATTGTCCATATCATCCGAAGAAACAGGTTCAACAGCCTGTACAGCGTTAGCCATGTACTTGCTATACGGTTTAGTACTATTAGTTTCTTTATTGCGCTGTAACTTGAAACACTGGGAAACATCGTGACCGAATTTCTTGCAGTATCTGCAACGCTTGAAATATTGTTGCTTTCTTTCCCGTTCATTTTTACTTCCCTCATTATCCGATTGATTTTGTCTGAACCTAAGATTGGATCCACTTGACACAGTATTTTGGAATTTCCAGCTATCCTGTTTTGGATTAGAATTGGCACCGGAGTTTAAACGCGTATCGCCCTTGTACTTATTTACCTTTGCGCGGTTAGTGTTCACAAAATTTACATTGGACTGGACGTAATACTCCTTCATATCTGCTTCTAATTTTTCCATCTGCTTAGCTACCTCAAAAGCTTTGTGAAATTCCATTACATTGTCACTAATGAGTTTCTTACGAATAGTGTTAGATCTGATTCCGCTAATTAGTGAATCAAATAAAGCAATGGAAAGAAACTCACCATAACCACACTGCTCTCCGATCTTTCGTAATCTCCTTACAAAATCTTCTATTTGTTCGTCTTCTTCTTGTACACATTTTCTAAGCTTTAACCTTTGCACAATATAGTTGCTTGATGGACTATAATAAGATTTTAATCTTTGTGCAATTTCCTGATAGGATTTATAATGAGGTAATGTAGGTGCAAATAATTCACGCAGAACTTCATATGGCTTGTTTCCAATGACAGATATTAATCTAGGAACTTTCTTGTCCTCTGGAATAGCTTGTGTTTGACAATAATTATCAAAGCGCTCCAAATACGCTACTATGGATCCATCTTGGGGATCATATTTATCAAAACCAGCTACTAAAGCCATTATACATTTACACTATAACACAAAGCTTAGAAGTGAAATATACTTATCCTCGATTTCTAACTAAATTCTCGTCTCCATGTATAAATCTCTGTCGTGTATTCACACGCAGAGGTTTATTGATTCGCACACGTAGGTACTTCACAGTATAAAGATAGAAACGAGGATACAAAATAACGATTTAATACTAAACTTACAATAACCATTTCTAAGATGGCTGAACTCTCAATTTCATCAATAACAACTTTTACAAACAATTGAATATCGATTCAGATATTATGCACACTTAACATTCCCCCTCTTCCTTATTTGATTTAGTTATATTTCAGTCTATCAGGCGGTTTTCTCTGTCGAGAGGACCTCCTACACTGATGCTGCTGTTGTCGCTGATGTTGGCTGCAGGAATCATCCAAGTACGATGTAGATGGTTTGTCATTTGGCGTAGAAGCTTCAGACGCCAAAGCTTCCGGCGCCACAGAACCACTGTCATTACTTCCACTTTTTCCCGTAATGAATAAGTCTTCATCGCAGAAAACCGATCCGCCGTCTTGACCTGTATCTGGTCCATGAATTCGTTCATCATTATCCTCCTCCTTCTTCTGACTTCCAAAATGATATCTATTTTTCTTGACTTGCATCCATTTTAACTGATCTTCATGCACGACCCGGTTTCTACCTTCAACATTCACCAGCCATGTAACTTTGCTTTTCCGTGCTATAATTTCTCCCTTGACATACCTCATAGCATTCCTTTTGTCCTTAAATGGTAACATAACCCATACAAAATCGCCTCTTTGGTTCACCTTTTCATCTGCTTCTGCTTTATCCCTTTCGCAGTTTTGATCTATTATTTCTTCCATTTGGGCATCAAATTTATTCCTGAGAATGTAGGAAAATATCATTTGCTGTGGCGTTTTGTCACCTGATGCGTTATATTCGCTTCTCAAAGCTACCAATACTCTCTGCAACAATTCTTCAACGTTGACATGCGTATTCTTATTCAATTGCTCCCGTACAGCACAGTCTAGCTTTGTTTTTACTGTCTGCACGTAGCGCTCGACCTGACCATTGCTTTCAGGATGGTACGCAGGAGAATGGTACAAATTGACGTGACGTTCATCACAGAATGTTTTAAATTCTGAAGATGAGAATGGGGGACCATTATCTACCACAATACACTTTGGTAGCCCAAAAATAGCAAAATGTTTAATTAGATAACGCTTTACTTCTTTAAATGAAGTAGACGAAACTCTATCACAATCTACCCATTTGCTGCAGGCATCTACTATTATAATATAAGTAATACTTCTATACACAAAAAAATCCATATGCATCCTTTCCCACGGATGTCTGCATTCAGTCCATGCACTATAGTTCTTAGCACTTGTATTTGGTTTGACTGCTGCACAAACTTCACATTTATTTACATACTCTTCAATAGCCTTATCTATTCCTGGCCACCAATATCTCTCTCTGAGCATTACTTTCATTTTTACAATACCACAATGATCTTCATGGGCTCTCTGAATAATGTAATTTCGCACTCCTTTGGGAACAACCAGTCTCCGACCCCAATACAGTAACTCATCCGTAATGCTTAATTCTGCCTGTCTTCTCTTGTACGCCAACAGTTCCTTCAATTCATCTCCTTTGAACCCTTTCACATCTTGTGGCCATCCATTCTTGCAATAAGATTTCGTTAACTTAAGAATTTCATCTCGTTTCAAATACGTCAAAATCGCCTGCTTTGCATTCGGCGAAAGCGTAACCTGGTACACAAATTCTTCTTGCCTAGGATCATCATCATATACGTCAGGAAGTGGCAACCTTGATAACATGTCTGCAAGTTCAACCTTTTTAGTACATATTAGTTTGTATGTGAAAGAAGCCAAAAATAAGCACCACCTTTGAATGCGTGGCGACGCCATAATAGGAATTGGTTTTTCCATAGCTAACAATTGCTTAGCTGGCATTGAATCTGTCCATATTTCAAACGATCTACCTTGTACGTATTTTTGGAATTTCCTCACTGCATATACGATACATAAAGCTTCCTTTTCATGCATAGGATACTTAACCTCATGCTTATTTAACGTACACGAAATACATTCAATCGTACGCAATTCCCCTTGTACTTTATGGCATAATTGCGAACCTAATCCATTTTGAGATGCATCACACTGTATAATAACTTCTTTATTCTGGTCGTATGGAACAAGGACCTTGGTATTTTGCAAAGCCAATTTAGCTGCCTCAAATTGCCGCTGACAATCATTTGTCCATTGCCACTGCACATTTTTCTTCAATAAATTGTAAAGATCCGACAAGATAACTGACAGATTAGGCACACATCTTCTGTAAAAATTAATACCTCCAAGGAAAGCCTTTAATTGTTTGGTGTTGCAAGGCTTTGGACATTGTATCAATGCATGCAGCTTCTTTTCAGAAGGATGTATTCCTTCTTTACTTAAAGTATATCCTAAATAATCAATTTTGTTTTTGAAGAATGAACACTTGCTCCAATTAACCTTAACATTGTACTCATTCAAACGGTTTAAAACTTCAAGTGTTCTGGATACTGCTTGTTCTAAACCCTTGCTAACAATAAGTAAGTCATCTTGGTATGGAATGACAAAATTTAATCCCTGTAGTATGCCTTCAATAGTTCTTTGAAATATTTGTGATGCGATTCGTACACCAAATGGCAATCTAGTATGTTGTACCAATCCCCATGGGGTATTCATTACTAGTAACTGTTTAGCTTGATCATCAAGTTTTATTTGAAGGTAAGCACTTCTGAGATCCAAGGTAACAAATACATCACATCCATTAACTTTTGGAAACACTTCGTCTATCCTGGGCAATGGATAAGTTACGTTTTCTACATATTTATTCACTGTGTTCTTGAAATCGCAGCAAAGCCTCAAATTACCATCATTCTTACACACAACGACCATAGGACTCGCCCAATCACTTGAGTCAATCTTTTCTAGAATGCATTGCTCAATCAATTTGTCTAATTCAGACTTAACTTTCTCACGTAAACCATATGGAAGATTATAAAATTTCTTAAAAATTGATGTAATGCCTTGTTTCATTGGAATCGTGGCGGTAAAATGTTTAATTGGCTGCGACAAATCATTATCGAATAACTCTTTATATTCGTGCCTAATAAATTTTATTAATCCTTGCACATCACAAGATGCAATCAGATTTTCACACTTAACCATCTGTGATTTAATCAAGGCTTGCCCATGAACAATTTTCAACTTGTCAGCTGTTAACACAGACGAAGCATTAGACGTATCCTTCGACTTAACCAAAGTTTGCCCTTGAACAAATTTCAACTTGTCAGATGTTAACATAGACGAAACACGAGTCTTGTCTTCATACACTTCCAACGATGGCCTAAGTTGAGATAGATTAATGTGACAATCAGGCAATAAATGCTTAATCCATTGTCTTCCCATGAGTGGATATTTTAAATCACATGCGACTACATATAAGTCTAGTGTTTTATCTACATGTTCATAACGAACTCTTACAGAAACCTTTCCTACTAACGGCAAAGTCATATTGCTAGCACATCGTAAAACACAGTCAGCTTCCAGATATTGCAAACCATGCAGTTGACTGTCACAAAATGTTTTACTTGCAATCGAAACTTGTGAACCTGTATCTATTTCAAAGTTCAACATAGAATCATTAATATTGAGAGCAATTACATATTCTGACGAAGAAACAAACTTACTAGTAGCTTTATCACAATGAGCTATTTTCATAGGCAATGAAGAATGGTCAGATTTAAGATATGGTTGCGACGAAACTGAACTTTCATTACAGTGGGACAAACTGTACTCAATCGATCTTTCTTGCATAAATTTACTTTCTCCATTTACTTCCATAGTAATCATTCCAACCATTAATTCATTTACATCTAACACCTCATTGTCCATATCATCCGAAGAAACAGGTTCAACAGCCTGTACAGCGTTAGCCATGTACTTGCTATACGGTTTAGTACTATTAGTTTCTTTATTGCGCTGTAACTTGAAACACTGGGAAACATCGTGACCGAATTTCTTGCAGTATCTGCAACGCTTGAAATATTGTTGCTTTCTTTCCCGTTCATTTTTACTTCCCTCATTATCCGATTGATTTTGTCTGAACCTAAGATTGGATCCACTTGACACAGTATTTTGGAATTTCCAGCTATCCTGTTTTGGATTAGAATTGGCACCGGAGTTTAAACGCGTATCGCCCTTGTACTTATTTACCTTTGCGCGGTTAGTGTTCACAAAATTTACATTGGACTGGACGTAATACTCCTTCATATCTGCTTCTAATTTTTCCATCTGCTTAGCTACCTCAAAAGCTTTGTGAAATTCCATTACATTGTCACTAATGAGTTTCTTACGAATAGTGTTAGATCTGATTCCGCTAATTAGTGAATCAAATAAAGCAATGGAAAGAAACTCACCATAACCACACTGCTCTCCGATCTTTCGTAATCTCCTTACAAAATCTTCTATTTGTTCGTCTTCTTCTTGTACACATTTTCTAAGCTTTAACCTTTGCACAATATAGTTGCTTGATGGACTATAATAAGATTTTAATCTTTGTGCAATTTCCTGATAGGATTTATAATGAGGTAATGTAGGTGCAAATAATTCACGCAGAACTTCATATGGCTTGTTTCCAATGACAGATATTAATCTAGGAACTTTCTTGTCCTCTGGAATAGCTTGTGTTTGACAATAATTATCAAAGCGCTCCAAATACGCTACTATGGATCCATCTTGGGGATCATATTTATCAAAACCAGCTACTAAAGCCATTATACATTTACACTATAACACAAAGCTTAGAAGTGAAATATACTTATCCTCGATTTCTAACTAAATTCTCGTCTCCATGTATAAATCTCTGTCGTGTATTCACACGCAGAGGTTTATTGATTCGCACACGTAGGTACTTCACAGTATAAAGATAGAAACGAGGATACAAAATAACGATTTAATACTAAACTTACAATAACCATTTCTAAGATGGCTGAACTCTCAATTTCATCAATAACAACTTTTACAAACAATTGAATATCGATTCAGATATTATGCACACTTAACATTCCCCCTCTTCCTTATTTGATTTAGTTATATTTCAGTCTATCAGGCGGTTTTCTCTGTCGAGAGGACCTCCTACACTGATGCTGCTGTTGTCGCTGATGTTGGCTGCAGGAATCATCCAAGTACGATGTAGATGGTTTGTCATTTGGCGTAGAAGCTTCAGACGCCAAAGCTTCCGGCGCCACAGAACCACTGTCATTACTTCCACTTTTTCCCGTAATGAATAAGTCTTCATCGCAGAAAACCGATCCGCCGTCTTGACCTGTATCTGGTCCATGAATTCGTTCATCATTATCCTCCTCCTTCTTCTGACTTCCAAAATGATATCTATTTTTCTTGACTTGCATCCATTTTAACTGATCTTCATGCACGACCCGGTTTCTACCTTCAACATTCACCAGCCATGTAACTTTGCTTTTCCGTGCTATAATTTCTCCCTTGACATACCTCATAGCATTCCTTTTGTCCTTAAATGGTAACATAACCCATACAAAATCGCCTCTTTGGTTCACCTTTTCATCTGCTTCTGCTTTATCCCTTTCGCAGTTTTGATCTATTATTTCTTCCATTTGGGCATCAAATTTATTCCTGAGAATGTAGGAAAATATCATTTGCTGTGGCGTTTTGTCACCTGATGCGTTATATTCGCTTCTCAAAGCTACCAATACTCTCTGCAACAATTCTTCAACGTTGACATGCGTATTCTTATTCAATTGCTCCCGTACAGCACAGTCTAGCTTTGTTTTTACTGTCTGCACGTAGCGCTCGACCTGACCATTGCTTTCAGGATGGTACGCAGGAGAATGGTACAAATTGACGTGACGTTCATCACAGAATGTTTTAAATTCTGAAGATGAGAATGGGGGACCATTATCTACCACAATACACTTTGGTAGCCCAAAAATAGCAAAATGTTTAATTAGATAACGCTTTACTTCTTTAAATGAAGTAGACGAAACTCTATCACAATCTACCCATTTGCTGCAGGCATCTACTATTATAATATAAGTAATACTTCTATACACAAAAAAATCCATATGCATCCTTTCCCACGGATGTCTGCATTCAGTCCATGCACTATAGTTCTTAGCACTTGTATTTGGTTTGACTGCTGCACAAACTTCACATTTATTTACATACTCTTCAATAGCCTTATCTATTCCTGGCCACCAATATCTCTCTCTGAGCATTACTTTCATTTTTACAATACCACAATGATCTTCATGGGCTCTCTGAATAATGTAATTTCGCACTCCTTTGGGAACAACCAGTCTCCGACCCCAATACAGTAACTCATCCGTAATGCTTAATTCTGCCTGTCTTCTCTTGTACGCCAACAGTTCCTTCAATTCATCTCCTTTGAACCCTTTCACATCTTGTGGCCATCCATTCTTGCAATAAGATTTCGTTAACTTAAGAATTTCATCTCGTTTCAAATACGTCAAAATCGCCTGCTTTGCATTCGGCGAAAGCGTAACCTGGTACACAAATTCTTCTTGCCTAGGATCATCATCATATACGTCAGGAAGTGGCAACCTTGATAACATGTCTGCAAGTTCAACCTTTTTAGTACATATTAGTTTGTATGTGAAAGAAGCCAAAAATAAGCACCACCTTTGAATGCGTGGCGACGCCATAATAGGAATTGGTTTTTCCATAGCTAACAATTGCTTAGCTGGCATTGAATCTGTCCATATTTCAAACGATCTACCTTGTACGTATTTTTGGAATTTCCTCACTGCATATACGATACATAAAGCTTCCTTTTCATGCATAGGATACTTAACCTCATGCTTATTTAACGTACACGAAATACATTCAATCGTACGCAATTCCCCTTGTACTTTATGGCATAATTGCGAACCTAATCCATTTTGAGATGCATCACACTGTATAATAACTTCTTTATTCTGGTCGTATGGAACAAGGACCTTGGTATTTTGCAAAGCCAATTTAGCTGCCTCAAATTGCCGCTGACAATCATTTGTCCATTGCCACTGCACATTTTTCTTCAATAAATTGTAAAGATCCGACAAGATAACTGACAGATTAGGCACACATCTTCTGTAAAAATTAATACCTCCAAGGAAAGCCTTTAATTGTTTGGTGTTGCAAGGCTTTGGACATTGTATCAATGCATGCAGCTTCTTTTCAGAAGGATGTATTCCTTCTTTACTTAAAGTATATCCTAAATAATCAATTTTGTTTTTGAAGAATGAACACTTGCTCCAATTAACCTTAACATTGTACTCATTCAAACGGTTTAAAACTTCAAGTGTTCTGGATACTGCTTGTTCTAAACCCTTGCTAACAATAAGTAAGTCATCTTGGTATGGAATGACAAAATTTAATCCCTGTAGTATGCCTTCAATAGTTCTTTGAAATATTTGTGATGCGATTCGTACACCAAATGGCAATCTAGTATGTTGTACCAATCCCCATGGGGTATTCATTACTAGTAACTGTTTAGCTTGATCATCAAGTTTTATTTGAAGGTAAGCACTTCTGAGATCCAAGGTAACAAATACATCACATCCATTAACTTTTGGAAACACTTCGTCTATCCTGGGCAATGGATAAGTTACGTTTTCTACATATTTATTCACTGTGTTCTTGAAATCGCAGCAAAGCCTCAAATTACCATCATTCTTACACACAACGACCATAGGACTCGCCCAATCACTTGAGTCAATCTTTTCTAGAATGCATTGCTCAATCAATTTGTCTAATTCAGACTTAACTTTCTCACGTAAACCATATGGAAGATTATAAAATTTCTTAAAAATTGATGTAATGCCTTGTTTCATTGGAATCGTGGCGGTAAAATGTTTAATTGGCTGCGACAAATCATTATCGAATAACTCTTTATATTCGTGCCTAATAAATTTTATTAATCCTTGCACATCACAAGATGCAATCAGATTTTCACACTTAACCATCTGTGATTTAATCAAGGCTTGCCCATGAACAATTTTCAACTTGTCAGCTGTTAACACAGACGAAGCATTAGACGTATCCTTCGACTTAACCAAAGTTTGCCCTTGAACAAATTTCAACTTGTCAGATGTTAACATAGACGAAACACGAGTCTTGTCTTCATACACTTCCAACGATGGCCTAAGTTGAGATAGATTAATGTGACAATCAGGCAATAAATGCTTAATCCATTGTCTTCCCATGAGTGGATATTTTAAATCACATGCGACTACATATAAGTCTAGTGTTTTATCTACATGTTCATAACGAACTCTTACAGAAACCTTTCCTACTAACGGCAAAGTCATATTGCTAGCACATCGTAAAACACAGTCAGCTTCCAGATATTGCAAACCATGCAGTTGACTGTCACAAAATGTTTTACTTGCAATCGAAACTTGTGAACCTGTATCTATTTCAAAGTTCAACATAGAATCATTAATATTGAGAGCAATTACATATTCTGACGAAGAAACAAACTTACTAGTAGCTTTATCACAATGAGCTATTTTCATAGGCAATGAAGAATGGTCAGATTTAAGATATGGTTGCGACGAAACTGAACTTTCATTACAGTGGGACAAACTGTACTCAATCGATCTTTCTTGCATAAATTTACTTTCTCCATTTACTTCCATAGTAATCATTCCAACCATTAATTCATTTACATCTAACACCTCATTGTCCATATCATCCGAAGAAACAGGTTCAACAGCCTGTACAGCGTTAGCCATGTACTTGCTATACGGTTTAGTACTATTAGTTTCTTTATTGCGCTGTAACTTGAAACACTGGGAAACATCGTGACCGAATTTCTTGCAGTATCTGCAACGCTTGAAATATTGTTGCTTTCTTTCCCGTTCATTTTTACTTCCCTCATTATCCGATTGATTTTGTCTGAACCTAAGATTGGATCCACTTGACACAGTATTTTGGAATTTCCAGCTATCCTGTTTTGGATTAGAATTGGCACCGGAGTTTAAACGCGTATCGCCCTTGTACTTATTTACCTTTGCGCGGTTAGTGTTCACAAAATTTACATTGGACTGGACGTAATACTCCTTCATATCTGCTTCTAATTTTTCCATCTGCTTAGCTACCTCAAAAGCTTTGTGAAATTCCATTACATTGTCACTAATGAGTTTCTTACGAATAGTGTTAGATCTGATTCCGCTAATTAGTGAATCAAATAAAGCAATGGAAAGAAACTCACCATAACCACACTGCTCTCCGATCTTTCGTAATCTCCTTACAAAATCTTCTATTTGTTCGTCTTCTTCTTGTACACATTTTCTAAGCTTTAACCTTTGCACAATATAGTTGCTTGATGGACTATAATAAGATTTTAATCTTTGTGCAATTTCCTGATAGGATTTATAATGAGGTAATGTAGGTGCAAATAATTCACGCAGAACTTCATATGGCTTGTTTCCAATGACAGATATTAATCTAGGAACTTTCTTGTCCTCTGGAATAGCTTGTGTTTGACAATAATTATCAAAGCGCTCCAAATACGCTACTATGGATCCATCTTGGGGATCATATTTATCAAAACCAGCTACTAAAGCCATTATACATTTACACTATAACACAAAGCTTAGAAGTGAAATATACTTATCCTCGATTTCTAACTAAATTCTCGTCTCCATGTATAAATCTCTGTCGTGTATTCACACGCAGAGGTTTATTGATTCGCACACGTAGGTACTTCACAGTATAAAGATAGAAACGAGGATACAAAATAACGATTTAATACTAAACTTACAATAACCATTTCTAAGATGGCTGAACTCTCAATTTCATCAATAACAACTTTTACAAACAATTGAATATCGATTCAGATATTATGCACACTTAACACTATGACATGGTAACATTCTGTCATTCACATCTGACTGCATCTACTAACTAAACACGTGTGTCTAAACTTTTACAAAATGTTATTTACAAAAAAGGATGCACTGAAAAAGATCCATTCATGGGCATAATATCAGTGAATTACTAATTCTAGAAGACTGCTTGGTTAAAGTGCAGTGAATTTCACCATATTATGTAAGTTTGTTTACACAGTATTTATTTAGCTTTTAAACATAAGTGTTTGTAACAAAACAGTTTTTATACTAAAATATATACATTTTGTCGTCCCGTTTTTTCCTTCAAGAAAATATGAAAAATATCCCGTGTTGTTGTGTGGAAAATGTATGTATGTATACATGTGTATATGTATGTATGTGTGTATATATATAAACAGCTAAATGTAACCCCTGTACATTGCAACATACAGTTAAGGATATGGGAGAGATGAGGAGGTAGGTTCGCACACATTCACAATCTCTGCAATTTGTGGAGGTGATAGGATCAACACCCAGCTCCGGTCTTCTTTACCCCCAAGATTGCTTACAGGTACATAATTTATTGCAGGGTGAGTGAACCCCAAAACCTCTTTATGCAGGACAATGATGGAAAATTTTCCTCTGAGATCACTCATCCCGGGAACCGAACTCGAGTCTGACTTGGCAATAAGATAACAATTACCAACTGGACTAGGGCGGCTCTTCATGTGAGTGTGTGTGCATATGTATAGTATAAATATTCATATGTAAATTTTTACTCAGGATTAATTATATATATGACAACAAAAGACGCGAATTTGAAAGAAATATAGTGCTAAGAAAAATAAACATATATATTAGAGAAGGAAGATATAGTGATATTTGTAAAATCGAATTGATATATATTGGTTAGCAGGGGTGTGAGGGACAGATTCTTTATTAATCCCGATGTTTGGGACGGAAAAAATTGGCAATTTTTGGAACAAGTTGGGAATTATTCAGATCGGCAAGTGTAAAAAAAATCCAGATACTGTGGAAATCTCTAATTACACTCATCACATTCTCTTAAGTGCTTTTTTCATTTCTGGAATAAAAAATTACAATTTCCGAGAAGTTTCAGAAACTTACAATGCAAAAAACATCTAGAATTAACCACTTTAAAAATGACCATTTGGAATTTATCGACTGATCTGGATTTCGAAAAGTCAGGAAATCATTTGCCGATTCCGGTATCGACTTTTCGTTATCCCGTACACCCCTGTTGGTCAGACATATCGAGATAATGCAAGATGGAAGGATACCAAGAGCTATTCACTGTGCCTAGATGGAAGGAAGAAGATAAAGAAGGAGAACACGAAACCGTTGGCTTCATGTGGAGAATGATCTGAACATCCTAGGACTCAGAAATTGGAGAAAGCTGCAAACGATGGAGAAGATGGAGTGAGATAATGTTGGAGACCAAGTTTCACATAGAACTGTAGTGGCGGATAAGTATACACGAGTATATTACAGTGAGCCAAAGCGATCATATCGGAATCTATTACCGTAGAAGCAATGAGACAATTGTCCTTTTTGAAAAACAGCTCAAGGTGTTGAAACGGCAACCACTCAAAGTGAGGATTGGGTGAAATCAAAGCGCTCATCCTAATAGTTTGGATTAGCTTAGAGATGAAAATAAAAATGCAATGTTTGTCGTTTCTGAGCCAAGAAAGACACTTGAGCACGGTTTTGGAAAGGTAGAACCTTCACACGTCACCCCCACAGAAACAAGCCTCCTCATGAGGTATCACATTCTGCTTCCACGATTTCTCTCCGCGTTTTGTTTCGCTTTAATATGAACGTCCTATATTCCCTCTCCCTCTGTACTTTTCCCTCCGACCACAACCACCACCCCGTAGCAGACGGGACGAAACTTTTTACTGTTTTTTTTTCAGCTGTTCTCCAATTCTCCCATGCAGGTGTACAATGGTATCGATTCCAACATTTACTCTGCCAGACACGGCTTGTTAGATGCCAAGAAACATACGCCAGACTTGTTTCCGTTGGTTTACTCTATCTCTGGCTGGATTTAGGTTTCGCGGGGAGGGAAGGGGAGGGAGGAGGGGTTAGTTTTCAAGCCTGAAATCTGAATCCCATGTCAAACCTACTTTGTGAGCACAGTGACTTCTACCGCCATGAGTTTGGGTTCTGGCAATTTCACAAATTGTACAGTTGCTGGAAGAAGATCGTTGCAATTTGAAGCATTATTTTGACCATAAAGACTGTTAATGGGTAGCCGGCGCATACAAATACTTTGTCCATTCATATTACAGTCAGAAGCTTGCATAGGTATTGGAGTGACCAGGATTTTCTAAAGATGGAGTTATGTATACTTTTTCAGTAATCAGCTTTCATTCTGTCATCTTTTCCTGCCTTTGTCGTTTTTTGTTTTAGGAATACTGGGCCTAACCTGAAAAATACTCAGACAATCTGCGATGCATTGTCCATCTTATTCTTATTTTTCAATGTGTTTTTAGGAAACGGAATTTTACTTGCGCGGCAGAATAGGCAATTCTTCATCGGCAATTTGCCTACTATTACTTTTGTCTTTGGCTGTACAATCTAGTTTTGTTTCTGACTGCACTTGAAATGTTTGTGTGTCCAGCACATTAACACAATATCCTCAATGATGCAACAATTTATTCTGAGTTCACGTTAATTTTATGTGGATGACATCATAACATTCTTACCACGAGAATTTTTCTATTTCACTTTTATATTCTCTTTCGGTAGAACAATCTACACTTTATTCAGACGCCGTTGAAAATAAATGTGCACAATAGACTTTTGTTCACATTTATCGTCGTTTTCCCTGTAGTCCTGTATCGTGCAAGAATCTACCGTCATTACGTATTGATAATCGATTTACTATTCGTAAATCGTTTGGCGTATAAGGGCTAACTTTCCTGTAAGCATCAAAATGTCAACTACTCTTCCACGTAATTCACCCTGGACTGCATTTGCAGCCTAACGAGGCTGTGGCGTCTGGACTCACTACCAGTGTAATCCTCTGTGTGACTTGTGTTGCGTCATTCACGTTCATCCTCATTCATTATCGCCATTATTTTTCAGGTTTTGATAAATATTTTACACAATTTCGATAAAATGAAATAAATATTGAGGCATGTACAGTGGGACGCATAAGTATTACCAAGCAAATTGTCCAACACCTTCTTTATGCACTTTATTTTGCCGAATGAGAGGGTCAGGAATTGAAACAACGCAAAACAAGCTGCAGACAACTTCTGCACGAGCACACGTAAAAAAAAACTCTTCCTTAAATGCACATAGGGTGCAAGAGAAAAAATAATGAAATTGCCGTGGGCAATTTGCCGTTCAATACTTGTGCATCTCATTGTACTTTTATAGTATTTTGGAATATATTAAATGTCATCCCAGAAAATATTCCGACCACCTTCTTCGTAGTCTTTTTTCATGCTCAGTCACTGTGGATAGGCATGCTTCCCTGAGTTGGAAAGATTGGGCTATAACGAAATGATTAACTTACTGCAAGGGCGGATTAAAGGCTTACGGGGGTAGAGGAGGAACTTGGGGGGGACGAAGGAGGCTATCAAATTCTAAAGTGCTTCTTTGTTTTGTTAGTTATCGATACATTTGCATAGTTGCAATGAAATTCATCAAGATTGTGACACTTTATGACACACATGGCAAGGCCACAGCAGAGGTTGCTGGGTTGGGGGTGGTGAGATTATTATTATTATTTTGAGAACCTGGGGGCAGAACAAGGTCCGACTCTCCTCCTCCCAAGGACTAATTTATTTTTTTCTGATAATGGGACACATATCTTGTGTCCCACTCGCCACCGAACCTGCATTTTCTTTAAATATTTGACACTAGTGAAGATAGTGCAACGAAATTTGAATAAGCGTGTATTTGTTGTATGAGAAATTAAATGTGCCTAATTGTTGTAACACAGAGTAACGATCCGTCAGCAAGCCTGTATTCTGCTAAACTCGCCTCTGCTGGTCTCATTTATTCTCTGTCTCTGGGTGTCTGCGCAATACGGTTGTTGTTCGTGAGCGTTAGTGTATGCATGCCTGCACACATGATAGTTGAAATATGTATCGGTATACTCTGAACTGAGTGTGTATTGGTGGCCATTACTGGAAAACAGACGTAAAGCTTATTTCTAATTTTTGGGCACCTCTATGGAGGAACTTTGTTTACTAGGATTACTATCCTTCCTGTTGTTCATACAACCCTACATTTTCTACGCTAAGATGTTCAATTCTTCTTTCACCGAGATATTTTTTACAATAGATGCTCAATCTTTTGTTCATCCGTGTAATTTTTGTATTCTATACGTTCAGTTGTTCGTTCATCCGGGTAATTTTTGTATTCTAAATGTTCAACTGTTCGTCCATTCGGAATATTTTTTACTCTAAATGTTCAATTGTTCGTTCATCCGGGTAATTTTTATATTCTAAATGTTCAACTGTACGTTCATTCGGAATATTTTTTTACTCTAAATGTTCAATTGTTTGCTCATCCCGGTAATTTTTATTCTAAATGTTCCGTCATCTGGGTTCTTTTAGCATTAAATCGATCAGAACAATCAGCGTCATCTATTGACCTATTCTTTATTTACAAGATATTTGTCCAACAATAAAAACATCTTCTAATTGACCATGTTCTGGGGAAATAGCCATCCAGGCAATTTCTTGAATTGGCGTTCGGAAGTCAGGCTTCCCAAACACAAGAAGCATGCCATCAATTCCTATGCCAAGAAAAATCTCCCAGATTCCATTTAGTTTCTTGCACGCCCCCCTCAGTTTCATCTGAACTAATGACGTAAACAGTCTGCTCCAAGAGGATTTGAACGCCGCATTAGCTATAACATGCGGGACTCTAAGCAATCCATTAACTGTGTTAAGTGCGTTCATAGTCCATTAAACCGAATCTATGTTCGTGCGACAGTTACACACGGAGCTAAGAGAATATTAACCGCAGCGTTTAAGGACGAGTAAGGTCTTCTGTTTTAACGCAGAAGGCAAGGGAATTGCTAATTACAGATATGAAACGTTCGTTTATTGATCAGTAGTAACAGTACACAATTTGTAAAGAAGCTGCCATATTTCTTCTGCACAAAAGTAACAATTTTCTGGGGGATTGCAAGATTCTGTTTTTACACTAAGATTGATTATTTTGTGTAGACGTGTATATATACGAGAGTTACAGCAAAAGTCATGGCAACTACTTTTCCCACGATAATGCGGGTCAGGCAAGACATTGTAAAATATACAATTGGAATGTTTGAATTTTGAACAACATAGAGATCTGTATCAGGATAGAGAAAAGGACAAAATACGCGCAGTCACTGGTCGTCCGTCTTAAACGTTGCATGTCGGCAGTTGCTTCTTTTCCACGCCCGAATGCTGCTGCCCACCTCGCAACAGTTCGGTCTGGTAGATCATCATTTCCTGAAGCTTCCAACAAGCTCAGTGTGTCATTCTCTCGCATTCCTTCCACGGAGAACTGCTATTTTCATATAAGAAAGCTGTTCACGTCGGGTCACATTCATCCAGCACGACACGCACTGACTTCCCACTTCCCTCAGTTCAATATCTTGGCAATCACTGCCATCTAGTTGCGTCACTATACATTGCATGTGACGGGGTCTCCACTGTATAATTTAAAATTTCTTGCCTGACCCGCATTATCGTGGGGAAAAAAATGTTTCCAAGTAGTATAATTGGGTTGGTTCAAAGCAATACTTGGTACGAGGCTATTATTTTTATTAATTTAAGCACAATGGTAAACCTATTTTGACGATGTTTTTGTCGATTTTATACTATTGCAAATCTGTGATTTTTCATCTCGTACTTCGTACTTCTTTCGAGTTAAAGTACGTAACACCCACACCCACCCACATCCACCCACACACACCCACGCACACCCACACCCACCCACGCACACCCACGCACACAAACACCCACCCACGCACACCCACACACACACACACACACACCCACGCACACCCACCCACACCCACCCACGCACACCCACGCACACCTACATCCACCCACGAACACAAACACCCACCCACGAACACCCACGCGCACCCACCTACACACACACACACCCACGCACACACACACACATACCCACGCACACCCACGCACACCTAAACCCACCCACGCACACAAACACCCACCCACGCACACCCACACCCAACCACGCACACCCACACCCACCACACCCATCCACGCACACCCACGCACACCTACACCCACCCACGCACACCCAAGCAAATTTACTTCTGGTCTACTTCCGGTTTACTTCTATTGCATCATGTTGCGCAACAAGTTATTACGCAACATTGCGATGGCTCGTAAGGGTAAACTATTGCATCATGTTGCGCAACAAGTTATTACGCAATATTATGATGACCCCATATCTGACGTGTTGTTTTCTGATTTGTTGGTTATGACGTAATGCGCTGACGTGTTGTTTTCTGATTGGTTGGTTATGACGTAATGCGATGACATGGTGTTTTCTGATTGGTTGGATTATGACGTAATGCGATGACGTTGTGTCTTCTGATTGGCTCACTGTTTCGGATGTTTTCAACGCGGTCCGCGCTTAGGTTACTTAAGGGGTTTTCGCATTACAGATCAGTCAGTATCGTGAGAGTGTTCGAAGAGTGCGGACGTGTTGTTGTAGTGCTCCTCTATACATTTTTTCATGTGCTAAGCACAGGGTGATATTTTTTTAACTATATGTACTTATTAATTTTTTTATACTTAGTACAAATATATATTTTATATAATAAAAAATAGCTAATATAAAATAAAACGTCATGAATATTTTTGGGTTTAGGAAGCAACAACATAATCAGCCTGTAGAGAGAATTCCAGTAAATATGGATGTATTTAGAGAAATTTATCATCAATTGAAAGGGTTACTTCTTGTTCATTTGAACAGTATTTGGTCTCATGTTGACGAGGTTACTGGAAAGCACTTATTTGTATTTAATAATAACTTATCATCAAATAAGTTACCTGTTAGTTGGAAAATTCAAATAAACATTTCGCCACCTAATGCGGCAGTTTTGCACATAGGTCGAAATTTGTATAGAATTAAACATAGTACATTACTTCCTGATACGTCTTATGATGTGGAAGCTGTTGAATTTTTGTATGCTGAGATAATTGGAGAGTATGATAAATTGATTCCTCTGTTTATCGAAATAAGAATAATCTATCCTTTTATTAATATATAAAATACCTAAAAACAAAAAAACATGGATATATTTGGTAATAGAAGGCGACAGGAGATTCCAGATAATTCCAGCGAGGTTGCTAGTTTAGATGTACGTCTAAAGAAACTGAAATCAGATTTACTCATATTACAGAATTCGCTAAATCTAAATATTCAAGCAGAGATTACAAAACTTCAAACTCAACTGATTGATCCTATAGTAAAGATTGATGGAGAACTCAAATTTTTGCTTGAGAAATATACTAATTTAGCTTCAATAAATAATCTTCAGAACTTAGAACTTAGAAGAGAATATTGCCAACTTGAAAAAATAACTTAATAAATTTAGACAAATCCAGAGAACGAATACCGAACAGCTGAAACAGCAATTAAATGACCAGGCAAATAGTATTCGTACCGAACTGCAAACCATCATCCAGAATATCAAAACTCAAGAAGAATATGATCAGGTAAATGCTAGTATTGCTAAATTGCAAGAACAGTTTCAATCTTTCGAAGTTCCTACATTGCAAAGTATCAAATCTGAATTACAGACAGATGAACGGCATACAGCTATATCAAAAGTTCAATCGAAACTACAGACATTGGAAGATTTTATCAATAATTTACCTTCAACTTCTGAATTAAATGCTATTGCTCGGAGCGTTGCCGGCATCAAATTACAGTTGGAGACTTATGAAGATTTTGGGAAGATACAAGGTACCATAGCTCACATAGAGGATACTATGGCAACTATGAGAAATTAGCTAACAAGTGTACAGGAAACTCTGGAATCGAAACTGCCTGGCATTACTGATATTCTAGCTATAGTTCAACAGCAAGTTACTAAGCTTGAAAGCTTGAATACTGAATCAGAATTATCGCATTTCCATCATCTTATTGACGACATTCAGAGTAAATTAGAGACACTGCAACAGTCTACACCTACGCAGGATGACATAACGCAACTGCAAGAAATTTTGAAAAATGCAGCTGATGCATCAGAACTCGATGCTATAAAATTAACTCTTACCACACTTCTGAATACTGTAGCTGCTTTGCCTACTTCTCAGGAAATCAGAGCTATGAGGAGAGCAGTACATCGAATTTTAAAATCTGAGGATATCAAAAACATTCAAGCAGAAATTGCGCAAATCAGAAAAACTGTTGCTAGTCTCCCCAACAATCAAATAATTAACGAACTACATGCATTATTTACAGAAATCAGAAGTCAAGTACACGATCTTGCTACCCAAAGTTCTAAATTGAAACTTGTAGAAAATTTACACGAGATTATTTCTAATATTACGTTACAAATTACTACTCTTGAAGCAAGTCAAGAATCTGCTTTATCAGGTTTTGCTACTCAACTTCATGATCTCAAAGAGGAATATAAACAACTGTATGTTGATGTAAAAATTAAACCTAGCTACGATGAGTTGGTTCGTACTATCAACGAACACTTGGAACCGGTATTAAGCAGACTAGATGACGTAGATACTCGTCAATTTTATTATATGGAAATTGTTAGGTTGCAAAGTGTTCCAAATGCTCGAGGACACTGTACGTACGCCAATGCTGGCAATGTTTACAAATTATATCCGTACACTCAGGTACATGGATTTTTTGTTGATGGTAGTTTACGATTTCTGAAGTTTAGTTTTCTAAAACATGGAAAACATATTGAAGTTCCTCAGTTTACTATAGTGCGAAAAGATTGTATACACAAGGCAGTTCAAATACCTATTGCATACTGGGATGAGTCTACCAATAAATATAAAGTACATGACGACGAACAATTATCAGTTTTTGATATTGAAATTGGTGACAAGGTAGTATTTGACATAAAGCGGTTATATCCTGAGGACAATCCATTTTATGCGATATTCTCAATTCGAACTCTATGTCAAGACAAGATATAGTTCATGAATTACACAAACCAGCCCGTCGCAATTACAAGCGATTAAGTGTAGTAACAAAAGGTGTAAATTAATTCTTCCAGGCTGATCTGATCGAGATGGCTCCTCCAAGGGGGACTTTAAAAAAATTGGATAAGATAAATCATGGTTACAAATATATGCTTACAGTTATTGATACTTTTAGCAAATAGGCATGGGCTGTACCCTTAAAAATCTAAGACTGGTACTTGTGTTACCGAGGCTTTTAAGTTGATAAGAAATATTTACAGACAGATGGAGGAAAATAATTTTACAATTCTACATTTGCTAAGTAAATGCAACAACATAATATTAAACATTATTCTACATACAGTGATCTGAAAGCTAGTATAGTGGAACGATTCAACAGAACATTAAAAAATCGCATGTGGAGGCAATTTACTGTACAAGGCAATTATAAGTGGGTGCAAATTTTATCCGAGCTAGTCCATGATTACAACAATACAGTACACAGTACTATTCACATAAAACCTGCTGAGGTAACCAAATCTGATGAGCAACGATTGATTTCTACTGTTTATTGTAAAAAATATAAATATACTACCAAGAAGCCAAAGTTTAAAATAGGGGATCAGGCAAGGGTCAGTAAATATAAACAGTTATTCGAGAAGGTTTTTACTAAAAATTGGAGTACGTAGTTATTCTCAGTGGTTCAACTTTTACCATGGAATAGAAATGCATATATAATAAAAGATAATCATAACAAAATATTGAAAAGGAGATTCTATGAAGAAGAACTTAGTAAAACAAAATATCGAGATACATATCTAATCGAGAAAATATTGAAGAAGAAAAATAATAAATTGCATGTGAAATGGTTAGGTCTGCCAGACAAAAGTTGGATAGAAGCAAACCAGGTGATTCTTTGACACCAACATGGAATGTGGTACAGCGTTTACCAGATGTAGTGGAAACTAATAAAAAATGGAGAGTTTTACCTGATAACATAAGATGCCTCATTGCAGGCCCATGAGGTTGTGGAAAAACAACTTTGCTGGTTGATAATTTCTTGCTTGCCACCAATTGGCTAGATTGAAAAAATGGAGACTTGTATGTTTTCTCAAAGAGTTTAGAACAACCGAAATACCAACAACTCATGAAGCTGCACGAGGGACTGGGCATAGCTACATTTGCATCAACAATAAGACCTGTCGACCAATGTTTGAAAAATTCTGTTGTGGTGTTCGATGATGTTTTTCTGGAAAATCAGAATGAAATTAGAAGTTTTTTTACACAGGGTCGTCACAAAGAAATAGACTGTTTTTATTTAGCTCAAACGTATTCCAAAATTCCCAAACAATTACTACGAGATAATACAACTTAATATGTTTGTTTCGTCAAGATCATACTAATTTGAAACATGTATACGATGATTATGTATGAGGAGACTTAAATAACAACCATTTTTCAAAATTCTGTTCATCTGGTTGGAACAGCGACGATTTTGGATTTGTTACTATCGACATGACTCGGAAACCTAACAATGGTAAGTTTAGAAATAAAATCAACAACTTTTTAAACGATATAAAATAACCATTAATAAAAAAAAATATATGACGAAACATAAAATAGAAGATAATTCGAAATTATGAGAGTACTTGTCCAAACGTTTCAAAGGTTGGAAATCAGATAATCGAGGTTTTTACGAACAACACAAGCGTCAAGACCAACCTATTATCGATGCAATCAGTGGTCTCGGTAAAGAGATTAAGAGTGTTACAGAACAAAATAAAAACCTCATCAATGAATTAGTACCTTTTACTGCTAAAAATTATGCAGATTTTCCACCTATCCCTTTATCCAGCATCCACACACCTAAGGAACCACCTGCTAAAGCAGTTATAGAAGAATCAGAGAAAATCGAGTTGGGTCCCCTGACAAGGGATTATTTGAGTACTGGAAAATTCGAAAAAGATGAAGTATTTGGTTTGTATACACCTATGGAGGGAAATGAAGATGGGTTATGGAAAATTGGCAAGTCTAAAGTTGCATTCGAAGGGGATAACATAAAAATTAATTTGGGTGGGAGAAACAGCTGGTCCAGATATCCTGGTGCCGTAGGGCTATGGGAGCTCATTACCAAAAAACAACCAAAAAATTTTACAGAAGATGATTATCAAAGTTACTCTGAAATTTTGACACTCTCTGATGCTTTGTACCAAAATAACGATGCTAGTCAAAAGCGTGTGAAATCGAGCAGCGGGGATAAATACAAAAATCTGATTAAACCTATCTGGAATCAACTAAAAACCGGTAGTGGTATAAAACAATACAATACTCTACCTAAGGAATTTGTATGGGTAAACGATGTGAGAAAACTTATAGATAGGTTGCTGGTTATAGCAGGGGAGGAAAATGCTGGGAACAATAATTTCCATAATGAGAAAATGGGTATTGTAAACATGATTAGTGACAAATTAGCTAATTTTATTGTAAACGATCCTAAAGGTATAGGATACCTAATTAAAATTATCAATACTTTACCTCCTAAATTCTGGAATATATCAGAGGGTCGAGGTTTAGTGAATGGTATTATTAATAAACTTCCGTTCGAGTTACACGTACCTGGTTACCAATATTGTGGTCCTGGTACAAAACTTGAGAAACGAATAGAGAAAGGGGACAGGGGTATTAATCCTCTGGATGCAGCTTGCAAAGAACATGATATTGCATACAACACACACAAAGATCTGAATGATCGTCATGTGGCTGATCAAAAACTGGAAGAGGCAGCTTTTGGAAGATTAACAAGCAGAGATACATCATTGGGGGAAAAAATACCAGCGTTGGGTACAACCATTGCTATGAATACAAAACAAAAATTAGGGTGGGGTTTGTAATATAAATACCCTGAAAAATAAGAATTATAATAAAACAACATGAAACCAAAAGGAGTTGTATACCAAATACCATATCACGATCTTAAAAATTTAAAACTTAATTCGATTTTAACTAAAAGACAACAAAAAAAGAGGCAATGTATAGCCAAAAAAAACTGAATGAAATTATTACGCCACAATTAAAACGATTGCAAAATACAAGAAAGAAAACACACAGTGGTGGATTCATATTCAGCATTCCAGCTATCCTGGCTGCATTGGGGGCAGTTGGGAGCTTAGCTGGGGGCAGTGCTGCTATTGCCGAAACTGAAATTGATTCGAAAAAAATAAGACAGAACTAGAAGAGCAAAAGCGTCATAATCTTGCCATGGAGAAAAAAATAGGCAAAGGTGTGAAGTCAAGAGCACTCAGAAAATTAAAAAAAAGAAGAAGCTCTTACCAACCAAGACATTGAATCGTTAATTAAAATATTTAAAATTGAACACTTCAGGGGAGCTTTCATGTCTGATTCTCTCCCTAAAGGTAGTCCTCACTCTCGAGAATGTGGCGTGGTGAATTTGGACAAGTCCGAAAACGTTGCTACTCACTGGATATGCAATTATAAACAAAATGACAATGTTTTAATTTTCGATTCTTTCGGAGGGGTACCCCCTACAGAATTAATTCGTTATATGAAACATGTTAAAATTTATTACAACGACGATCGTATTTAAGATTTCGATCAAATTATATGTGGCCATGTTTGCATTACGATGCTCGGAATTTTAAATAAAATATCAAACATCAAATTAAAAGATTTTCAAAAAGCTGTATTATATATTAAATATGGGAATTTTTCATCTCTCCAGCGAGACTTCGGTTTTGAAACTGCATCTTCACAATGATATTATCTATCCAAAATCCATAGCTCTAAGACCATTCTACAGTATGTATCTGATACCGAATGTAACTACCTACAACATTCCTATATTAGTAGTTAATGAAAAAATAATTATTCCTCCTGGACAGTATAACTTATCTACTTTACAATTTGAACTTCCAACCACTGTCTTGCTTTCTCAAAATTCTGTAACACACAGAGTAGAGATTGTAACTACCAATGAAACAGTGGACTTATCTACCATGGGAGAACTTTTAGGATTCGAGAACAATAGCAAATTAGAACCAGGTGTTAGGCACATAGGTAAATTTATACCAAAATTCTTACGTATTGAGACATTGAATAGTCACTGTAACATTGCCAAAGGTATGATTATCAAAGCAGAAGAAAATTCGATTGGCAGCCACAAGGAGAAAGGTATCATTGCTACATTTAAACCGAATTCGGAGTTTATGGAACCTATCTTCTATTCTCCAATCCCACCAGTCGATTTCCCTGTTTCTATTGATAAAGTTAATTACATAGAGATAACAATTACGAATGAGAAAAATGAAATCATCGATTTTGCCGGTGCTAATAGCACTGCGATAATAGAAATTAATATTTAAAATTTATAAATAAATACCAAGATGGAAAATATTGAGAGTTATGAATTACAGCCTTTCCCTCCAAACAGGAGGACATTTGAAAATTTGAATCAGCCCAATAAAGAGATACAGTATGACATCACGGTGGGAGATGGGTTTATTCATCCACATAGATCTGATCTCTATATAAAATTTGATATTGTAAAACAAAGTAATGGTGAAGAATATCCCATTCCCCGGGGCTAATATAAAACTTATAGATAATTTTGTTCCATTCTTATTCTCTCAAATTTGAAGTCAGGAAGCATGGTACAGTGATTGACAGGATTGATTGTCCTGGAATTACATCCACTACAGTAGGGACATTGAAACTGTCCAAATCAGAGAGTGCATATTATAAAGTTGGTGGGTTCGAAGCTGGAACAAAAATTCAAGAAAAAAGTCACACAGTACTGTTCCCCATGAGATTGCTATTTGGATTTTTCTCTGATTATAAATAAATTATGTGGAAAGGTGGTTTGAGTATCATATTTCGCAGAGCACCCAATGATCATAATGCCATCATGAGATACAAAACTTTGAATGCAGATGGAACAACTAATGAGGCTAGTTTACCCGAAGCTGCGAAATGTATGATCCAGTCTATGGAGTTGCGAATGCCTATAGTTCAATATAAATCGAATTATGCTCTCAAATACAAAGCCAACATATTGAAAAATCCTGAAATTCCGATTCAATTTTATATTTATCAATGCATACAGAGGTCAGTGGAGGGTAAATTGTTTGAATTTGACCTTACTAATCACTTCCAATCTTTGGAATATGACATGCCAGAGTTTGTAGCTGTGCTGTTTCAAACAGGGAGAGATGACAATCAGGAAAAGGATAGCAGCCAGTTTGATAATTGTAATGTTAAAAATGTGTATCTGAAGAATGGCAGAAATGAAGTATTTCCTCGTGAAGATCACAATTTAAACATTACAGAACAAGATTATTTAACATAGATATGTATTATAATCCAGATGAGTTCATAATTCACAGAGTTTTTAATAAATGCGTCAAAAAGAAAATTGGTAGTTATAAATGATCGAACTAATATTAAATTAGTATGTGAATTTCATGAAACTCTACCTGAAAATACTACATGCAGTGCAATTTTAATTGTGGAGAAATCATATATTTATGATGTAAAAAATGAAAGAGTGATAGAAAAAGTTTAATAGGAGAGAATAGTATATAAAAAATTAGACTACGTGTAGATTTTTTTTTTATTTTCAAAATTTTGGTTTGATGTTAGGTTTATTTTTTTTCACATGTGTTGAGTGCAATTATTATTAACTTCTAAACTAAAGTGTCCCCAAGGCAAAGTATGGATTCCACACTCGAGAATATACCTCTTGTCGTCGTGTAGATCTAGGGCTATTTTTTTATTTTATTCGTTGTAATCTCATGGTTTGAGCTTTGTATTCTATTATCCTCTCGAAGTATCGTCGACTGTGAAGAAAGGCAATCAGTATAATCCTGGAATGTTATTTTGTTTTCCACGGTATCATTACACTTTCCTTTTGTTTTCTTCGTGACGCTGCTTTCTGCTCTGAATGTATACATCTTCGAACGCAAACCAGCGAACTCAACAATAATATCACCGTTACATTCATCTTTGAACTTACCGAGAACCTTCTTGTTGTGGGAAGGAATTCCAAATCTGTTAGGTTGAGGCTACGAAGAAGTGTCGAAATACCCAAGCATGGAAGGATGTTTAAGATCTTCGTAGAGGTTAGGTGTTTGTATCTCATAAATAAAACTATCGGTGTCCATGTACAAAATTGACAGCTTATCATTATAGAATTATATAATATTATAATGAAATTCGAACATGTACAGTTTTGACAAGTCGAGAAGTGTTGCACCAACGTAAATAGGTTTTCGGAATTTTATTAATTTTATATCTAGATTAAAAAGTGTTAAATTCTCGTTGTAAAATTTTTCGCCATTTGAATCTAGGATCAGATACCAATTTTCTACATTTATTATTATCTGAAACTAATCTCCATCGTTTTTCATTAAACGGCATTATTCATTAGTTTATAAAAATCTTTATCTAATTCTGAAATTGCAACTGTTCTGTATCTCGTGTTCGTCTCAATATAAGATTTTAACCATGGAGAGTGTTTGAACTTGAGAATTCTTCTTACATTTACTATCTGAACACCCTTCCCAATCAAAAACTGGAGATTCTTGTAGTGGACGACATATCTCTTTTTTCTCTCTAGAGTTAACATAAGCTTGCTTTGATTAGAATCAGGTGGACATTTAATTTCGGGAGCCGGAGGTAAATCGGAAAAAAATATCATGCAAATTATTTGGAAATTCAATGTCCACCTCAATGAACAGACCAAATTCACGATCGTCGAAATGATTAATATTAATTAAAATAGGATTTATCCACTCGAATCCTCCGTAGGGAAGTTTTTGTATTATTGCGAAACCGTAGAGATTGTTTACGTCAGCGTAAAATATGTAATTCGATGGTCGATTTGCATCGTATTGATTCTCAGACATGTGAATGTTGTTTGCCTTTGCGTATCTCTGCGAGCATTGCACCATCCCCCCACGTATCCCTCTCTCTATAAAAAGTAACATGTCCACATCCGATATCAATTCCAACTTGATCCGGGTCTGGAGAAAACATAGCAGACCACGCCAAACCAGGAAGACTGTAGAAGTATGCTGGATCTAATTTATAAATATTTATTGCTGTTTTTCTAAATACCTGGAAAACATCAGCAAGTATTGTTATGTCTAATTTGAGATACGCATCGTGATAATCGCCAAGAGTATTGCATCTCAATTCCTTCCATATTAATTTAGCATGTTCGTATTCTCCATTCGTAATTCCGTTTTTTTTTAGTTGACTGAAGAATTCTTTTTGAGGTGGGAGAGTGTCAACGTCAAATTTAGATTCATCGGTTACATATTTGTAAGGATAAATGTCTTTACGTTTAATCAGTTCTACGTGTATGTTGGGAAAACTAACTTTTGTAATTTTAAATTGTTCGCCAGTAAGTTTACTTGCCGATAGGAATCAAAAAGAATCTAGAAACCTCATCTCTATGATTTCATTTGTTCCTGGAATTTTAACTTTTTTACTTATAGAAATATAACGTTCTTCGTTTTGAGCAAGAATATCTAATGTTTGCGTATCGTATCCAAGATTCCTAATTAAAAAATGGAAGTTGTAATTAGATCCATTGTGAAATAATATTGGTACGAATTTAGGCTTCTGGATCTTGAGGTTGCAGGTGTTACAGATTCTAGTAATGTATTTTCAGGTGAAATGATTATGGTGAAATACTTTCCGATTCTCATGCGTGAAACGTTGATCACACACCGGACACGTTTCAATGTTATTGTAAGATTGAAGTTCATCGCTGGATAATGGAAACATTAATTTCGATTGGCATAGGAAGCTGCCAATGTTCTCAACCTCCTCCACCATCTTTTTAAAAAAGAGTTCAATAACATTTGGTCCGCGATATATATATGGTTCATCTATCCTATCCTGCCAAACAACAACATATCCAAAACTATTTGGATCATGAAGCTGGTACGGTGTTGTGGAAGAAAATTCGGGATCCGGATCGCAATAAGACAATGGTTTGAGGAAAGCCTCAAAGTCTGCAATGATAATGGCCGGATGTTCCAACAAGGCCTTGTGCATTTTAAATTCTTCGAATTCATTTGCTTTGGGCATTAACATGCGAGCCGGTCTGTTGACTCCACAGTAGACTTTATGTTCAGCAAGTTTTTGTTTGGCAATTCCTTGATTTTTGAAATATTGGTAATTACGTCGGGCACGATCCTCGAATACGGTAAAACACCTTGGACAAACTTCGATGTGTGCAGGATGCTTGGTTGTTTGGCTTCTGACCAAACGGGAGAGTGAACGAATTAGTGTGTAATGATGAACATCATCGTCAGCAATGAGAAGCAGATTGTAACGTCCCCGGCTATCAGCCTGGTTTGTAAGTTTATAAATTATTAAGGTTGTATTTTCACTGCTGTTCTGTATGTTAATTAATACCCTAAGTTGGTAACTTTGGCTGTATTCAATATACCTTAAGCACCGAGTTCATATGTATGCCACTAGTGGCGCCTCGGTAGTAGTTATTACTGTGCGCAGCTGTTCAGCGCAACCATAGTAAATCTAAGTAGTTCCTAGAATCGCCACATGCTTACGCTGCGATCGGGGCTCCCAATGCTATAAAAGAAGCCTGAGTGTGGCCCTAGTATCAGTTGGTTTGTGGACACTGACTGGAGCACATCGAGGGCTGGCTCCTCAGCTTAGGCTGAGAGGTCCACCTCCAGCCCCAACAGTCTGGTCTGAACCCTGTTAAGACTGTGGATAGGTATCCGAACCTTGGTTCGACCCCAGCCTCGTGCTGAGGAACAAGGTACCCGAGCCTTAGTTGGCTCGTCCCTAAGTTTTTAACTGAGCGGTAGGTAATCGAACCAGATTCGATCCCGGCTTCGTGCTGTGAGGAGTCTCTTGTCATACCGACTGGTTCGACCCCCGGTGTTGCACCGCGTACCGTGGGAAGGCACCCGAACGTAAGTTCGTACCAGTATGTATATACTGAATGTAAAAGTGCCAGAACGTTTCTCTTTTGGTTTATATATATATCCCCACCCCCTACTAGTCGCTCTGAAAGAGATATATTCTTTAACGAGGGCCATGACTATAATCCAGATAAGTAAATGTTAGTATGAATGTTATTTGCACCCGATTAAAAGTTAATAGCGCCAAGGTAGAGGAACTTTTGAATTAATAAGGGGCACATTTTAATAATATTAAATTGTTTTAAGAATTGTATTAATTTTGGTATATGCAAGTTTTTCTCATTCTGCCATTGTAATCGAGTGTAGTTTTATGCAAAGGAATTTTTATTGTAATTTGAACTTTGTAAATTATGAAAATTGTAAGCAAGTCTTGGCAAAAGCCTGTTTCAAAGAGCCTTTATTTAAATAAATAGTTATGCAATATTTAATCGAGTTTCCCATGTTTTCACCCCGCAAGCCCTGAGTGTATAAGAGTTCTCATACTCCCGACAAATGTGAGTAGCAATAATGGGTAATGCAACAGCGGCGGCCATTGGCGCACCGTTCGCCCTGCACCTTGGTTGCCGTCGCCTGGTTCGTGTCTTGACGAACGTTGCAAGATTGATTTCCACGGCTTCGTCATCAACAATATTAGTTATCCTAACGGGATGAAAAAAATGCTTAAATGAAGTTTACGAATATACATTTATAGTAATCGTTTTCCTTCCCCTTTTCGTGCCATGTTTTCAAACTTTGTTATATCAGAAATAGCAACAGGGTATTTGATGCCTGTCATAGCATATTCAATCTCATCGATATATTTCTTATAGTTACTAACCTGTTGCGGATGATCTATCCAATGAACCGGGTGAAGCGCCGCTAAAATGCACCACATAAAACACTTATTTTTAGTGTTATGAATATTCAGCACGGCTCTCTTATGCTGAATTTCTACTGGAAGTGGAACGTAGCTGGAAGCAGGAAAAGGTGTAACGACCCTGCGTGGTCGCCACATTTAACGACCCTGCGCGGTCGCAATATTATATTTTGTTAAGAAGGTTTGGATAAAGAGTGCATGCTAAAAGTCCCTGCGAAGCGTACGCTTTTAGTTTAAATGTGTTAACGGATCCACCTCTATGTATTATTTGACCCTGCGTGTTCGCTGTATTCTGTAAACGCTAACGGATCCACCTCTACGTTTATTAGCTTCGACCCCGCGTGGTCACTGTATTCGGTGAATGTGATCATTTATTGTCATTTATACCTGGTACTGTTCAATTCGTTGAAGAGTCCTGCGAGGCTCAATATCAATTGTATTGTCTGAATGCACACAGTATTAGTGTATATTGACACGTGCAACTAGTGATTTTCCCACTAGTGTTTTCTTAATGTTACTTCTTGGATATTTCTCAGTACGAAAGTTGCAATATGTAAAAAAAAAAAAAAAAAAAAAAAGAATTAGCAACGCGTACTTGTAGTTAAAATTTTCACCACCCATGCGCCACCGCGAGTATAAAGCCAGCGCAGCGAGGCCCGGAATTCAGTTGGCTTTCAGGTCGGCTCCCGATAAGATCTCTCTTACCAACGGACCTGGAAGAAGGATAACTCCGCTCTTGCGAGAGTCTAAGCATCCTAAGGAAGGAAGTTGCACTCCGCTCTTGCGAGAGGCCAAGCACCCAAGAGAAGTTGTCCTCCGCCTGCGGGCGAGAGAAGCCGCACTCCGCCTTCCAGCGAGAGAGGTTGAACTCTGGCTTTGGCAAGAGAACCCACTCCACTTTCGAGTGAGAGATACCCCACTCCGCTTATTGGCGAGAGAGAACAACTCCGCCTCACTGCGAGGAACGAATTGGATGTTTCCTGCTCCTCCCATTATCTCTTCGAGTCTAAAGGTGGTACAGGCAAATGCACGTGAGTGGTAAAGGTAAAGACACGTGTGTAAGTGTGCTGACGGACATCCTTGTGATAGGATTATAATAAACTGTTACATCTATATATAAACCTGGTTTAGTATTTCTTTACACCCAGCAAGCCCTGAGATATTTCTGAGTCTTTGTACTACGACTGAATCAGTTAGCACATATGGGTAAACTTTTGCCGACCACCCAACTGCAGTGTTTAGCGTGTTGAACGCAGCCAGTACCAGTACTCCTGCGCCGTGGTGCTGAGCACTGCGTGGGTGGACGTTGCATAAAGCTGTAAATTTGTGTACATAAGCGATTCATCTGTGAGGACTTCCGCATAAAAACCAACCCGAACCCTCACCCTCGAGTTCGTCGTGTTTTATAATCAATTCACTAGTAAGATTAGAATAAAAAACATTATCAATGTCTGCAAAATAAATAACTTTGTTTTTCGTTTTGTGAAAAAAAATATTTCTTGTACCATTGGTTTTCTCATATTTACAGATTAGATCAACATATACTTTTATGGAGTTGTTTTCCAATTTATTTTTCAAAATATTTATGATAGATGTTTTAATTTCACTCAAAAAACTAGAAATATCACAGCCTGGTTTCGAAGTAAAAAGAAAATCCAGGAGTTGGTTGTTGAATGCAGATCTAATCCGCTTTTGGTCATTAGACATCTTAATTTGTTTGGAAGTAGAAGCTTCAGTTTCAGGATGATCAATTTTTCTTTTCAATGTTCCATGTCCGGTTGATGCTTTGCAAATTTTCATGTGTTTACTTAAATTAGCAATGCTAATTATTTTTCCACATAGAGTACAAGGCTTAGTAGGTAACGAACGATTTATTGTTGAATCTGTTTCGCTACCTCTTGCCCTATGCTTACTAATATTAGTTTTGGAGATAAATTTCCCACAAATAGCACATTCGATGAACTTGGTAGATGACATTTTTTTAATATACTTTAAGTAAATAACAATAAGACGCACAATCAACTCAAAATCCAATAAGATTCTTTTGAACTTACGATAATTGATAGAATGTAACTTAAGAAAAAAACAATAGTTATAATTATAATAATTTTTTTCAGCTCTGGTATTTATATATAAATTTTCTCGAGAAAGAATACAAAATTAAATACAAATACAAATTCATAAAAATTCAATCTGTGTGAAATAGACGACTTAAACCCCCTTCAAAATAAAATAATTGTAGCCATTACGATAAAATTTTCAGCTATGTTATTTATACAGAATTTCCGGAGACAACAAGTAACATCTGATCACACCAAAACTCAATCTGATCGAAATTAAAAAAAAATCACTTGATACACTTTTTTAAACTTAAAATAATAAATAATACGTAGCTTTAAAATAAATTAAATACTTAACTTTTAACAAAAAATTATGAGGAGCACTGCAACAACACGTCCGCACTCTTCAAACACTCTCACGATACTGACTGATCTCTAATGCGAAAACCCTTTAAGTAACCTAAGCGCGGACCGCGTTGAAAACATCCGAAACAGTGAGCCAATCAGAAGACACCACGTCATCGCATTATGTCATAATCCAACCAATCAGAAAACACCACGTCATCTCTTTACGTCATAACCAACCAATCAGAAAACAACACCTCAGCGCATTACGTCATAACCAACAAATCAGAAAACAACACGTCAGATACGGGGTCATCATAATATTGCGTAATAACTTGTTGCGCAACATGATGCAATAGTTTACCCTTACGAGCCATCGCAATGTTGCGTAATAACTTGTTGCGCAACATGATGCAATAGAAGTAGACCGGAAGAAGACCAGAAGTAAATTTGCGTGGGTGTGCGTGGGTGGGTGTAGGTGCGCGTGGGTGGGTGTAGGTGTGCGTGGGTGTGCGTGGGTGTGTGTGGGTGGGTGTGGGTGGGTGTGGGTGTTACGTACTTTAACTCGAAAGAAGTACGAAGAACGAGATGAAAAATCACAGATTTGCAATAATATAAAATCGACAAAAACATCTTCAAAATAGGTTTACCATTGTGCTTAAATTAATAAAAATAATAGGTATCGTACCAAGTATTGGTTTGAACCAACCCAATTATACTACTTTTCCATGACTTTTGCTGTAACCCTAGTATATTGCCGAGTGCATTGAGGGGCCTACTATCGATCTCGCCATCGAAGTTCCCTGGTTCAAATCCTGACCTGTGTATGGATATTTCTTGTGATTGTCCCTTCATCAATTACTTCTAATTAAGGTTCGGTTGGGCCTTTGGCCAACTCGAGCGCAGTTTTTAAAATGTTCCTCTCCCTTTGAAAGACAGCTATGATATTACAAAATCCGAAAACTTACATCTACTTAGAATTCCTTCCATAACATTCACGTAATCCTTCGTGTGTTTTACTTTCGCTGTTCTGTAGATATTATCAATAGTGTAATAGACTTACGTAAGCACGAAATTATTGGGAATGTCTAGGCAATAGAGAAAGCAAACAACCTGAAGATTCACGTGATTGCTCTAGATGATGTGTCTCAAGCTGTGGTACAAGTACCGCCAGGGATACATGAACGACTTGAAGGGGTTACGCGATCAGCTCGGAAGAGAATTATCGAGAATAACTACATGACAACATTTTTGCTGTGGTATGTAGAGCAGACTGCATAGCTTTAAAACTCAACAGGGAAATAAGGCTGATTTTGTCACTGACATTCTTATCTTTATTTCATGAAATAAAATACTTGTTCGAAATCTATAATAGACTAAATTTGGAGCCGAATCTCCGCTTGAACGTTTCAAGTGCACAACCAGACATCAAGAAACTGTGTCAGACTATGCAGGGACATCATTTTCACTAGAAACTCTGAGGATTTACAATACAAAACTCCAAAATTGTGCTTCACAGTTTGTTTACACACTTATTTTTGTTCTTGGCTTTCTTTTAATAACTCCAGATAAAATATATTAAAATTAAAGTTTTCTTTTTGCATCATCATAAATGTGTTCCACATTCTTTATTCTTGTAACTAATCATAAAGATTGTAAACGTAGGAACACCCAAGAAGATAATAAACGTAGTATTCTATTGTTTATTTGTTTACCGTCTCTCCACATACAGCCCGAATGCCATTTTGCTATATTCCAGATACACGCCTCCAGCATATCAAAAACTCCCCACCAATCAGGCAGCCAAAAAAGTTCCCCAAACCCACTATTCGGAGAAAAACCTATGGTGGAGGTATATTAGACGTTTAGTTTAGTTACGACTAAAGGGTAAAATCAGAAAAAAAGTATGAGAGCCACTGCTCTAGAAGGAATTCTAAAGAGATCTATTTTTTTGGATTTTTTAAATTTCGAATCGGTGTTTCGAAAAAAGTGGAAAATAAAAAAAAAATCTGCGTTCGCGTCGGCAAAAGATTCAGCCGTGGCTTAACACACACATCCTCATCGTCCTGATTAGCCAAAGTGGCAGGAAAAGTGACTCAAAATAACAAAAAATACATATACAAGTTACTTACTACCGTGTATAGTCATGGACAGTTCTGAGTTGCAACAAACTAATTCCGTTTCGCCTCCCCGATGGCGTAGTGGTAACGTCGTCGCATTGTAATCAAGGAATCCCATGTTCGAAACCCGATGGAGGCATATGCTGGTTCGGATCCCACTTTAAAACTGTAGGTCCAGTCCCTATTAGTCTTACTGTGCATAAAGTAGACAAAAAATCAAAACTCAAACTCATTGTCTTTGAACACAATGGTTACCGGTATTTGTGAAATAGGTCTCATATGCGCGTGCGGACTGGAGTCTTGTAAAAGGGACGGAAAGGAAGGACCGATGCAGGAGGTTTTGTCTGTCGCGTTCGTGCAGTGAGACACCTCTAGTCCAATTCGTGAGTAACAGTGCAATACGGCAGAAGAAGTGGGAGGTGGTTCTTCGAAATGGATTTGTCCTTCCCCTTTTAACGCGGCAACTCCGCTCCTGTTCTGTTGTTCAATAGCTTTGCCGCGAAGTGAAGGCGGGAAGTTCTCATCGCACGGAGCGCTCGCTGGCCTCCACAACCGCAAGCGAGTTAGGCAAGCCTGCTTTAGAGGAGGATTACGCACAAAATGCAGCTCCAATTTATTTACATTTTCTACATTTTCTGTGAATAGGATTTAAGGAAAGAAAGCATATCACACCATAGTTCCATAGACGAATATATTAAATGCTATCATTAATGCGAGGAACTATGTATATTAATCGGGTGCCCAACTGGTGACTGACCTTCCTTTTGTCAACCAATCATGTTCGTGGGGGTGTGGCTCGATGAGCGTGAACAACCTCAGTTGCGTAGTAAAGGTGTAGAGTGAACATCACTCTCCCGTTACAACGTTGCCAAGCGTACCTCTCTTTATGTCAGTTGTTTTTATTGACTTGTTCGTACAGTGGGTGCTTTGTGTACTGTTGCACAACTGTTATCCAGTATCGGCGCTGACCAACTCTCTCTCTACCCCCTTTTTTACAGTACGTTTGGCAACATGTTTTGTATCCGACGCTCATTTGTTTCGTCCCGCCAGGAACCTTCGGTGCCTTGTGACACGAATATGCCCGATGTCAGTCGAAGAGAATTCAACTAATCGCTGATTCGTTATTTCACAACCTCCAGTATAATCCATACAATGTCGTCAGATGATTTGCTGAAACACATCATAGAAACAACTTTGAACATCGTTTCTTGAAGTTTTGGCGGCGCTAGTAAAGTAACGAAGCAATAAAAATCAGCTTAATGATCATGTTGTTTGAGAACTGGGATATTCCAAGCAGATTTGCAAACCGCCTTTCCCCGTTAAGCTGAACTCCGCAATCCATAAATCCTGAAATTTTCGCCAGATTTGAATTATGCATCTCGAGTCTCTAATACCCGTACGGATCCTGGTAATCACTACATTGGGCAATGGCGTGAAACCAGGCTATTATGTCTGTTTATCTGATTTCACCATTTCCTGCCAAGCGAGCGTTAATATTACCTCAAACGCCCTGCACATATCCTTTGCAGTGATTCATTACTTCTGGGATATTCTCGTTTTGGTTCAGGCGCCGTTTGCAGTGGCGTCATCAGATAATTTATCCCTGTAGAGTAAAGATTGGAGGAAATATTTTCCCGTAGGGTGGTAATGGATACCAAAGGGGCTAAAAAGGTAAAGTTATCCCCTGTGCAGTGTGGCGTGGAGTTGAGTGGAGGTAGGGCCCCACACGTTTAAATTATTGGCTATTTGAGGAAATGATGTGATAATCACCACCCTCCGGTAGCCCTTTCCACAACGATTGACGCCAGGTATTAATTTATTAGAAGCTGAGTGAACCCCTGAGCCGCTCTATGGAGGACATTGCTTGAAACATTGAACCAGGAGCTCCCGCGTGACAGTCAGACACCCTACCGACTGAACTACAGGACTTCCATGATTTGTGAGTGTACATTCTAAAATTTTATCACTGTGATGGAAGGAAGTTGGCAAAGAAAGTCAATCTCCGTTGCGAAGTGGTTATCACAACACGCTACAACATCAGAGGGACCGGGTTCGAATCCTGGCCTCGGCATGGGTGTTCTTTGGGAGTGTCCCTTTCGTAAAAGTGGCAAAAAACGATGTAAATTGAATTGCATTTTTACATTATTCCATTTCACTTATCTGCCACTTTTGACTGATAAGTTCAAGAGATAGAATTATCGTAAGATAATTTAGTTAATGTACAGGGTGCAAACGGTGAACCTGCTGGGTTTCGACGCAATGTTATAAATCAGAAAATAAAGTTACGACAATCCAGTCTCTTGTTACTTGATGCAATATACGCTCAAGTTTGTGTGTTTTCTTTTTTAGTTTGCGAGCGTAATGCTTGGCAGAGCTGTCGTCGATTTTGTGAAAATGGCGTCTTCTCAAGAGAAGCACACGCTGTGGTATGGTTTGCAGAATCAAAATCAATTGTTAGAGTGCAGCGTAAGTTTCGGCGTGCCTTTAACAAAACGCCGCCAACGGACAAGAGCATCAGGGCATGGTACAGAAGTTTCCTTGAAACGGGGAGAGTGTTGAAGAAACCAAGGGAAGGAACGCCACTTTTCCAGTTGGATCGAATGATGGGGCCCTATCCCCTGTCCACCACGTAGCCCAGATATCACTCCTCTGGGCCTCTTCCTCTGAGGACAGAGTTTACTCAACGAACTGGCAAACGTGAATGCTTTGCGTGACCGAATTGTTGCTGCCATTGATACCATCCCTGACGACGTGGTGCTGCACAAAGTGGAATACCGGCTGGACGGTCTTCGCGTCACTAAAGGTGCTCACATAGAAGTGTGGTAATTTTTTGTAAGAAACTTTTTGATTTGATCTTTGCAATAAAATTACCAAAAAAATGTGCAGGTGTGTTCGTTTTAATTTAACATCACTTCGTCGTGTAACACCCTGTATTCTCACAAAAGAAGCATCCATGCCCAATCCGGGACTAGAAACCAGAACCTCACGTATAAGAATCCTCAGTTAAACACGCACTGATGTAAAACGAGGAAAATACCAAACACTATCCGTAACCTTATGAGCAACGTAGCAGTAGTCTAGCCAACATATAAAACTATCTAGAAATAACTCCTAGAAGGTCGTGATTCAAATTCTATGCTTTCGGAACCTCAAGCAAGTGTTGAATCCATGATGTTGGTGGATACGTCGTGCATTTCAGGCAACCGGTAGACCAAGTGTCTTTCTCTCCTTCCGCTTGTTACACGCTCTGGTGACATATCCTGCAAATGAATTTACACACAAAAAACTTAAATTATGATGCAGAGTGACTCTCAAACCGCTCTGGCGCAAACAGTTGGAAGAGAAGGAGGGGCAAAGGCTGGGCACTCGAGGATCTGAAGCGTGAACTCCCATATTGTACCTCTACGGACGGAATTATTTTATGCAGAATTACAGGAGAACGAGAGTAACATTGTGCACTGGAACTAGGGTTCTAGATTGCCTGGTGTGTCTCTACAGCCTCATCTCGTTTTAATGTAGCCGTAACATTAACACTTGTGTAGCGAATTTTTCAGCGCAACTACAGCTATATAGACCCTGGTGCTTACGAGAAGCAACGTTATTTTGATCACCTTCTGATTGCGTGTACATTTGTGGTTCATAGTGGATATTACAGGGTGATACAAAAGTCAATTTACATAAGAAAACAAATACGTGCATTCCCTACAAATACACACATGATTGGTATGTAATGATTACAGTTACAGTTACAGTACATGTTCAGTATGCGTACAATCAGCTTGAATGCATGCTTCAATAATATTGCATGTCTGCTAGTGTGTGTGTGTGTGTGTGTGGTGGTGCTGGTGGGGGGGGGGGTGGAGATGACGCATGTGATCCTTTCTTTGGAGTGCACCGATCTCTTAATTTTCGTGTCCCGAGAAGTAAAAATTCAGGAGTGATAGGTCTGTCGACCGTGGTGACCATTCACCTATGTAAAAAGAAATATTATATCTTTGTTGTTATGCGTTTAATAAGTAGAATCTATATATTAAATAATATAAAATATTTCAACGTTATATTTAATCTTATTTAATTTTGGAACTGTTTGTATCTGACTTAAAGTAATTGACTTACTTAATATGAAATTTTAATGCTTATTGAGTGTAGAGAAAAATGAAGTGAATATAATTCTATAGAACACAATTTTAGACGAAAAACCTGACTTTTGCCTTACTCTGTAGTTTCAAATTCTGCATAGCGTATCTGTGTGAAAAGATGCTCAAAACCAGAGTGAACCCTTCGATAGCGTAGTGCAGTGGTTCCAAAAGTGTGCGCCCCACCCACCCCACACTAGCGCCGCGGCTTGCTTACAAGAGAGCAGCGAAATATTTCAATATTTTCACCGAAATGACAGTGATCGTTATGAATATGATTCAATAAGATTGCTCCAAATGTGCTTATTTAGTACTTTTTACACATAAAATGTTTCTGAATTTGAAATATGTGTTTATTTTTTAACTTAAGGCAAGCAACCTAACCACACTAACTGAGCGTTGCAAATGTTAGATAGGCCTACATTCAGACTTGGGCGCCGCGGAAAGATCTTGAAACACTAAGGGCGCCGTGAAACAAAATAGTTTGGGAACCCCTGGCGACGTGGATAAAGCTGTCAGATTGTAACCAGTAGGTTCGATTCCTGATGTGAAAATATAATGAATCGAATCCTACTTTACTCTGTAGGCACATTCCCATTTGTGCATAAACGAAGACTTGAGACAAATCTTGATGAAGGACGAAGTGCTTCATGCAATTAACAAATAAGAGAAATACTCTGTAAATGGTCAATTGCTTCCTCACCCGTAGTAAAAAACTTGGTGTTTTTATCGATTTTGATATTATATTTCATATGCTGTTAAAAACGCATATAAATTACTGGGTTTTATTATTAGAAATATTAATAATTTCAGAAGTATAAACTGTCTCACAACCATATACAGCACTATTTTAAGAAGTAGATTTGAATATGCTTCCACTATATGGTCACCAATGTACAAATCGCAAAGAACAAACAGCTCTGCCAAAAATACAGAAGAAATTGTTACGATATTTATATTATATAACATATAATAGGCCACTGCAACAAAATATGTTATGGAAATTTGTTGCAAGACTTTAATTTTAAGAGCCTTTCTAATAGGCGGGATATACTATATCAATTATAATAATTTCCTCAGCCAATTGCAATTCAATACGAGGAAAAATAATTTACGTGCGCGAGACTTACTGATTCCCAAAACACCTACAACTCAGAAATATAAGAGTTGTCCATTAAGTGGACAATTTCAATTAATAAGCAGAGCTTAGATTTGCCTTTTTATATGTTGCAAGCTTTCATTACTTGAATCATCAATTTTGGAAATTTGTCTTTCGCTTAAAAGACTCAATGCAACTATGTAATTAATTTGTCCACAATTAATAATAGCATTTATATTCAACACTAATATCCTTCAGGCTAATAATTATGAATTATTTGGATGTACAAAAAATCAAACACATAATTCAGAACAATAATTCACATTTTGAGAATGTAAGGGAGTGCCCTCTGTTTTTGAAAATCTAGAACTGTTCCTGTTCTGTGATGCAGTAATGTGTTGGATTTTGTGTTCTTCTCTATAATTTTTAATTTACAACTAAGATGCTATTAATTGTAATTATTTTTCCTAACGCTGCAAATAAAAACTCCTTACAGACCTCTTACGATGTAACATTCAATCTGAGAGTTTCCAAATTTATCAAAAGTGAGGGGATGCAGATGCTTTGTATCTACTGCAACGACACCAGTTTTATTAAAGCCAACTGTAATTGTAGAAAATGACATTGATGTTTTAGTATTAATGATATACACTTCTCACAAAAAGTTTGGAATATTGTTATATTAGGCATTATGTGATTGACACAGCCTTGGAATGCAACAACACATGGTATCTCTGTCTGCTGGGAGTTCCTGTGTTTTCACCAACATATGTCACCGTGCCTATAACCTATTGCCTGGATAATAATATTCCAAACTTTTTGTGAGGAGTGTATCAAGTAACCGCACATACGTGTATGCTAGGTCCTGCAACGAATGTTAAACAATAATGTGTGTACAGCATTAAGGAACTTTGAGTCGCTCGTGGTGACGTGAAAACATGTCCTCTTCATTTATGAGTATGCATTCACAGGCAGGATGCGATACTGTATCTGCACCCTACTACAGAGGCAAGATTTTATCTTTCGACATTTTTCAGGAAGATGTAGCTCGGGAAAAGAAAGTCAAAGTATTGATTGATCAGTCCTCCTATATAGTACTACATATTCCAGCATGTTCAGGTTGGCATCTAATTTGACTGTGCTAGGAGTGAAACTCTCTTGCAGATATTGTCCTTTTTTATTTCAATTCATGATCATCACATTATGGAAAATAGACTGAATAAAAATTGTGATGCACAATTAATCTAATATTACTTTTGCGGTTGAGTGTACGTACCAACACTGATAAAGACTTGAGACAAAGATGTTTATCTAAAGTGCAGGGCCGAACACCTTAAAGTAGAAATCTCCAAATGTAAAATTATACGAAATAAGGAAACGTTCTACGTATTTAAAATAAATTACTAGCTATAAATGTGTACCAAAGCGTCTGCTGGAACTTAATCTCCAGCCTCCGGTAGCGTAGTGGTGACGCTGCAATCAAGGGGTTTCGGTTCGAACCCCGGTGGAGGCACAATGTACAATATTCCGGATCCAACTTTAAACTGTAGGTTCAGTCCGTATTAACCTATCTCAACATTAAAGTGGACTTAGAAGAAACTTTGAAAACAATTTGTAAGCTTCCTCTCCATCTGGTGGCTTGAAAATGGGGTTTTGATAAGGGCAACACGATGGAACCTCACGTACCAGAAACTTCAGTCCTTAATGCAGCACGTGACCTCCCTTAACACCAGCTGTGTTGATCTTAATTTGCGTCTTCTGGGAGTTGTTAAAGAGAGCTGCCTCCGAGCTGAACCCACCAAGTGGCTCCTTAACTAGCTACGTCGAGATAAGCTTGAGAATGGCATCGTGTAATCGGGAACAACCCTAGAAGCATTAACGTAAAAATTACCGCCAATAACTTTGGTTCTTCTGTACTACTACATTGTTTCAATTGCGTTAAGTTCCGAGGGACTCACATATGATAATACTGTACGTATGGAACGAAATGTAAAGGAATGGGTGTTTAAAAAGAAAGGCCGAATCACACGGAACTGGAAAACCAGTAAGAATGCCCTAGGTGAAGCTGAACTGGCTATCTGGCTGGAAATGATTGCTGCTAGACTGGTTCTCACGAACAGTTCTTGCAACAGGAATGACCTAAGTGAAGCTGGACTGGCTACCTGGCTGGAAATGATTTCTGCTAGAATGGTTTTCACGAATAGTTTTTTGCAACAGGCTTTCTCTGCTAGATTCTGTGAAACAGCCAATCAGAGCGAAACTTTGGTCATAATCTGTGAGGAGTTGTTTTTGTTCGCTGCTCGATGGAAGAAAAAGAGCAGAGATTCGTGTTCATCAACATTTAGGAATTTATGCAAGCCGATGAGATTTGTACACGAAAAATGTGATTAACCGATAATGAAAATACATATTATTACAAGTGTGTTGAATATTTGACATATTTAGTTGAACAAAATATTTTTTTATGAATGAATCCTGCGAATCTAGAGTTTTCATATACAGTATGCGCCAAAATATACAGTACTGAAATTATAAGACGAACATTACATTGCTGTCATCTGTGAGTTTATTTATCCTGAAAGAAACACTACATACACATTATTAGCGAGTTATAACTTCCTTTTCACTACTGAGAACACGAGCGGCTGGAGCTATGCCCCATCGACAAACGCACATGCGCGTTCGAGGTGCGCGAGTTTCAGCACTGTATATTTTGGCGCATACCGTACATACCCGAGTTCATTAAGAAGCTTGCTGGGTACACCTTGATTACTATATTTTCTTTCGAGCCAATTTTTAGCCCATACTTTCCTTTTAATTATTTTAAGTTTAATTTGTAATAACAGAAATAGTATTGTCCTACAACGATCTTCAAATCGCTCGTCCATCTTTCTGTGCAATGCCTTGTGGAAACAAAAGTATACCGAGGACTACGGTAACAAGTATGAGTGTGAGGCGAAAACTAGCAGGTGAACCAGTACCACACAACTGGAAAGTCCAGCAGGAAATCTAGCCTCGTATGTTTCAAACATAAGTTTCCACATAATAGCAAGTTGAATCTCTGTTTGCTCTCCAACCACTGTACGATCAATGGTGCCGATTAGAAACAGGCTAATGGATTCTCGGATGCACTAACCAATCCGATTGGTTTATGCTGTATTAAACTTAATCATGATAGCTCTATCGGTGTTCCAAAGTTTATTTTTGTATCTGTGATTTTCAGAAATCGATATTTATTGACTGATATAAATTATTAACTCGAACAGATGGAAGGGCGGGCTAATAAAGAATGTTTGTAGTTAGTGAATTTGGTATTTTATCGATATTTCCGTCTCGCCTCCCTAATTACATACTTGTGGCTTTAATTATTTCCGAGATATCGAAAGTTAAATATATATATCGATTGTTAACTTTCCATTGTTTGGTTCGTGCGGATCGAGGCTATCGCATACAATGATGTTAAGCAAGTCTTTCGTTCCAGTACATTATATGTTTCTATCTTTAGTAGTTTGTGAGAAACCAATGTGTATACATTTGGTTCGATTGTTGAATGTTCATTTCTTTTCGTTCCACGGTGTTATTTTGATTCTAAATGTTCAACTGTTCGTTCATCCAGACTATTTTTATTCTTAATGTTCAACTGTACGTTCATCCGCGTTATTTTCTATTCTAAATGTTCAACTCTCCGTTCTTCCGAGTTATTTTATTCTAAACATTTAATTGCTTGTTTCTTCGGGTTATTTTTGTACTAAATGTTCTTTCATCTGGGTTCAGTCAACATTCCATTGATCAGAATACTTAGCCCCATCTGTTGATCTATTATTAATTTAGAAGACAATTGCATAAAACATAAAAGACTATTCAAATTGGTGGAGATAGCCATCTCAGAGAAAATGTGCATAGCATCAAGTCACTAACTTCCAGTTCTTACAACTCATCACGTTTCTTATATTTGATTTGTACAGTTCCTAAAATATCGATATAAGCTTAAGCCTTCTCTTACTGCTCCAGTAATAAATCACTAATGCTCATTATCACTATATCAACAACATCAGACGACACTTGAGCTAGTCATACACTCAGCACGGGATTTTTAATTACCATCGACATTAAAGAGGACTCAAGGAAAAATCCTGTCCCGTCGCCGTGTAATAACCTATTATGAAACTTTCTTTACCTTTCCGCTTGCCGAAAAATCAAGGCAGTCACCGTTCATGCGCAAAATGAGAATTTCCTTTTAATTCTTGTTTCCTTTTTCGTAATTCCCTCCGTTTTCTGGAGGCCAAGTGGGAGGAGAAAATGTCCCCAAGTCTTAGGAACAAGTTCTAGAGTGTAGATATTAAGAGCAACTCAAGGGAACCCCTGAGCACGTTGCTAACTTGGTTAACTCAGCTCTCATCCGAGGCATGAGCTCACGTTCTTCTTGAGTTTTGGGCGTGCCACGAGCGATAAGGGAAGTCGTTGAAATGATGGCGGGCCCCACCGGGACGTCATATCTCAAATTCGGAATATGACCTGCATTGTCTGGATGGTACGTTTCTTCTGTCTATCTTGCATTTCTTGAAGAGCCTACTGGCAGGCTTCTGATTTCGCCTAGCATGATTCATGTACACTTTTGTCAAGAAATGACTTTCTGAAGGCATACATTGGATCTAGTGGCCAAACTTCAGATTACAAGTCTTGTTGTATTTATCGTACCTTTCTTTTATTGTACTACTCGCACAATTTTTATAATATTAAATCAAATACATGGATTCGTACTATTAAACTTATTTAACATTAATATAAAATTTGGCCGATTCGGACCATGGCTACATACTTAAAACTTTCTCGCAGCTTTGGGCTACTTGCTACAATTCTGTTTGAATTTTGTATTTGTGTTAATATTATTTTCGTCAATTCTCTGCCTCTTTAGGCCACTCAAGAAGGATCATTTACACAGGGAGATCCATACAGACCACGACTCGTACATGAGATGGGATAATGAGTCGACCACTCAACGCCCTTAGCCACCAGAAAGGCTAGAAATTGGCATCAGCTGACATTCAACATTGCGCGCACTTTCAGCCGTTTGGGCCTGTTGCAAATCTACAGGGTGCCTATAAAGCCTTGCTCCCCGTGGCGGCATTGTGTCTTTCATCAGTGCCATAGTTCATCAGTAATCGGCAGAGGAAAGTGGATGCCGAGTTCAATAAGAGACTTCCAGAGAAGTATTAACTAAGCCATAGGGTAGTTGGACAGGATCAATGCAACGGCTGCCTCGATCCTCACATTTTGAGGAGAATTCAAGGAAATATATTGCAACGTTTGAGGAAGCGTCTTGAAACTGTTGGTGGAAGTTTTGCATTAGTTTATAACTTCTCCCATTGGTTCAAGACTTTGTGGACACCCAGTAGAATATTGCTCCTGTCGGGCTTCTCTTTATAATAGCGGTGGTAAGATAGACCTACATCTTGAGTTTCTTTAATATTTTGAGTAAAACAAGCATTACTCTCTACCCAAACTTTTATATCTGCTTAGGTTATGTCGCTTACAAGACTCTTCATGCACACGCTCTCTTCACTATGATGCCACTCAATTGGGACAGCAGACCGAAACCTAATAGCTGTACCCGGGCCCTATGCCGTCCTTCTTGGTTTTGCAATGAACCTCCTTGGAGGAAATGGGATTGGTAAAGTTTGTCGGGCTGGCTAGAGCCATTCACTCGGAGGTGAGAGCAAAGGGAAACTTCCCGATAGGTATTTTGAAAAACAAGTCTTACGGTAGCGAGGGAACTGCACCAAATCTCAAAATTATTCTTATTTTGTTTACTCGTTACCTCCAAACTGTTATTAGCTGAAATGATTACATAGTTTTTTACATACTTTAGCAATATAAACGTTTTTCTGAAAGCCTAATACGTTTATTGTATTATTCGTTATTGAAATACAAAGTTGACACTAGCAATTATTCACCTCTTAATTGACTAGCATATTAGCCCCTTGACTACAGCAGTTGCTATTTGAGGGTAAATTGTTGTTAGTGAGTAGTAGCTATTGAAAAGCACATTGAGAAAGCATTTAGAAATATTTAAGAACAAGCGTACAATGAATAGGAAGTTGTCTACGAAACAGCTTGTTTTTGTACTTCAGAATTTGTGAAAACATGAACACAATTACAGTGATGTTGTTGACTTTCTTGTAGACCGTTTTCCAAACGCAGTACATCCATCGCGACGACGTATTTACAAGCTGTATAAAATATATGAGCAAGTTGGGTCGGTAGCGTATCTTTTCCGTTCAGGTAGGCATATATCTCGTACTGTAGAACAAAATCCTGAAGTTGCATATTGTTTTCTTTTAGAGGCATGAACAAAATCGACTCTAGAGAAATCCTGTGACTATTACCCACCTAGAACAAGCCTACAAAGGTTGGAGAAAAAGATGAACTTCAGGCTATATAGCCCTACTTGAAAGCCTAAATGAATATGATCCGGATAAGCGTGCAAAATGAAAATCTGTTGACATGAATAGTGCATTTTTTCAGCTCTATGTAATATTCTTCTATTAATATATTAGTTTTGAAGAACAAGACATGTACTTTCATGAAAAAATGCATTACTTTCCGGAGGAACTAGGGACTACTACATTATTTTGTGACCATCCACTTACTCAGTTAATCCGTGGCAAACATTCCAATTTATTAATGTTGAAATTAAAGTAGATAATGTATAATGAATAGCATGTGTAAGGCTAACGTGCTGATGGTTCCATATGAACGAATGAACAATCAATTTCAGGTATCCTACTCGACAGATGCACACTATCCAATGGTTTGTTATTGCCCCACGTACATAAGGCCACAGCGTTTGGGTTCACCACAAAACGTGTTCACGTTTCACATTTTTCGCTCGCAGATTTCAGCCCATCAGGCAGTTGGGTAGCATTCAAATGCTTGCACTCCATTCACACACCTAAGCTGTTTTTATGAAATTCGTTTTGAAACTACAAAGATGTTTCCACAAATTGTGATACGTACACACGGGGATAGAAGTGCTAAGTAGGTGTGAAATATTTATTGGCAAGTAGAGTACCCAAATCGATCCATTGATATGTCCATTCGGAAGAAGTGTGATTTGACTTTTTTTAAAAATAGTTTGATACGTCACCATTTATACTAATTATCCTTGTCATAACACAAGGTAGCACAAGCATTTTCTTGTTAAAGCACCAAAAAACATAATACGAGGCCCAAAATTCAAAGAATAAATTGTCTCTACTATGGCAAATGTAGGAGGGATAAACTCCTTATAAGAACAGGCTTGAATCGATCAGAAAATCCATATTACTTCTTCTACGATACATGGATAGAATAGCCTATAGGGCAACACATTGCATCACAACGTACTGCTGGTTGAGGTGCCATAACCTAGTTAGCGGTATAAATACATTTGCCGTGGTGTACTACAAGTTTAAGTTTTCCTTTTGTTCACTTTTATGTATAGATAGGCTAATTGTGACTGGACCTACGGTATAAAGTGGGATCCGAATCATTATGTGCCTCCATCGGGTATCGAACCAGGGATCCCTTGATGTACTACGAGGAATAGAGAATAAAATTTAACTCTGCTACAGAACGTTACTTTTTGTACCTCAGAATTTGCATGATAGGAATTTTGAACTGTCTATAGCAGGGGTTCCCAAACTTTTTCGTTTCCCGGCGCCGTTAGTGTTTCAAGACATTTCCACGGCGCCCAAGTCAGAATGCAGGCCTATCTAACACTTGCAACGCTCAGTTAGTGATGTTAGGTTGCTTGCCTGAAGTTAAAAAATAAACACATATTTCAAATTCAGAAACATTTTGTGTGTAAAAAGTACTAAAAAGCACATATTTGAAACAATAATATCATTTCACTGAAAATATTGTAACATTTCGCAGCGCCCCTGTAAGCCAACCACGACTCCCACTTTGGGAACCGCTTGTCTATACCGTCCTTCCTTACTTCCTACCGTAAACGTGGTTCCAACTTGTGGATTATTCCCACGATGATATTTCAGTTTGTAAATTGTTGAAATTTGGAGTTGTAAACCCTTTACGGGCAAAAAGTCACATGAAGCAGAACATACGGCATCTAGTACCAGCGTAAGGATTGTTTTACGAGCAGAATATTTGTTTGAAAAAAACACTCGCAAGGATTATTCATGGAAAATTGGGGGGAAAAGTAGTAGAAATGGTAGCAGATCATTTTGGGTTGAGAAGGAAGAGTGAAACATGAGAGGCTGTGCTAATACTACGACTCTTGATTGAAGGCAAGGTTATAAAGGATAAGGAAACATTCACAGACCTTCAGAAAGTATTTGACATCATAAATTAGGGTAGAGCGGGGCTACTTTGCCCATTTCAAATTTAAGGCATTATAAAGGAAATAAAAAATTGAGTTATTGTAAAGATCAAAGAGCAAAACACACCTTATTATTCCCTTCAAGCATACAAATACTAATTTTAAAAATACAACCTTAGTGACAATGAAGTTCGACCAGTCACAAATATAGGAGTGCATTGTGAAAGAAGGAGAACACATGCATATGCTAAACATATTTTATTCAGCAGGCTACATGGAACAAAGGAAAACATAAATTTCCCTGAAACGCAGCAATGTATGGTGTCCACACAAAATAAAACATTTTCGTCCATCTACACGTGACATTGAAGTTCGACCACTGTTAGAGGGGATCCTGTTTACCGTGGGGTGACGCCGCCCCGTCGGCGAATAACTGTGGCAATGCGTCGGGCATGCTGCGGACGAGTCGTTCAATGTATTCCACATCAATTCCTCCTGCAGGCAGGCGATAAGAGCAGCCACTGTCGTGGGTCCCCTCTGTTGCACACGTCGCTTAAGAACACGCCACACATTCTCAATGGGCGAGAGGTCGGGACTCGATGGTGGCCATGGCAGAGTTCGCACGTGATGGCGAGTCAACCATTCTCTTGTCAGCCGCGCTGTATGAGGCCTGGCATTGTCGTGTTGAAAGATGAGACGCCGCCTGTGGAACAGGTGCCTTCGCACTGTGGGAAGATGCCGCTCCAGTATGCGTGTATAGGCGTGTGCATTCACAATGCCCTCACAGACGTGTAGTGGGCCAACCCTAGATGCCGTCATGCATCCCCATACCATCACTGACGCAGGTTTCTGTACCCGACGTGCATAACATTTTGCTTCATTCTGTTCCTCCTTCCGACAAATGACTGTTTTCCGTATTTTTCCGTACACAACATTGAAAATGGATTCGTCCGTCCACAAAACCCTGTTCCACTGCCGAAATGTCCATCCCCGGTACATGTGCCCACCGTAGTCGATTGCCTTTGTTCAACATGGAAAGGAAGGGTTTACGTTTCGCCTTGTACACTCGGTAACCGCATCGCTGTAGGTAACGGCGAATGGTTCTGGTTGACACTTCAATGTGAAAGCGTTCTCGAGTCCACAGTCGTAATTCGGCCACAGAAACATGATTGTTGGTCTGGATATAGCGCCTAAATATCCGTAGGTCACACACGCTCAGCAGGCGTTTTCGACCGGGGGCCTTACCTGGCTCTGTAGTACCCGTATTTTGGCGGTGTTTGATGATGCAGTGGACGGTTGACTTGGGTAAGTTCAGTTGGCGCCCTATTTCCCGTTCACTGAGTCCATCCCGTTGCAACTCCACCACTATTCTCCTCACGGTGTTGTCAATTTTTTTGCCCCTGGCCATGGTGACGATGCACTGCGGTTCCTCGGTGCACAGCACGCGCTTATATACGGCGGACTCCCTTATCGTATCCGTGACGTCATGCTTCCGTCAAATGCGCCACTATCTGGAATTTGCCGTATGGGTCTGGTGCCTGGTCGAAGTTCAATGTCACGCGTATTGTTCCCCGTTTTCGTTCTTTACGTGACCTTGGGTGCAACATGCTAGGCTCACGATTCTTGCCTGCTCACATGCCTCCTCTTACACACATGCGTCATTTCTGCGGGTCACCCATTCCACCGCCTATGCCTCTGTGCATTTAATCACGTATTCCTTTCTGGTCGAACTTCATTGTCACCAAGGTTGTATCTTACAAACTACAGCTTTGTTTAAACAAAACATGAAGTGATGCAAAAATTGAAAATCTCAAAATGAGCGGGGCTATTTCGCTCAAAATGTTTCATGATTTGTATTACAAACATTTGCCACAAATGAAGTTGTTCCTGCCAACAGCACCAAGACACACCTCTTGAAACCATGTTCCACATTTTTCACACTTTATTCAGTCACCCTTTGATGTTGATTTCGTAGAATAATACATCACTTCACAGAAACTGCATGGTGCATCGTTCTCGTCAACGTCTTCGAGTTGGATTGGCAGTACCTCGTCACTTGACTTAATATTCCCTTTAGTAGGCCTAATAGGCGAGATGTCACTATTTCTCTTCATAAAACCTGTAAACCAATCCTTGCCAGAAGATTTTGATTCGCTACTCCAAGGATGGTTTATATTCTTCATTGTGGCATATACGTATGCTGCCCTTCGTATCTGGACCGGTGTGCACCCAAAATCTCTTGCAGACAAGTTCTTTAACCTGGAAACAAAATCCTTCTCTTCCTCCAAACTGAAAACTGTGGAGTGACCAACTGATGTAGACACTACTTTTTCTCCTAATGCTTCCTGACGTTTATGTAAAAGAACACGATTCTTCAGTGTTGAAAGGCCCTCTGAAAAGACCTGCTGCTCCTCTCATACTTACATGACCATTTAGTACACTGGAAATGGCTCGATTCATATCTTCCTCCGTCCATTTTTTGCCCGGACCTTTACGTTTATACGTCTGTACCATCTGAAATGCAAGAACGAAACACTATGTTTAGTTATATGAAGTAAATAAACTTATTAATATCAAAAAACTTTGACTTTGCATATGGGCGGAAATAGCCCCTCTTTTCGCGGGTGGAATAGCCTCAAATACAGAAATTTGTAATCGCGCGTCGTGTGAGGACTGTGGATAAAGAAACGCGCCATCTCTTATGCATGGATATACACTAACATACATTTTACCAAGAGAATGATTTTCACGGGAATATATCAATATTTGCAGATGCTAGCTTCTAAGTTATAAGCAGCATGCTTTTATGAAGGGTAGCAACACAATAAACATCACGTACCTCACCAATATATTCTCCTGGTTTTCTTGAAACAGGAATCGGATAGCCGGAACCAAACAATGGATGTTGGTCGCATATGCACCAAGCTTCCGACTGAAAGCGGGGCGAGATATCCGCTGTGCATAGCGTTTGCGCAGTAACACTGTCCTCTTATTTCGGGCGGAAAAGCCCCGTGGACGGAGTAACCCCGCTCTACCCTAGAGCATAATATTGAGAATTCTAAAACTGACAGAAATCAAATTTAAGTACAGGATAATTATTCGCAGACTATATACAAACCAGAAACTGTGAAAAAGTTGTTGCCTCAGAACATTTATAAATATGTATAAACTCAATGGGATTTGGATTAATAGAATTTGCAATTTTTTACGGAGAAATTCACGGAGAATTCACGTATAATTCCTGGATCCAATAATTCACGCACAATTCCCGGAGTTCAAGAAATTCCCGATGAGTAGTCACGACGAAGCAAGTTTTAGCAAATAATAAGTGAAATGGAAGAAGTCGTCCATGAAAATAAATGTGAAGGAAACAAAGATAAAGGAATGTAGCAGAAAACATCATTCTCTTAGAATAAACAAAATTATTGAACAGACTAGAATCGATGAAGAGGAACATAAGCGTCGCATGCTGTCCGTATTCATAGACTGATCTAATTTGTCTTTTAAATGTGGCCAAATTTCTCTCCTTTATGCAGTTTACAGGCAGTTGATTCCACACTTTCTTGCCTTGTTACATTATGGTACTCGGATACTATTGTTGTTAGTAGATCGCAGACTGAGATAATTATTTGTCGCTTAGTAAGTGGTTGTGTGTGTTAATTGCCTGATGATTTTTTTTTTTTGCAGACATGAATATTTTCACCTGGATATAAACCCATTTGTCAACCATCCTCATATTGCATTCCCGTTGTTCCTCAGTACGTCCAGGCCAATGATGGGGTGGTACCTTTAACTAACTTGTTCGTCTCCTTTCGGACACGCTTAACCTAACACACAAATAAGCAACGTAAACAATCCGATAAACCCTCAAAGCATTCCTCTTATTACTCAAAGACAATTTCGAGCCCATATACATAAATTCTCCACATATGTGCATGCGTTTTCAATTAGCTTAACAGGATAATGAGCCAATTCCAGCGTCACCTATTCTGAGCCTTGCTCTCGGGGACTCCCCTGAACCGAGGCGGAATATCACGGGATGACCAATTTAACGAGTTCCAATGCGATAGAACGGCTGGTGTAATCGTCCATATGGCTCCACGATGAAGAGTTACGATTATGGGAATTTAATTGAGAATTTCACCCCAACGAAAGCGGTAACTTACTGGGCGGGTATTCTATAATGGGGTTTCCAAGCTCTAGGCTCCGATATTTTCTTCAATAAATGTCACTGTCTGCTAAAAATCTGCGTGTCTTTCTTAAGCTATGAAGGAAAAAGGGAGACTCATACATAAGGGCGTTAGAGAGGTGTTTCCATGGTGTCAATCACTCGAAGTTTCTTAGAACAAGCAATTAGAACAAAACTAAGTAATGTAAAAGACACATACTGTACAGTGTTCCAGTCGACGTTAGAGTATTTTACGTATGTATTGAAAAAGAGGACAGAAAGTAACCTTATGTCACTGCCACGGACGGAAACTAAAGCAAAAGTCTTGGTCCTCACACTTCAACTTCACAGCTGACGCAACATTTTCTCCTCAATGTGGAACGTGGTGACCTTGACAGCAATGCAGGCCAGACACCGCTGTGAATAAAGGTCTATATAGTACAATGCTGGTGAAAGTTCTTCCCATTCCTGTTAGAATGCACTGCGGAGTTCTTAGAGAAGAGTAGTTGCTGGAAGCTGGCTTCAGGTACTGTCTGGCTGCATTAGCTAAGACCATGGACGGAAGTGCGCATGCTCCAACTGGAGGTGTTCATTGGTAAAATAAGGTGTGACGGCACCTTGGGCAGGAAACGGGTTGCGTGAAAATAGTTTGCTGTGGAAACAACAATGAAGTTTCAAACATAGTAGAACCTAACATCGCCGCCAAAATACGTACAGATGTTTACGAATTATGTCAAGGTACAGAATGAAAAAAATAGTCATCCATATACTATATAAGCAAACAGAACATATCAGGAAAGTATTCATCACTTCACGTTAGTAGATAAATTTGCTTCCAAACGAGTGACTATATTTTGGATCATTCAATTAAATTGATATCATTAGTAAATATTACAATTAGCACAAATGTACACAGCAGTAATCAGGAAAGTATTCATTAATAAAAATATTATTATACATAGTATTATAAATGTAATAAGGGAAATGTAGTAACTAAATGGCTTGTTTGTTTGGATTTAAATCCAGGGAGCACGCCGGCCAGTTCATTCATGTAACACCCTCGCCTTTTTTCGTAACGGATACACTTAAATATCGAATTATAACACCATTAAGCTTTCGTTCCATGATATGAAAAACTCAATATGCCGACCAAGGCAGAAATTTATTTAATTTTAAAACATAAATTAAACGTAACGTTTCAACCTTCTAGCAAGGTCTTCTTCAGACTCTGTACCAAGTGCCAATGAAACAAAGTACAGAACAGGATATATATACGTACATATATCTTCCTGTTTTGTACTTTGTTTTATTTGTACTTGGTACAGAGTCTGAAGAAGACCTTGCTAGAAGATTGAAACGTTACGTTTAATTTATGTTTTAAAATTAAATAAATTTCTGCCTTGGTCGGCATATTGAGTTTTTAAATATCGAGTATTTTTGTGAAAGACGTTTGGTTTCAAACAGCTTGTTTAGGCCTGTGCATAAGCCCAAAGGCATCTAACTAATCTGTAAATGAGCTGGAAAACAAGCAAACAAAGGAACTGTATGCGACACAGACCATCTGCCAAAGAGTAAATTACTCTCGCCAGCGGGAAGTAATATTAAGCAAATATTATTCACACGAAGGACTGACGACTTTCGGTAAATAGAATGATAAATTATTTGTTGTATGAAAACCGTGAAAAAAATCCCTCATTCAAAGTTTTCAAATCAGCCGGATCGTGAGCTCTCGCCGGATAATTCGCACAGCATATGCAAACATCCGATATTTTTCTCGTTACGCCGATTCCAAAATGAGGCAATCTGACGAACATTTGGTTATTTAGTAATTTGCATCGTAATGACTCCGTGTTGGACATTCTACGCCAACAGACACGCAAGAGGATGGTGAATACAAACTGGCCAGTTTCGTTTAAAGTAGATGTGTCGTATCTAAATGCGGATCTGCACTACGCAATATTTGCAAGTAGCAAAAATGAAATGGTCCTTATGTTATTGTTTCCAGACAATATTATTACAACAATATTATTCTGTATCCGAAGAGATGTACGTTCCATTAGGGAAAGTTTATTTTGAGGTGACAACTGTTAAGTTTCCCATTACTAAATCTATTACATTTCCTCCTGTTGTAGTGAAGCCATGAATCAGCAGCAGTTTACCGCAGATAAGGATATAAAAGCAGATCTTTATCGAAGGCAGGAAAACCGCTGCACGGACCTCCCACTGGGAACGGCCCCCCGCAAGAAGCTTCGGAATAATACGTTGGGAGGCGCTGAAAGGCACCACTCAAAATCTTGCGCCCACAAAAGGACAAGAGATGTCACTTCTAAATTTCAACGCTTGGGTGCTAAGCCTGACGTCATTGAATTCCGAGACAACTTTCACTTTTCCTGCCCTCGATGAAGATCTGCTTGTATATCTTTATCTGTGGTTTTACTCAACCGTCTGTATTACTGACGAGAAATACTTTTCGGTTTACTGCACTTCCTAACAAACACAACAGGTTATAGTAAAACCATAAACAAAAGTTGTTTCAATTTTGTTTCTGCAAAAAATCACCACCTTAATCTTAATTGAAATTTAATATTTTGCAGATATCCGCACTATTTTTGTAAGGTTCGCTACAGCTTTTACTACCTGCTGAGTTTCTCTAGGTGTAATGGTAAGGCGTCAGAAGTAATTTTCTGATGGCCATTTTGAATCTGCCATTTTGGGCTGACACAGACAAGGGATTGCGGATTGGATATCACACTACGCTACAACCTCAGGGGTCTCGGGTTCGAATCCAGGTTTGGGGATTGGTATTGTTGTGAGTGTCCATCGTCACTGATGTTCATCTTCGCGATTAGCCGAAGTGGCAAATAAGTTAAGTTAAATAAGACAAATCAATCGATTTTGATATCTTTTCCAGGAAGCTCTTAATTAACGTATACAATTGTCGTGGTTATACCATATTTTGCAAGCCAAAAATTTCTAATAGCTGGGTCGGATGCAGCAGTATAGTGGTTAAAGTTTCAATGCTACACCTGCCATCACGTCGCTTGAACGTTTGAATCTTAGCAACTTCCCAACCAATGGTAACACACTTATATTAAAGCAAGACTTTCAATTGAACTCATACATTTCCACCATTTTTCTTCACGTCTCCATCATGCACATTTTCTACGACATCTGAGATCTGACGCCCCCCCCCCCCCCCCACTTTCTGGTGGACCTGCCTTTCGACACGCTCAAACGCGGATACAGTGGGGAACCGCCCGTGAAAAGTAAGTTAACAGTGTTTAAAATATACGGTCACCGGCAATAAAAATGAGACATCTAGATCCTGAAATCCTTGCTTTCCTGAAATGCGTTGTGTGTGTTGCCTAAATCTACGGCGATAAGCCAACTTGAATAGAAACTTTCCAATAGAAAGCTAGGCTATCCCCGCGGAGTTAAGACAACACATATAATTCCATGCAGGGAAGCGGGTATTTCAGGATCTAGATGTCATATTTTTTGCAGGTGACTGTACATATTAGAGAATAAAAGCAAAAACCTTAATAAACGTAAACATTTAATTTGAAAATGAATGTAGGATAAGGAACAACATCGGGCCTAACAAATTTTAAGTGCACAAGACATGACGCTAACTAAAGAAAAAGTTCTTGGCCCTCGGAGGGCATCCCCTCCCACGCTGACAGCAATTACTGCTTCCGCCGCTGAACAAGGTTTCGTCTCCCTCCATATTGGTCTCAGTTTTCACCATTTCATCTTGGACACGTTATTTGCTTTTCCGCTGGTTTTCGCTCGATTACTGGACATGTTCCTCGCTACGTCTAACATCACCTGATGTGGTTGGTAGTATGTAATATTTGCCGTTTGCAACACTGGCACGTGTCGTTTCACGACAGGAAGAAACGGCTCAAATGTGATTAAATGTCATGTTGGATTGCAAGCAAACGGACTCTTTTGAACGTCTGTAGCGCCGAAACGACGCATCAAGGACAAAGATGGCACTGAGACAAGTTGTTTGCTTTTATGCCCTCCAGACGTTTCGGTGATCCACGGGCGTCACTTTAATGACACTCTGTACACTCACGCGAGCATAAAGAGTCTCTCCCGGTTTTCATATTGGGGAAAAAAATATTGTATGATCATTTTTTGAAAGTGTTCTAGGTTCTCACTAACGTTTGTACAGAAAATATATGTGTTATATGTGTCTCATACATTAGAAATAATCCAACTACTGTGGAAATTTATTTAAATAACGCAACGTAAGAATGTTAAATAACTGAGTTTTCTAGTAGCAAGTTCAACCATGTAATGTGGGTTGCGTTGCGTAGTTATATGATATTTTCGTATCGATGAGAAGAAAATTGGAGTACATTCCTTTATTTCGTATACGTTTGCCACCTCATTGCTATATTCTCTCCTAAAAATCTGTTTAATTTGAACTATGTCCGTTAAGCCAGCATCGTGAGCACAATTTCTGCTTTCTCGAGCATTTGTTCAAACGTGAATATTGGGATCATTATTGAAACTCTTGAGGTTAACGTCTTCCAATACAATTAAATTCCAGGTACAGTGTCTGACTGTAGGAGAAAATATAAATTAAAAATAGATTTGACAAATTCAGACATACAGTATGTAACATTGTTATTCGTACACATAGAATTTCCGAGGAAAAAATGTCATATCTACTAGTAAAAATAATCATTTTCATATGTACCTGGAAATTAATGTTAATGAAGGTTTCACCAACAAATCTCAATAAAAATGTATGTTCAAAGTGTATAAACAGACCATATTATTTGTGTGAAAAGAGAAAAACACGCTGTTTCATGCAACATTGTTATTCGTACAGGCTATAGTTTCAATCTTCCTCGCATACAGCACCACCGCTATTCGGGCCATTTCGTGCAGTTTGCAACTTCGTAACAAGTTTGAACATGCAGGCGCGCTCTCCGTCAAGCGGAATGCTGGCATAGGTATTCTTGTAGGCCTATCGTCTATCTCTCAGCGTGTTCGAAATGGGCAAGGTAAAGGAACTTAGTTCCGATCTGAAGGATGTTATTTTAAATTTGGCCCTTAGAGGTCATTCGTTAAGAAAAATTGGAGAAACAGTCAATAAATCACACTCCACAGCTCAATACATAGTAAACAAATTTAGAGAGGAAGGTTCAACACAGAATGTGCCGAGAAAACCAAAAAGAGAGACGGTTGAATAAACGTGATGAACGCTTTATTTTAAAAAGAGTGCGAGAAAGAAACCCTGACTAAGTGTTCCTCAGTTACGACCGTTAGTAGAAAATGTTGCTGGCAAGATGATGTCGGATCAAACTGTCCGACGTGCCGTGTGGAAGCATGGATATCATGCCAGAATACCACGAAAGAGGCCGTATGTAAATAAGGTGAATCGCAGGAATAGACTTTCATTCGCGAAAGAGCATATCCACAAAGACCAGGAATTTTGGGATAGTGTAATATGGTCAGACGAGTCCAAGATTAATATATACGGGTCAGATGGGATAAATAGGGTCTGTAGAAAATCAAATAAAGACAATGATCACATTAACACAGTTCCAACAGTTAAACACGGTGGTGGGTCATTAATGATTTGGAGCTGTATGTCGTCCAGAGGTGTTGGTACCATCCAGTTTATTAATGGTATCATTAATATGTCTATTTGGACATATTGAAGAACAATGTAAAGCAGAGTGCCCAAATAATGGACATGCCGCCTATCTACAGATTCCAACAAGACAATGACAGTAAGCATAAGGCGCGAGTTAACATGAATTGGCTAATATGGAATGTGCCCAAACTACTATAAACACCAGCTGAAAGTCCAGACTTAAATCCCATTGAGCATTTATGGGCAATTTTGAAGAGGCGAGTCCATAAAGCAGGCGTCAAGTCCAAACAAGAGTTGAAAACTGTTGTGCAAGCCGAGTGGAATAAAATAAGCTCTGAAACATATCGGAAACTGGTTAATTCTATGAAGAACAGGTGTCAAGCAGTAATTAAAGCCAAAGGATACGCATCAAAGTATTAGAACTGTCAGTCAATTTGCTCTGAATAGTTTATTTCTTTTATATTATTAAGTGTACGAATAGAAAAGTTGTACAAAAAATGGCATGTTTCTCTTTTAGTTTCAGTTAATTTATTATTGTCATTGGTTATACAGAATTTGGGCAAGATTTTATGTTCCTAATGATATTAGTTATTGAATTGTAAAGAAACAATTTCAAAAGAGTGCATTTCCTTTCAGATATTAAAGCATTTTCTTTGAAAATCCGTGTGTACGAATAAGAATGTTACATACTGTAGCCTACACGTGTTTAAAATTAACCTGGTGGTATAAATTTGAAACGTAAAATAATCTATGAACACTTTGTGAAACACAACACAACGACTGAATTGTAATGTAATGTCCCGGACGTAGACTGCCAGGTGAGTACAGTAAGCCTTTCCCACACCCAATCCATCTCTCCATTTTGTTAAGACTACACAACATATTTGAGTAAGTTAAAACATTTGCATGTTCACGAACTTTGAGCTTGGTGAAGTTCATCTACTAAATTCATAATGTCAATTGATGCTAATAAGGTGGGATTTGGAGCTAGAAAGCTCAGCAGAGCAGATTGGAAATAGGTAAGTCAGTAAGTCACACAAGTTTATTAAAAAAATACTAAGTGAGATACTGGCTTGAAAACAGTTTTTACTTTTCAACATAATCTCCTCCAACATTGATACACTTATCCCATCTTTCTATCAGTTCCCCAAAACCTGCTGCATAAAAGTCTGTGGGCTGCTGTCCCAGCCACAGTCTCACCTCACGTAAGTATGTTCATCATCCACGAATTCACCGTGCGCACACTTTTCAGAAATTCAAATGGTCATACGTTAATCTGCAGACTAAACCATGAGAACACCCTATTGCAGTTGCTATGCTGTCTATCGTCACTCTCCTATCAGCTCGAATCACCTCCACCTACAGTTCACGAGTATAATAGCCATTTCTAAACTGAGCCATCCATGTGTGCGTCTGATATCTAGCGACTGCTAACTAAATAGCATTAGGCGGTCAGGGGGTCACATCACCCTCACTCATGACCGGATCGAGAAAGTGTGGGGCGTTACCCCCACACCCCCTATAAGCCGTCATGGCGTGGTGCTAAGCACAGGGGAGCACTTTACCTTTTTTAATAATACCAAGTTTGCAACAATGCCTAAACGTCCAAAATACTGAAAAAGAGGAAAATGCCACAGCATAGAATAATTGGATTAATTAATATATATATAAGAACCACTCAATCAGATGTACAGGGGTGCAGTAATTATTCTTAGAGTAGTTCTAATTGGCACTCGAAAGACGAACGTAGCACAACTTCAAGTTCAGTTCGAACAGCATTAAACTATAAAAATACTTTGTAATGATCTAGGATGGACTCGTAACGATTGTTAGACTTCAAGGTAATCTGTTTAGCATTGAAGTAGGTTTCAATTCAAAGAGGAAATATATATCAATAGTCCTTCGAGTGCTGCATGAAATTCAGTTGCAAGAAAATGAGGGTAGCTTCTCTACGAAATAGAAGCTCTCTTCGTTGACATGCCTTTGATGTATTCCGCATGGTCGTGGACAAGCGCACAAGCACTGTCGGCACAGTCAAAGGAACTCAGAAGAAGACATACAGCTTGCTCGGTCCTCTTGTAAACATGTCTCTACCCTGAGGCTCTCCCCGAGTATTGTTACTATAAAATTGAATAATCCCATGGTAATATTGAAGTTCATTAGGGCAGAAAATGAGATCTGAAGTTCAATCTGTAAACTTTCTTGCAAGTTGTTGGAAAGTTAGAACAGAAGAAAATACATATTAACGTCAATACTGTTACTCCAAAACAAATGCGGAAATTATATATCGTAAAGACTGCAAACAGCTTATCAGTAGAAACAGTAGGGGTAACACAGAGAATAATACGGTTAGTACTATTTATTTATTTATTTATTTATTTATTTGGTTTATATTACTTCGCTTTTCTGCTACTTTTGGCTAATCGCGAAGACCAGGACGAGTGATATGATATGATGAAGGGACACTTATAAAAAACAACCATGGCCAGGTCGGGGTTCGAACCCGGAACCACTGTCGTTGTAGCGCGGTGTAATAACCACTCCGCCACGGAGTTCGACGGTTAGAACTATTTTACACAAGTTTAGGAAAGTAGAATTTTGCGATTTTAGAGAAAAAATGCTGACGACGCAATCAAAATTATGACATTGTATCGTCCTGTGAGAACCTGAGGGACTTAACTCAGCTTTATCAAATTTACTGGAGAGAGGAAATAATGCATTATTAGGAATAATGTGACTTAAAAAGAGTCAGTAATTTGGAGATACATGACTCCACCATTCTGCTAAGGATGAGAAGTGGAGATATATAGATCTGACTCCAAATAGGGCTCTTCAGAGGAGTTTATTTTAAAAAAACTGTCAACTGCATTTTTGGAGTTACGACGAAATGAAAAGATTGTACTTCTGCAGCAACAAACCTCCAGGTTTATGACTGTCATAGAGTTAGAGCAGTTCTCTCTCAAGATGCCTCGTCTCCTGCCTTGAACGAAACTAACCAGTGTAATTGGCCCTTAATCGCATCTCCAATTTATCTCATAGCATTAAGCATACCCACGAACTCTCATCAACGACTACGGAATCTAAATAAACACGCTTCCAAAAGATATGCACGCGATGGTAAAATCAAGAAAAATGGAATAGTAAAGCTTTGATTAACACAAAATTGCACATGAATTTAGCAAATGTGTTAATGCATTAAAGAAAGCAAGAATTGTGTACAAAGATATATACGTATATATAGGTATATTTTCTTTACGTAAGTTATATCATGACGTCACATTTGGGTCATTAACATAATGATGATGTTTAATGGCAAAGAAACCAAACAAGACTTACAGTAATATGGTATGTGACCACCCCGGACCTTCACACAAACTTTACAACGATTTCCATGCTTTCAATGAGGTGATCAACCATCGCAGATGTGAGCAATGGCCATTCCTCCATTAGGGCAGTTTCCAACTCTCTCAGACTGGCTGGAGGAGGTAAACGCGCAGAGACAGCAAGCCCTAGGGCATCTCAAAGTTTTTTTTAATGGGATTAAGGTCGGGAGAATACGCCGGCCACTCCATACGAGAAATGCCCTCACTTTCCAGGTAGTCGTCAACGATGTTGGCTCGATGGGGACGAGCATTATCGTCCATAAACAGGAAATCAGGACTAACTGCTGCAGCAAAGAGTCTCACAATGGGGTCATTACTTCATCCCGATACCGTGCAGCCGTCACAGAACCGCCTTTAAAGATGTGCAGCTCGATGCGATGTCCCATTGAAATTCCAGCCTACACCATGACGCTGCCACCTCTGAATGCGTGACGTTCGATGATGTTTTTTGGCCTGATTGCGTGTACCTCGTTCTCTCCAGACCTTTACACGCTTATCGTCCGATTCCAGGGCAAATCTGGACTCGTCCATGAACAGGACGTTGCATCAATCTGAGACAGTCCAATTGACATGTTAACGACACCACTTTAATCTTGCCCCTCTGGCTTGGACGGTTAGTGCAACACAAACACGTGGTCCTTTGTCGTACAATCCCTTCATGTGGGCCTTCGGCGCACAGTACTGGCAGATATTGTCTTACCAAGTGCCGCTGCAACCATGGATGTAACAGTTGTGGAGGTCGCTCGTCGATTCCGCTTGGCTACCATAGCATTATATCGATCATCAGAGGCGGCGGTAACCCTTGGACGACCGAGCACAGGTCTCAGGAATTTTGGATTTGTTTCCATCATCGAGAAATTACCGAATGATTAACGCCAAAGAAAATAGCGACATCTTTGATTGACTGTCCTGCTCCAATGCGTGCGACAGCAGGCCAGCGTGCACTATCTGTCATTCGTCTTCTTTCAGCCATAGACATACGGAAAATTTGCATTGCGTGCTTAACTTTTGGAAGGCAGTGTAGATCCCATTATACCCATCCCATTATATGCATCGTTGTGTACAATTCACAAATCAAATTAACCGAATTTACGAAGGCACAAGCCCTTTGTATGGTGTCAACACTGTTTAGAATATTATCTCCTCGAAGTGTAATACTCTGTATTCTCTCTCTCTCTCTCTCTCTCTCTCTCTCTCTCTCTCTCTCTCTCTCTCTCTCTCTCTCTCTCTCTCTCTCTCTCTCTCTCCATAGTCACAATGTTCATGTGCATTTGGCAGAACAATTGTAAAAATGGGTCCATTATTTGACATTTAGAATGGCAATGTGATTTCCTTGTATTATCGCTCCCACCGAAGTTTCCTGGTTCGAGTCCCGTCAATAGTATATGCCGTTATCAGTTTGATCAAATCAGTCATCCTCATCGTCGCGATTAGCACAAGAGCATAGTCGCGTGCTGCGCAGCCAGGTTAGACTCCTGGACTTCCCGTCGTATTTGCTTCATCGCTTACTTCAATTCAACCTGATAGTTACGATTAACCTAATAAGGCTCAAAAGCGATGTAAAATAACGAAAAATATATGCATAAAATTACGTAAAGCAAGAATGAAACAAAGTGCAAAATATCTCTTGAATTATTATGAAAATTAAACTCATTTTACACTGGTTTGTATCCTACTTCAAGTGCTTCTGCGATGGCGCAGTGGTAGCGTCATTGCCTTTTAATGAAGGGGTCCTGGGTTCGATACCCGGTGGAGCCACATAATGGTTCGGATCCCACTTTAAACTGTAGGTCCAGATCCGATTATCCTTACTGTGCATAAAGTGGACTTCAAACTCCAAATCAACCAATCGATCATTCCTACTTCAAACTGTAGGTCCAGTCCAGAGAAATCTATCTGATCATGAAGTGGACCCAAACCAAATTTATCATGGCCGATCATTGGGTGTTCTTTGTAAGTGTCTCTTAACCAATTTCATCACTCATCTTCATCTTCGCGATTAGCCGCAAGTGGCAGAAATGCGAAGTAAAATAAACCAAATCAAAAAAAATAACGAAAGGAAATTTAACTTGACTGTAAGTCAAAAGAGAATTATTAACTTTTCCAAATGTTATGAAGACTTTTGTTCCGTTTTGCCGTTGGTGTACGTGTTGCATATAACTACTTTAAAAAAATCATCTCTAGAAGAATTGCACCTTAGCCATTGCGGACTGCGATAACTTAACTACACGACAGGTTCTCTGCTTCATGCGATAAGCAAATCAGAAAAACCTTAATAAATGAACATTTGAAGGAAGAGGCTAACATCAGAACATAGCACTTTTTATCCTTGAATGTGGATAATTACTCTTGTATCATTTCTCTACAAAGCAAAGCTTTCGTGGGAAACTTAGGGTGTCTAATCGTTCAAATGATTGATTTCTGGAACCGTTATTTTCGCCTTTTTTGGGACCAGAAGCCGCAACCTGGACAGACAGCTCACGCCACAAACAGATCAATCATTTTCGAGGCGCCAAATGAGGATTTCTTTCGGCTTCTTGAGCACCTCCAACAAAAAAAGATAATGTGGGAAAGAATTCGGATAATATGAATTCTTCGCCAACACTTCTTCAGCTTTGAACGGCTTTTTGTTCTGTATGATTTAAGCGCCGGGAGAGGTCAGTGGCGTACCAGAAAATTTCAAAATGGTACTTCTAGCTTCTTTTTTAGTAGTTAAGTGCCATGTTGCACTAGCTTTTCTGACGTTTATTTGGTAGGAAATGGCAACCAAAACAAGATCATCAAACCTAGGACCTTGTGCTATCAAAACGATTATCTTAAAAAAAGTAAATTTTTGTTGTAAAAAAATAGCACTGCTTGAGACCGTTTTTATGTTTTCAAAACCGTTTTTCGTTGAAAATCGTAAACTGGATGTATTAAGAATCTCAGCAGCACTAACGATAGCATATAACCTGCGCCGAACTTATGATCGCACGCCATTGGAGGAAATGTATTGTTGCAACTATACTCTTAATGAACTCATATTTCAATTGCTATGTCTGAAATTTAATCCGGAAATACAGTCTTGTTTCAACTAGGATACCTAAGAATTAAACTACTGTATGTTAGATAGTTATATACATAACAAAAGTTTGCAAGTTGACTACAAAATTTATATAATTGTTTCGATTAATTTGGTTATTTTGTGTCGCTTCTCTGTCAGTTTTAGCTAATCGTGAACTATTTGTTTCGAGAAAATCTTTGATTTTGGTTTTAGAGCATTTTTGTATTCATTACATTTCAAATATTCATTTTATTGTTATTATTAGACTGGGTAATTTTATGTAGACTTGTTAATTCGGCCACTGCTGGCTGAGTTGATGATAATGGTAATGCCATTTTTTTTTGTAACCATTGAGATGAATATATCAGGCAGGATGGTACGTACTGATCCTTTTTTTTTCTTTTTAATATATAAGCTTCATACTGAATTGAACTTGTAAAATGAAATGTAGAGTAAGGTGGGGTAAGACTGTGCAGCGGGTAAGACTGCGCACCGGTATTTCGAGGTGAAAATCACACACAGTTGGCACCACTGCACCACCGTTACTTCGTCCAAGATGGGAGCTTGCTGTGGACAGTGGTGAAGATACGTTTAAAAGTCGTTGTGCTGAGAGAGGTAAGTTAAAAGATTTGAGGGTGTTTGCTATTTATTTTGGTACTACGTGTTTTGAGTACTACGTCACTGTGAATGTATACAATATTACGATGTTGATGGATAGAAGAAGCTGTGTTAATGCCGAGTCCATCTGTGTATTAGTTTCCATTGCTTTGTGCAATGACTGGGCAGCATCACGTGATTTGTTCAGGAATGCAGCACGGGGCACGACTGCGCACGGGCGCAGTTTTACCCCACAAGTGTGTGGCTTGCAAGGCCCAGCCATTAGATAGATCATTTTTTGGTCCACTGAAGCAAGACCATCTTGAGGTTCAGGCCACAGCGCTCAGTCAAGACGTCATCATCTGGAGGCGATCGTCTTAACGCTCTAAACTCCTTGTCGTAATTTTACCGTAGATAATTAAGGTATATTTATTTCTCTTATGAAGTTAAATTTCGACATTTACCCTCCCGACGAATATAGTTAGAAGAAAAATGTATAATATTGAATATTTACACCAAACTTTTCATTCAGGAAGTCACTATGGCCACCACAAGAATTCCTACCATAGCACAAAGAAAGAGTTGAAAACCATTAGAAACTTCCTGGCGGAAAAATTTAAACATTGTATATCTTTGAAAAATGTTATCGGGAATATTGGTAGCTACAGTAAAACTCGTAACCGCTTTTGTATGAACTTTTGTATGTAAAATCAATTGATTAAATAAAACAAAAAACATGTTAGGTTGGCCGTAAACTTTCCAAGTTACCTAATCAATTAAATTGTCTATGTTTACCCAAAATTAATTAACCAGATAATGCAGATATTCTGTGTAGCTATACAATCTCAATACAAAACCTTAATTTCTATATTCTTGCAGCAAAAGCGAAAAAAATTGGTACAAGGGCAATGTTACATTTCTGTGATAAAGACTAAACCTAAATCATTTGTCATATTGTAATTTCGATCCTATTGACTTTATTGAACGAAAGATAATAAACAAATTGAATCTTTTCATTGTCGTTAGTAAGATCTGTGACAATAACTTAAGAGTTTCATTGAAAAAAAAAGCAGATTAATATTTCAATTTAAAGTTCACTTGGGAAATAAACATTTGGAATATTTCCTTACACTGTTTTTTACATTCTGTTAAAAAAATCGTGAAGAATGTTAATAAATTATGAAACAATAAACATTATCACTGATTTAATAATCAAAGTTACGAACATTGAAGCTTCGCAAAGACAAAAAATAAAAAGCAGTTCATATGAAACAGTTTTAAAAATTTAATAGCCTACATTTGTAGTTCATATTAACATAGGTAGGTAACAAAATGCTTTCTGTTTGAAAACATTTGTATTTGAAACATAAGTAATATATTATTGGATAGTTTTACACACGAATATTTCATCGAAGTTCTTGTTACACATCGCACCTTTGTATTTGAATGTACAACATATCTTCCATTAGCCTCCGATTAGCATAAAGAAGCATAAAGCGGGATAAAATAAGAATAAATGTACACATGTATCAACTTTGCCCGGTTGTATAGCTTTCTTTCATGAAGCACATTATGAAACTGAAAATTTGTGTAAATAATATGAATAATTTATCGAATGCTTGCATAAAATTTACACTAACAAATTGCTTTGGTAGACGTAATATTAACCAACGTTTGTAATTCAGGGTAAATTATTTGATATTTCTAAAAACATGTAGACATGTTGTCCACATTTACGAGTATATTTGATGCCTATTCCGGACACATGAAATGTTTACATCATGAACTATTACTCTTATTTATTTTTTAGTATAAAACATTTGTTACTTAACTTGTATCTTTTCGTAGTGACTGAATCACATGGAATTGCCCTAAAAATTTTTCATTTTTAACAACATCTTGAAGAAATGTGAACGTTACTCTTACCTTTTTCATTGTAATTGCCTCTGCAATTGAGTACACAAGACTTATACACCATACCTCTTCCACATTTAAGCATATTTACACGTCATGTAAACTCGATTACAGTTCTTAAATTTGCATTACAATTCCATATTCACTAAGAAGGTCCAACATTGATTCCGAAGAAGCAAATCAAACATGGCGGCTATCTCGCCTCCAGTTGATGACGCTTAGTCACGTGACCGGAGAAAGCCATGAGGCTTTCAGATTGAGAAGGTAATGACTGAAGTCGTTTTATTCATCTGAGTGTGATAAGTGGATGAGTAACCATCCGGTCGCCCAATCACAGTTTTCCAAGTGGCATCCATTTTTACAAAGGCATATGGGAAGGCAGCTACAGTTGGGAATGCCATGAAGGGCTATGAAGTGACTGGATTATGCCCTTTCAGTCAAGACATATTCACTGAGGACGAGTTTCTTCCCTCTACTGTGACAAATGTATCAACTCCAACTCCAGGTGAGCAACCTTCAACAAGTGGGGTTGACAATACTGGACCATCCTCCAATGACGTGCCACAGCAGGCAAATGTGGCTCATGCATCAGCTGAAAGTACAGGTGAGCAGCCTTCAACAAGTGGGGTTAACAATACTGGATCATACGGGCACATTTCCGTTAACCAGATATCACCATTTCCACGTGCAGAGCATATTCAGCACCGCCGACGAGAGGGAAGGCAGTCTCAGATGTTAACTGGATCTCCATTCAAAGTCAACTTGGAAGCCTCGTTGGCTGAGAAGAATAAGAAGAAAGTTCAGGGGAAACAGAAACGGAACATCGTTGTTGAAGAAGATGTAGCAAGCAGAAAACGCCAGAAGAAAGAGTACAATTGCCCAGTTTGTAATGAGAAGTACAGCGATCCTCCAGTAGAGGATTGGATCCAGTGTTCCACATGTGACGAGTGGTGGCATGAAAATTGCACCTCGTAGGAAACAGGAACCTTTATTTGTGATTTGTGTTAGCGATTCCTAACCCAAGTGCAGGACGGGATTCACGGTGCCTACTGTGAGAATGCCACGAGAAATGTATCCCATATGTTAGAAGAACTTTTTAAGGTGATTTGTGTTTCTTTTTACACAAATCTGACTCTGTGTAGAAAGTGCGCATTCTTACCCGAACTTGATCGCAGTCTTACCCCCGGTGCGGGTAAGATTACGCATTTGCATGGTCACGGTTTTGTAATTGTTTCATGCAGAAATATTGTTCATTCAGCTTTCGGAAATTTACTGTGAGTTAGCAAAGGATAGTGCAATGTGTATTGCTTTTTTCATGTGTGTCTGAAGTTTCATAGCTTGAATATAAAATTATGAACTCAAACTGCGCAGTCTTGCCCCACCTTACTCTAACATATGAGCGCGTGCTGAAAAGTAATGCCTCCTATTTTTTTGTGACGGTGTAAAGACATTTTGGTTTTTAAGCAACCATGCATTGTGCTCTTCAGACTTTCCCCCTTCTCCACTCCAAGTTTCAAACTTCTATCACCAGGGGTTGCTGGACTAGAGCGAGGAAAATGGCAGCATGTAACCATACTATGTCGGTGCACCTGAAACTGCGTGTGGTGACAGAGTTTCTAACTGCAGAAAATGTGTCCCCAATTGACATTCATCAGAGAAGGCTTTTTATGGCAATGAATGTGTAACTCTCAAGAAGTTCTTTGTCACACACCAGGAGAGTTCCTCGGTAGGGGGTTTTCATTGTGAGCATGAACAGACCAACATCATACAGTCACAAAAAAATAGGAGGTATTACTTTTCAGCACGCCGTCGTATAATTAAACTAAAATCTTTTATGCACTATCATCCCTTCTTATTATCAAAACCCTGCTTTAACATTAATATTAGACTAGTCCTGTTCACCTTCCCCCCTTCCACTCCGTGTTTATGAAACAGCTCTCTGGTATGCATATGTGGACTGCAGAGCAAGCAGGCATGCTGTAGCGTTGTAAGAAGGGCCGAAAGGAGGGAGTGAACGAGGCAGGAGGCTTCGTCAGTCGCGTTCGTGCAGTGGGAAACCTCTTGTTATCTGATTCGTGAGTAACTGTACATCGTGGCTTGTTATCATGGTAGAAGAAACAGGACCTGGTTTCGTGGAGAGTAGGGTTTAGTTTTTATTTACATATTTCGCATACTTTGTCTATACCCTGTCCCAGCTAATTGTGGAGCAAGGCCGCGCATAGCGTCAGAGAAGCTAAGGAAATCGAGTGGCCAGAGAGAAGTGCACGCTGCGGGGAAGGCAGTCGCTTTCCCCCACTCCACGCAATTCCATTCCTCACACGTGTCCATTGGTGGAGCCGTCTCCCGTCACTACTTGCGCAAAGACTTGATTTCGTTTGCCTGCTCTACAGTTAGCTGGGACAGAGTATACATAAAAATCCGTGATTTAATAATGATAGAGTTAGATATGTACTAAACCTATCCTTACACACGGATACGAATTGATACTTAGATTAACACCCGAAATCATAAAGGCAGATATGCTTGGATGGGGGGATTAAAATTTTACATTCCCTTTATTAATGGAACTGCGAAGATTCCATTCCTTTTCATCCCTAGAGGGGAGGGAAGAGAGGAAATCTTTCCCCCTTCCTGTGCGCTTGGAAAGAATAATTCGTCACAAGAGATAGAGCCCCTAGGGGCAGAGGTTCTCTAGCGAAAGGGAATCTTATACAGTATGAATATTCATTTAGTAAAGCTTTGCATTTTTATCAGTAGCCATGCACAATTCTGTGCCCTTTCCAACTGTTTTCTTTATGATGTTGAACCTTCTCTCTTGTGAAGAGTTCATAGTATGTCTTGCAAGATAATCTTAATGAATCAGAATTAGCGAATCCATTTATTAGAATCGACGCAACAAAAATGGTGTGCGGTGCGTAGAATACAACTGAAGCAGTGGTGCCAACCGTACGGCCTTGATGGTAAGTAAGGTAATTTGATTTTTCATATGGTTCGATTTAATTCGATTTATGTTATTTAGCATCGCTTTTCTTCCGATTTTAGCTATTCGCGACGATGATGATGATATTGATGAAGGGACACTCCCAAAGAACACCCATTCCCAGACCGGGATTCGTGCCCGGGACCACTGCCCATCCCCGTAGCGGGAGTTAGGCTAGTGGAGCTCAAGCGTAGGGCACCATTAATTTTTTTTAAGGACAACAAAGTTAGAAGGGGAGAAGGAGAACGTACCGTAGTGTACCTCTCATTCACAAGTTACACTTACCTTTGTAGAAGGCAGGAAATACGAAAAGAATGCGTTACTTCAGCAGAATGCATTTCCAGCTACAAGAGAGGTGAAATGGAGGGAGGAGATGGAAGTAGGAGGAGTCTGGTTTGGGGAGGATGCAAGTTCGGTCTTGGACTGGAGAGAGTCGGTCTTTAGCTTGAAAAGGGAACGTTTGTTTGGGGGAATTGTAAGGGGAGAGGGGTGTACCGGATGAGAAGTACAGAGAAGTAAAGAGAGAGTTTAAGAGACATATAGGAGTGTGTGTGTGTGTGAAGGTTAACTTTAGGACTGTTATTGATCATCTCATCTAAAAAAAAATTGTGGTCGAAATGCGATTTATGAATAATGTCAATTTGCTCAAAATCAACATGTAATGATTATTTTACTGAAAATAATAAAAAAAAACAAATGACAAAAGGTAAATATCCAGGCTTTAACAGACATATAAAACAAGGCCTAGGATTAATCTAAAGTAAAATATGAGCGGTATAATTGTCTACATATCACCTAAAACACAGTTTGCGTTCCATTGTTTTAAGTGGTGCAGGTATTTTGTTATACACTGTATGTGTTACTCGATCAATTTTTGTCTTCTTTCACTTGTAGATTTATGTTATGGTAACACACTGCTCGAAATTTCTGTTTCCCAAAGTTGTACTAATAGTTACGCTTTTAAAGATGTTCTTCGGACATAAATTAAATTTTCTTAAATATTCTAAACTTTCTGTAAAATCAGAAATGCAAATTTCGAATTTTTAAAGTAACCTCCATTATTTTTATTGAGTTTTTCATTGTTTCCTCATTTCACAATTTATAGGATGTCAATTTTACAAACCATGGCATAAAATGGCGGTGCTTGGTAGCGCGTGGGGAGTGTGGCTGCCAAACAACAATCATTCCTAGGGCGCCAAAATATATATAGCTCTTGCCTCGTCTTACGGCCGTCAGCCTACATGCTGGCAAGGGAAGTGCGGAGCGGGGAGGCGACCAATCCAGCCCGATAAGAAGCACAGCAGCCTGTAGAACGAGTTGCGCGCAGCAGCTCCTCCCGAGACGTCGTAACTCTCGGCGCCACCTCTTTTGTCTGGTTGGTCTGCGGAATGTTTCCCGCCACCCACTTCCCTTGCCAGCATGTAGAGCACCCGCCGTAAGACCACACAAGAGCTATATCTACGGAACTGCTACTGATGTCGTAGTGCGAAGGTCGGCATCATCCATGCGGACATACAGTCTAGACTGTGACCAGACTGTGACCATACGGTCCAGGAGAAATTTTGAGTCTCCGAAAAAAACTCACATTGATATGCTAAAAATTTAACAGACTCATGCTATTGTGAATGAGCAACAAGAAATTACACCCAACAATAAGGAATGTCCAAAATGAAGTTATTTTAGCACAAACTATTACTTTAAAGAACTTTAAGAAACATTCCCAAGGAAAAGAAATAGTTTTTGACCTGCAGACAGACATAAACTGCGCGCGCACCAGTGGCAGAGTGGTAAGAACATTCCGCAACGACGCCAGGGGTCCCGGGTTCGAATCCTGGCCTGATCATGAATGTTTGTGAGTGTCCATTCATCAATTTCATCATATCATCACTCATTCTCATGTTCGCAAATTAGCCAAAAGTGGCACAAGAAGCGAAGTAAAATATAGCAATTCAATCAATCAATCAACAGACATAAACTGCAACAATCAGCTAAATCAAGAAAACGTTCAATCGAACCATTGGTGTATGTGGTGTAAGGTGTGACCTATTCAGAGACTACTTCTTGGAGACCAACTTGAGAAAGCTTATAATAGTAATATTTTTTTAAGGTACTGTCGTCCATTTTGTTTTTGTTATCTAAACATTGCGTGACGGTTACGAATAGCCTATGTGCTGACGAACCCATAATTTTAAAACTAATCAACATATTAGATTTACAAATTAATTCACTGACTTTTCCAAGAAAGAAAATACTTATTCATGAAAAATAGTCTTGCATTTTAATCGGCAAAGTAATCTCTGTTGGAGTGAATACATTCTTGCAGCTGATGAATTCCCTGGCGATAGAACGATGGCAGCTTATAGCCTATAAACTCAACATTGCTATTTTCCACCTCTTCAAAGTTTCTGAAGTGGGAATCCGCTAGGTGGTGCTGCACGGACCGGAACAGGTGGTAGTCTGAAAGGATCAGGTCAGGACAATAAGCGTCGTGAGTTTGAACTTCCCAGGCCAATGAATAGAGCGTCTCCTTAGTTGCTTTTGCGTGTGTGGCCTGGAGTTATCATGGAGCAATATCATCTGCATAATCCCACTGCGGTGAATGGTCTTTTCCTATCAATTTCGTTACTCAAATGAATCAGTTGAAGTTGATTTTTGGATTGTCGTTCAGACAGTTGCTGTAATCGATCATCCTCACGTTCTTTGGCTGTCTAGGATGCTGTTCATCTTCCAGATTGAAATCTCCTCCCGGAATCTTTGAAACCACATCCTCCAGGTTCTGTATGATATGACATCTTCACCCGAGGCTGAACACATAATTTTCTTCCCTCGGCGACGTATGTCTTCAGTTGATATACAATAAAAGAAGCATGTAGGGTTTGATGTGTTGCTTGTCGATTAACATCGCGCTCACAACTGCTTCTTATGTTATGTCGTCAGCTAGTCGTGCATTTGACATTTCAATGTTGGCATTGGAGTGCCCAAACATGGTGAGGAAGGTTCAAATTTGAACAATCCCAACAGTAAAGTATAATGGTGAATTCATATAGAGGCCGATAATTAATTTGTGCACCTAATACATAGCCTTTCTGTACAGTAAATAGACTTGAAAAATCTCAAACAACACCGAGTTATGTACGCGAAATACATAAGTAGGTGAATATAGAATGTGAAGTGAAAACTAGCATACATAGTTAACCAATCTTCGTTTCAATAAAAACTAACACAATGTTTTAACTTCTCGTTCTCTTTTCCAGTACAATTTTCCATTCAACGGACTTGAGCTTAAAAGCATGAGTAAAACTACTTTGCACCTAATATACGTAAATTGAGTGAAATTTTCGAGATCGTTTAAGGAAATCTCGCAAAAACGATTCCCGCCAAAAAGGCCTTTCCCCTTTCCCTTCGCAGACGAATTGCCAGTTTGAGACAAAGCGAATTTCCACCGACGCGCAATTGGCACGGCTCCGCTTCGGTAAGCACTTTGCATCGAATCAGCCTACGATTTCTTCCATTGTGATCTCTGTAGAACGGAAGGAAGACGGATAAAAGAGCATGTGGAAAGGCAACGGTGGAAAAAAGAATCAGACGACAAGAAAACGAAATGTTTTTTTCCCCCACCCGTCAGAACCTCCACTTTATTTTTTAACTTAATCGCTTTTTTCCCCCTTCGTCTGCTTTAACTACTCTTCCATCTTCACTTGCCATTTTGGTACGCATCGGAAGCTGGACCCTTTGAGGCTACATTTTCACGTCTTTATTCCATTCACTCCTTCCTACACGAACGTGGCATTTCTGCCTGAAAAAATCTTCCGATCAGTGTTGTTCCTGGCCCAGAAGGAAATTTACCTCTGGTAGTCCAAATATTTCCCTTTTCGATCTTAAAATTCCCTCTTTCGAAACAATACATACAAAAAAAAAAGAAACATTTATTAAGGGGTTATCCCGATATTTTGATCTAAGAGGTTGTACGAATGAGAGGTGTGGAGGCAAATTTAGCTTCAAATTATTCCTTGTGAACACTTTCATGGATACGTGTCACGAAAAAGTGATTGGTGTGTTAATTAGGGGTTTATAAATCTTGTACTATGCACTTAATTAATTTCCTTTCTATTTTACAGGGTGTATCATAGTAGTGTAAACAACTTTAATAATTTATTTCGACTAAATCTTATGGAATACAACAGCGATATTTGCTATGCATCAATCAGCAACACTTCAAGTTTCTATGAATGTTCACAAATGGCTGGCTACCAATGGTTGCAAATGTTCAATGTGGCTTCCACCAGTTATGCGACACACATCCCATCGAAATTTAATTCCATGCCACACTTTTTCCAAGATATCCTCGTCCACCAAACCAAGAGCGTTTCATATTCTCTCCTTTAGCTGTTGCACATTCTGTGACATAGCACATACACTTTGTTTTTCACAAAACCCCAAATGCAGAAGTCTGGAGGTGTAATGTTTGGATACCTGTGAAGGTCATTATCTTTAACACTACACCAGTTCCACAAATGACCATGTTTACAAACGTCTTGCGCATGAAAATAAAATTTGAAGATTTTCGCATTCTTATACAACAAACCTCATTGTTGCGTTTCAGATAAATTTTAACAATAAACCTGATAAGTTGTTTCTCTATTGTGATACACGCTGTACATTGAAATTTTCCAAACTTTACTTTACCTTAACTTTCACTAGTAATTAAACTTATAACTTGAAAGTTCTTAACAGTTCTTATAAAATTTAATCAGTTGAGTTCAGATTAAAACGAAATATGATTTTGAGGCGCTTATACTTCACCAGAGGAGGAAAAAGAGAAGCAACCTTGAGTCAGAAATGAGCAATTGTGTAGTGCATTAATTCATGTCGTCTAGTTTCCCTAGTTTCTTGCACATTTTTGAATGTTTCTCCCTTTTTTCCCCTTTCCTGTAATTTTCGACATCAAAATTTCCCGTTCCTGGGAAAATTCCCTGCCAAAAACACTGCTTCCCATCCCATGTATTTTCTCCTGCGGTTATCCCTTCTCCACGCTTTACAATACCACTCTCCGCTTTTAGGACCCCAAAATTCCCTCCTTCCGTCTCTTCGACTTCATTTCCAATGTGACCATTCCCACCCTCGACCCTCATCCCTGTCCACTCCCTCTCACCAACCCTGTGCGCGAGCTTACGTAGTATTTCGGATGCATTTCTGTTTTCTTTTCTTTCTACTGACTTTTTCCTTTTCTCCTGAAGAAGATTGTTTCTCCAATTCAAGCTATAACAAACTTTCATAAAAAAATAAATAAAAAAAACTCTTTTAGACCCGCCTACTCTCCCCTACTTAATATTTCTCTATGACTGAAGTGGAAAGGGTTGGGGAACCTAGCTATAAATAGAAGGAAAAAGAAAAAGCGGAAAAGAAAAAGAAGAAGAAAGCGACGGAGCGTAAACCTGAAATTTCCTCAAAGCTGAGTAAATTTTACCCAGACGCTCTCATAAATTTCGTCTTGAACTCTTCTCCTGGAATGCGTTCATATTCTTTTTGTCCTTAAGATTTAAGGAACTTGACTTTTAGCAATGTAAAGGTACACATGTATTTACGTCTTGTACTTTTTAGAACCTCTAAATGCATAGGAAAGTGATTCCAGTATGCGTAACAAGTGTAATTTGGTTTGATTTGTTTATTTTACTTCGCATTTCTGCCACATTCGATTAATCGCGATTGATTGGTTGATTGATTGATTGAGTTGGTGTTTTAAGTCCAGTTTATGCACAGTAAGGCTCATCGGGACTAGACCTACAGTTTAAAATGGGATCCGAACCACTTTGTGCCTCCACCGGGTATCGAACCCGGCACCGATTAATCGCAAAGATGAGGGTAAGTGATGATATGATGAAATTGATTAAGGAACACTCACAAAGAGTACTTATGCCCAGACCGTGATTAGTTCCAGGAACCCATGGCGTCGTAGCGTGCTGTGCTATCCACTCCATCACAGAGCTCGGCGATGTGTGTCTGAAATGAAAAAAAAATCACACAAAATTCGACACAAACCAATTAACGTTTTGTAAAAATACAAATTTGCATAGCATTAAAAGACATATATGTAACAGAAATAGATAGTTATTTTTGAGACATCCTGTATAATCATATTTTTAGGATCCTTGGGACCGTCCCACAATTATACTAATATATCGTTCATTAGATTTGAAATAGTATGAAGATCATTGATTGCTCAAGGACATCCCAACCGATTTTCTATTTTAGTCGAAAGGAAGCAGAAATGACGTACACTCTTTCCTAAAAACCACTCACACTGTTCCAGAAAATAGAGAGAAATGGATGGATCAATAATTGAATTCTTGGCCCATACGCATTCTCCCTCCCCACGTCTCTTGATGAAGAAGGGAGAGCTCTCATGGATCCATTAGCAAAATTTGCCCCAACTGTCGTTCTGTTTCAGGGTAGATCGTATTGTTGCGGTCATTAATTAGCTGAGAGCTGAAGACTCGTGTGCGTTTATTTAATCTTACTGCTCTATTCAGAGAAATAAAATGTACACCGTTAAAGGGCGTACATTGCAGCGGTGAACAAGTCGATTTAGCACTGTACGAATAATAGACATAGCAATCTTCCAGAATAGTTGGACGTTCCTTGTAAATGAACATGAATGTTAATACACACACCCACACACGGAAAATCCTTTCACCGGTGTTTCAAAATTACAGTATAAGTTCTGTGAAATCGTCCCCTGAAATCTTTTGATGGACACGCCCCTGTTCAGCTCTGACTGCATCTAAGTGAGCTTTCAGACCGAAGTGACATGCGACATAGGAGTTTCACTTCGAAGTGACAATACAAGCAGTCACTGCACATGGGAAACCAACAGATCGAGTTTAAAGAAGTTTAAAATAATAATTCAACGTTGCATTAAACTATTAGAAAAGTATTTTTACGAAATAAAATGTGTCCATACAACGTCATTTAATAGTATTCGTCGAATAGCAACAAAGAGGCAAGACGAAGGTACATGATATAAATTTTAAAAATTTAGCCGCATTGCGAATTAAAAGAACTGAATTTTGTTTCGAGGATGGAGAGATGAGAACCCCATTCTCGTCAAGGGACTGCAAGTTCATCACACGTTACTGTGGAGAGCGAAATTCCACCGAGGACACTGTTACGGGCAAACGCAAGGTAACGTCATCTGATTCTCCATGAGCATTTTTCTGCCCCCATTTGCGCAGTTAACGCTCGCATTCGGTCTCTTAACGGCCCTGCTCGCGCTGAAAATCTGTGCATAGAATCAGCGCGTTATTCTGTTGCATTATCTACTCTTGAGCCCATAGGGACTGATGTGTGTGAACGTCAACAGGCCCGACGACACGGAACAAATGTCTCTCTACTCACTTTTGTGGGGAGAATGAAACACACAGAAGCCCTCAGCTCTTTTACGACCCTTTTTCCCTTTACTTTCAGTCAAAGAGGGTTCTGCCGTTGCTGAAAAACGTTGTATAGTGTTTCAGATGTTTACTAAGCATCTACTGACGCTAAACGCAACAAGTAATTCAGAGTTAGTATTGTAGTACTGCACAGTAAACACCCTTTGTTATTTTCCCGCGCAAAACGTCTGACGTAATAGAACGAGCGCAAGCCAAGCTGCCAATCAGCTTGTAATTGTTGCTGGGGTTCTTCGTGATTGGTACTCGCTCTGGCGCCAAAGTGAGAAATTGGCGGGAAACGAAGAAATAGAATGAAGTTCAATGGGGACGATGAGAGAAGAATTAAAGAATTTCGTCTTCTCAATAATGCCACATTTGATGTAGTGCTATTTTGGTCACGTTATTTGCGGAGATCCAGAAATTTTCGAATATATCTTGTGGGAATTGAGCCTAAATCTTATTTTACTTGACTTTACTTTTATTCAGACTAATGTCGGGCAACACAGCGATGAGTGGAGAACATTATTTAAGTGTCTTAATATAGAAGTGTGTTCTTTGTCATTAAACACAATAAGAGGTTTTCCACCCAACTCACACTACACTTGTTGTTCATGTGCAATATATTATAGTGCAGGACATAATCTTGCAGTGTGCTGCAAATGTTTAGTTTTTTAAATATACACCGTTACAGTATTTGCAAAATTATTTTGAGTACTGCAACCAAGATTTTTAGAACAAGTAACTTCCGTGCTATAGCTTACTTTTAATGGAAGTTACAGTTCTATTTCAATTTAAATATCATATTACTACAATTAGTAAGGATGCATTGCTGTATGCACAGTCCCTGAGCAAGTAAAAGCTGTTAAATTATTTCACTCACGAAGCACAGTAAGCCAATGTTATAAAAAACTGAACAACAAAAAATCGCATACGTTACCGGGCGCGTGGGAGTATATTTGACCCCCATCAACTTTGGAACAGCTTCACCTTGCTCTAGCTATTCACACACTGAAGGAAATAACGTTGACGTTTGAATCAGACTGTTTTAGGAAGGTACTAGAAAAACTAGCGGTGTGGTATAAACCAACAAGTGTGTGGGTATTAAAAAATTTCTACTTAAGGGTTAATTTAACTACGTATTAGAGATAAGGTGATTTTTTTTAAAGATTAGTATTGTTTTTATTGGCATTATAATTTGTTGTCCATTACATGACATTCTCCCGTGAGGTAGTTTTATATTCTCTCCGGAAGAAAGTGGCTGGATTCAACACTGTTCCGCATTGTTGTTGATGTTTTAGTGGATAGATTCAAAAGCTGCATTCTTTTGAGAGCTAGTCTTCCCGTCTGCGGTCGACACAATTTCACAGTGCATGAAGACTCGAGAGGAAACAGGGTCTCAGTACATAGAGACGTCAATTTTTTTCCGGATCAGATTCATTTTTAACGAGATGTCCTCGGTCGGAGCGGCGACATCTTCTGCGGCCTTTGTCGATATTCCAGACGTAATGTCGCTCTCCATCAGGATTCGAAGAGACTGTTCTTTGGCAGAAAGTTCCTCATCTCTCGGAGGAGATGACAATCAACTTCTTTTTGAACGTGTGGGAAAGTGTAGGGTTGGCTCAGATTACACCAGTAAACTGGTTTCACATGACTGACAAGGCCAATGTTCAAAATATTCCTAAGGAGTCGCATGTGTTTACTAGTGATCGTTGACTGCACAACATGTTTCGTCAAGCTGCGTATGTTTATTCCATTTTTTGGATTCCGCTACAGAAGGTTCTTGGTTCAAATCCGGTTATATCAATGCATTAATCCCATCATTTATCCTCATTGTTACGATTAACCTAAAGGCGAAGAAGAGCGACATGTACAGTCACAGACAATATAAGTGGGACAACCAAAACCTGAAATGCTCGCTTCTCTACAAAGCGTTATGTGTGTTGCCTAACTCGAACGCAATAAGTGGATTTTAATAGCAGATTTCCAATGGCAACTTCTACCACCGCCGTAGAGTTAGGCAACACACATAACGCCTTGCGGGGAAGCGAGCATTCCGGATCTAGCTGTCCCATTTTTATTGGCAGTGACTGTACATAGAAAAGTAAATACTTCAAATTTATTCGATGCACAGGTAACACATAGAATGTTGCACTAAAGTGTCTTTTTGGGTACTTTCTACCCTACAAACAATTCTCCAATAGGAGCAGACATTATACATGTACATATATAAAATATTTATGACAGTACTGTTGCCCAAATGTTATATGACGTTGGCGCTACTGTTATTGGCTGACGAGGTTAGCTGCAATTACAGGGATTTTCACCACAATCCATTATCATCTCATAAAGAAATGCCAATGTCAAACTCTGGTTGGCCTGAGTACCTGTCTGTAACACAGACATACACACAGCGGCTCAAACAGTTCACTCAAAGTGTGTCATTAGTTTCACATCCATCCACATTGGCCAATCACTCGTTTTAAGTAGACTGTTTGTGTATTCTTGGAGTTGAGAACAAATGTGAGCCTAGTGGTGAAATTTGTGCTTGTGTACGAATGCTAAATAACGTTTACCCAAATTCTCAGGTGTTTTAGTGAGTCGCTTCGTGTTTGATTTGAAAGCGAGCACAACAAACTAGTTGCACTTGCCGCTTCTGTGTAATACTAAACTATTCTTTCTTTATTGCATTATATCATGTGTGAAGTAAATATTTTCTATCACAAAATGACTGCTGTAAACTACATGTTTCAATTAAGGATTTTCAACAATGAACCAATCGTTAGAGTTGACGAACGATATCTTTGCGGTTGACATTGGCTACTGTGCACAGATGGATAGATAGGTAAAGAGACAGAGAGAGAGAGAGAGAGAGAGAGAAAGAGAGAGAGATTTCCGTATTTGCCACCTACTCGCCATTTTGGAGGTCGACCGCCCTCACAAGAGGAGAATGATCCGCAGCCCGTAACTTCTTCCCTTGTTTCCTCGTCAACTCAAGTAGCGATCAGCGACGCAAGCGCGCATGCGCTAACTGGACGAGTCCAGTGGCAAGTTAGGAGCGAGGGCTGAAAGTGGAACGCAGATGGGAAGCATGTTTCGTGTAAATCGTCTGCTGCTAACAGACAAAGTTTCAAGCGTAGTAATGTGGCAATAGCATAAAATCAACAATAATAAACAACTGAATGCATCTTACTGAAACACTCATCTGGAACCTGCAAGGTAGTAACGCTCATGTTTTGTACCTATCTTCTCTCTTGAGTTTGGACTCGTCCTCTCAACCCAGGCACGTCTTCCGTGGTCGGGCAATTTGTTAACCCGTTTGCAAGAATTATATAGTTACGAACGCGAACGATGATGCCTCCTGCGTCGCTTACTCCCTCCTTCTCGACCCTCTACAAATTATCCAGTATCGATGCTCGCTCTTCAGTCCACATGTGTACAAGAGAGCGCTCTTCCATAATTACTGTGGATTGACCAGGAGCACGTCGAGCATCTAAACGGTGCTCGCTGAGCAAGATTTTCCCTCGTTGCGGAGACAGATCGTTTACTTGACGATGTGTACTCATCCATGAAATCTTTGAGTAATCTGTTTTACTTTACTTCTTTTGCCTTCTGTAAGACAGTAACCTATCTTGGCTTTACCAGTTATTTCTTCCGATACTGACACAGGCGAATAAGATGCAAAAACATAAAAAACTAACAATACAGTTCATTAAAAAAGAACACATCGTAGAATAACTACCATACAGTTTCTTGTTATTATTCTGTACCATGGATATAGGGGAAACTCAGTTCTTTCTTATTTTTGTTATAATAGATAGTACAGACGTTCCGTTAAATATATATGAACACTATTTATTTCTTGTTTAAATATGTACAAATAAATTACAAAGGCAACACCCTCCACATGATCCAAATTAGTTAAAATGCGATAATTTATATATATATATATGTAGAATAGAAGTTCGTTCGTTGGCCCAGACCATCAGAACTATCTCTATTTAAATATGGTTTGTACGTCGGCCGAAACCATCAGTATTATCTCCATGAAAATGGTTGACCCGTGACCACTAGCCTCCCAGACTAGCCACAGAGTCACTATCAGGCACCGAGAGAACTTTCCTACGTCTTTCCTCTTGCCCAAGCAACGAAAAAATGCCAACCCCCGCTACTCAATAGAATCGCTTATATAGCCGATTCGAAGAAAACCAATAAACGACTTCTTTCTTTAACCCTCCGGGTTTTGAAAGGACACATTTTTAAACTACCCGCCTTCTGAAGAAACACTGGCCTTCCCAGACATGTAGGCCAGCTCTATAGCCGGTTACATTAGAAACTGAATAACAAATATTATTTTCATCAACCCATAAACATAATATTAATGAACATATACCAACATTTAATAAAGGAAAGGTTAATTAACTTGTTCTACTATTGCAAATCTGTGTACAAGATTTCAGTGATTTTGAAATTATGGAAATGGAAATGTACGATAAAACATGAGCGCTCTCTTGAATGTTCAAGAAGGAATTCTTTGAATTGTGCAGAGTTTGGAATACCAAAGCAGTTTCTCGAAAAGTGATTTACTTTTGTGAAGGTTTTTGGTCACTGCTGTTCCCTTTCAGACTTATCTGATTTGTGGTTGCACTCCCATCCCCAGGATCCAACTTCTTAAGAGCAAAGTGCAATACGGGAAGAAACCAACAGTGGAGTAAAGTTGGTTGATATCCGCATCTGTTGCACGTGCCTACCAGGTCTCAGAATTCAAAGTTCAACCCATCAGAGGGCAATAAAACTTGACCGGACAACCCTTCTTTTGGTGGGATCCACGCACCGTTGAATCTGCGGTTGACATCTGTCTTCAAACAGTCAAGTCGTCAGCCAAAACTCGGAACGCTCGTCATACGTACAGTAGTTGTGGAGGTCGTTTAACTCTGGCCTGGAAAACTTCTCCAATATTTCGCTCGGCGGGTCTACCGCCTCCCGGAGATAATATGCAACAACAAAACCTCCCGGTTTATAATTTCCACCAACCAAGTGGCGTTTCAAATGCCTTAATTACATCTCTTCCCTTCACGTCCAGAAAACTCTTTGACCATGGCTCCATGAACCCTGTGCGGAAAATATGGTCTAGCCGGGAATTTTTCCGGATTTGCATTTCCGGAGTTTCGAAATTTGTCGCGCTGAACCGAGGAAAAAGGATGCACGGTTTGGACTTTTGAAGCCACGACGTAGAAAATGAGATGATTCCGGTAGCTAGCAAACAGTTGTACGGTCTTTTTATGTGTTTACTCTGCGGAATCAGTAGACCGTTTAGATGAAAGGTCACGTAGAAGTAATCTAAGCACCGCAGTAGTGTAAAAACAAGTGAAGTTTTAGTTGACGTGCTTTCAACATGTGATGGACATGACATTTTTTTTGTAACAACATCCGTGGCGTAAAGAGTGAACCTCTGAAGTCAGACAGACTATAGAGAGCGAATGACAGAATGCAGAAACAGAAGCATCCTCAATAAAAGCCATTGTTTGTTGTAATTCATTGCTCAGACAAACGCCAATTACATTTCTGTTCAACTTCTGGCAGAAATGGAGTGATTATGGGCTGAAACTGAACTTCATAGATGTTCGATTTCATGCGTTTTCCGTGTAAATTTGGCAACAATGTTAAGAGAGAAATGTGAGATCGGACACGAAGAAAGGTGAAACAATTAGGTTTGTTCTAGAGATATCATGAAATTTCCACTGCTTTTGTTGCCATGTAGGCAAAGCTAAAATTCTAGTTAAGATATATTGAATAGACTAACAAACATGAACAGGACACAACATATGCCACGCAAAGCATTATACTGGCTGTGGGTCCAGTCGTCAGAGTCTCGTTAGTCTGTAATGATGCAGTCCAGGAAGCAAGGTTCACTCCTTACACCCCGGATGTTCGTACGAAAAATGGTGTCATTTCCATCACATGTTGAATGCAGGTCAACTAAAATTCACTTGTTTTTACACTACTGCGGTGCTTAGATTACTTCTACGTGACTTTTCTTCTAAACGGTGCACAGAAATAGCGGACTCCTGCCTCGAAAGCCAGAAAACACCGGCTACGGGTCTCTTTTATTTTTTTGTTATTTAGCGTCACTTTTCTTCCACTGTTGGCTAATCACGACGATGAGGATGAGTGATGATATGATGAAACTGATGAAGGGACACTTACAAGGAACACCCAGCCCAAGTCGGGATTCCTTGTCACATTGTATTGGCTGTTAACTCACATAGACAAACCGATACAAGGATCAAATTTCACACCCTCAGGACACTATTGCAGCTGATACTAAGAATGGTGAAAATAGTATAGAAATGTCATCGAATTGTTACGGTTCATAATTATCTTTTAGTTCTCTGGTATGATTTTCATGATATTTTTCTCGCATAAATTTATTTTTACATAATTCAAAGTCAACAAATATACTATGCAAGTTACTTTTAAACAACCATTTCTGTTTCAACGTACACAAACAAACACACATACACACACACAAATATGAGTACCACTGTTTTGGAAAGATATGGATTTAATTTACTTATTCTGGTATAAATATGGATGTAGCTTCTAAGCTTCTTGAACTATTTTCCCCCTCGCCCACAGACAAGAAGGAACGAAATCCCTAACTTTATTCTGGAATGGGGAAATCAGGAACATCTGTTCCCTTTACCAATTTCAATTCCGTACGGTTCTCAGCGACCCAATTCCCTCTTCGTTCTCTCCTAAAACAGAATTTAATTTTTTTATTACAGTTTGCATGAGAAGTATTAAAATACGACATACCCTTATGACCTAAAATTTTTATGGTCGTGAATACAGAACAAGTTGTTTAACATAGAAATTTGATATGTTCTTTGGATGTTAGGCACGAACATTTCACGTATTTTATATTTTTTGAAGATTTCAGTTCACAATTATTGTATTAATCCGGAGGTAAGTAAACATTGTGCATTTTATAGGCATCGTCGAAATTGATTTTGTCTCCGATAACTATTAGTGTAGATTTATCTAACTTAGTTTTACCTTCTTTCTCTTTCTCCCTCCCTACCCCCTCTCTCTGTGTGTGTTTTTCTGTCTCTCTCTCTCTCTCTGTCTATGTGAGTATATATGTATGCACACACACAAACACACCTGGTTCTATCTCTTTGTCTGTCTCTGGCTATCGAGGTGTAAGGGGTGACAGTTAGTGAAAACACCCAAATATCACCATCTCTTCCACATAGTACAAGCTAAACTCAGACTAAGAAGGCTCTGGTGGTTGGACTCACAGTCATTATAATCCTCTGTGGGGTTCGTGTTGTTTCCTTTCGTTTGTGTCCTATTTGCGAACAATGCCTAAATTTTCCTAATTGCGAACACGTAAAAGTGGGAAATTATGTCATGTCCTAATTTCGAACACATGGAACTGAAAAGCTTCTTTTCAAAAACAAATAAGGAGAGATAGCTGGTTTGACTAGTAACATTAGCCAATCTGATTGATTTATCATGGTCTTCTGCTTTGTAAATCCCCTCCAAGGTCATTTCACCTTTTTAGTCTGTTGACGTAATCTAACTCATATTCGTATGTTAATATCTCGAAAACCCCTTAGTGCCAAAAGAGATGTGGAATTGCTTAAACAGGAGGCACCAGACAAATAATGCAGTGAAGGGATGCTACCACAAAATCAACGGTAAGATAGAAAGGCTGGTGTAGAAAAGTCTAATGACATGTTTTGTTTGTATGGTAATGAACCTGGAAGGTGTAAAGCGGGAAAAGAGTGTTGTTTTTTAAAAATATTTTGGAGGAAAGGATAGCGAGTAGCATTAAGTATAAGGAGATTAGTGATATTCCTAAATTTTTAAAAGCAGTGTCATATGTTTTGAAATTTGAATTTGAAATTTAGGTAACGTTAATAATTGCATTATTAATTGACGAAGCTCTTTTCAGTTAAGAATTGTGCAGTATGTAGTCATATAAAAGCAGCCAAACTTTTATTATTAAAATATATTTACTTCGGCGACGATTTTAATTACGTCGAATTTTCTTTGTTCAAAATATGACCCACAAGGCACTAACCAGCCTCAAGTGTGAAACTGAGTCTCTTCAAAATAATGGTTAAAAAGTGTGAGAGAAAGTTGTAGGACCTAAAGCAGAGAAAATGTGTTCGCAATTAGGGCATATCCCTTCGAGATAACATTGTGTTATTCCTGTTCAGGCAGCAAGTGTTCGCAATTAGGACAAGACCCTTCGAGGTAATATTGTGTTATTCCTGTTCAGGCAGCAAATGTTCGCAATTAGGACAAAGCCCTTCGAGGTAACATTCTGTTTTTCCTGTTCAGGCAGCAAGTGTTTGCAAATAGGACAAAACCTTTCGATGTAATATAGTGTTTTTCCTGTTCAGGCAGGAAGTGTGCAATTAGGACTGTTCGCAATTAGCACGACACAGTCCTTTTACCAATCTCATCTCGTCATTGTCTTATCTTTGCAATTATTGAAAAGTGGAAGACCGAAGTAAAATGAAACAAATCAAATTTGCCTGTCCCTATTTCTGCCCCTCTCTATATAATATAAGTGTGTGTTTGTGCGTGCGTGCGTGCGTGTGTGCGTGCTGTGTTAGTCCCTGTCTCTACCTCTAGAAGTTCCTAAGATATCACAAACGGACGGCGCATGATCTTCTGCAATACTTCACGAAGCCTTGCTTATTAACACTGAAATATACCGCACGTCTTTGAAGCGAAGTGTCTGCTGTTTCTCTAACATTTCAACAGGGCATGTGAAATGACATAAAGAGTCTGGAACTTATTGTGCTCACGTTATAAGACCCCTGCTTCATCTCTTCCAGCGAACGTCTAGATCAATGGACCGGAGCCCCCCCCCCCTCTTTCTTTCGCCGCCTACTCCAAGAAACAGCCGACCTTCTTTAGTGTCAAAGACAAGCTCAACTAATCGTTTCTTCCTCCTTCCACTTGGTTCGCTTTCTCGGCTCTCCCTCAACTTTCTTCTTTTCTGTGCAGACAAGAAAACCCTCCTCTCGTCTTCAATTCCTTAAATTCTCCAATGCCTCTCTCTGGAACCAGGTAACGACATCGATTGCCGCTATTAGGAAAAACGGGAAGGGGCAGACCTGCGGGTTGCATGCTTCGGTAAGAATTGAGTGCTTCATGTTTTTTAACCGCGGCCGGGGTAAATTTGTCTGCCCGCTTTTTGGATTTTAAAGGGGAACATGCGGTCTTGAGTTACTTTCAAAGATTGGCCAATGCTCCGTCCCTACATGGATACGCGTGCACAGACTAATTTATTTGAGGGTGCCTTAAGGGAAGTTTCAATTGCTCATAGACCGTTAAGAAAGTAAACATAAACATTGGTTCTCCCGGAACTTCCGGTTTAGGCCAGTCGCTGTTGTTTGCACTACAGTTCACAAATATACAAAGTAAGAAATGAGCACTTGTTTTCATCAGTTGTGCGACGATAGCGCCACAGACTGACGATGGTCAAGAAGTATTTGTTCAATTTTACCATGAAGGAGTGAACTTGTTGAATCTTTTGGATGAGCAACTGCAGGGCAGATTATTAAAAAACAACGTTTTTCTTTTTAAAATAACAAAGGTGCTGTGGTACGTTTAAAGTGCTCAACGATAGTTGGACTTACATTGTACATTTTGAAACCCGAGGGTGGAGGCAGCACTAATTATAGTATAATTACGCGTCCATCTTTTCTACAACCTTACATTATCTCTTACCCTTGATCATGCTTAAGTAGGCTACAAACTAAATATAATAATTCGTTGTTCTAATTGCTCCTGAATTAATTAAGACTAAATTACATATATTTGTTTTGTGACGAGAAGGTGTTCATAGATGTCATCAATTAATATTTAAAGGTTTATGTTGTAGATTTATTTCTTCAGGTACATTCAGACATACAAGTTCTGATGTATTTATTCTCCCTATGTCCTTCGGAAACCTTTGAAGTGATACTTTACACAATAAATTTGTTCCTTATCGAACTGTGCAACCATATGCTGCACAGCTGGTACACCTTTTTCTTGTAAAATAATCTCCACTTCGCCGTTTAATATTAACGTCCATAGAACCGTCAGCGTAACCGGATGTTCGAGGGGAACCAGATGAGTGCGCATGCTCAGCAGTAGCTCCGCCTTTAACACCGTCTATCTGGACAACGTTAGCCTAATGTACGCATAACTTAATGTTTATGTTTTTACGGAAACTATTAGACATGTGAAGATGAAATTTTAACATTATAGTCTGTGATTATTCCTTTGCACTTTAGCATAGGTTTCTCTATCATTCTGACAATATTATATTATTTAAAGAAAGAAAGAAAACAATGGAAAATCATTATTGGTACAAAATAACCAAATGTAATGCAATACAAGGCCGTACCTCTACAGGCAATATAATATGAGCTGAATGCCTCTCATTAAGTAAACTTGTAGGTTCAGTTTTTCCATGTTTTCTAATGTAAGTAACTTCATAAAATATAATATTGTACGTTGTCATTTGATAGTCTGTGCGATTTAGATTTATAAAGTGACAAACATACTTTTTTACGACATCACTAGTGTATAATAATCATGTGGAAATCACGAATAAAAATAAACCAAATCAGTCAATAAATGTGCATAAGAGGCGTGTAGAGGCACCTCAGTGACAGAGACAGTTGATGGTCGACTGATATGACTGCCGAAGGTTTCAGGTTCGTATTCTGGCTTGCCCATGGGTGCCTCTTCGTTAGTGTCCTCCTCACGATATTTCGCATAATCATCATTCATCTCCATCATCGCGATTAGCCTAAAGAGGACAAAAAAGAGGTTTAAAAATAATAAAAATATGAAATGCAAAGGGGTACTGCTTCACATATTCTCAAAAGTTACCATTTTGCAAGCGACATGATCAGTTTTGTCGTCAGATAGTCCTCGGATACAGGTTAAATTATCTGCATCTAGCTACTATTTAGATGGTTGCCTGTGTACTCAATTTTGCATTTACCGCCACTGTAGTTTCTGAAATGAAAACTTGCCGGTCCCCGTGGTGTAGTAGTCGGTGTAACGAGGTGTGACACCACAGAAACTTCCCCTAGTTAGCGCGTGGATGTATCACTGTATCATTCTCGTCGTCGCTACCAAATCATGAGGTAGAAAAGTGGCATAAATTGACTGAAATGGGAATAGACCGATAGTTGGAAGGAAAGGCCGGACCCCGTGGCGGAGTGGTTAGCACATCGCGCTACGACACCAGGGGTCCCGGATTCGAATCCCGGCCTGGACATGGATGTTTGTGAGTGTCCATTCATCAATTTCATCATATCATCACTCATCCCCATTTTTGCAAATTAGCCGAAAGAGGCATAAAAAGAGAAGTAATATAAAGCAAATCAATAACAGTTGGAAGGGAGGGACAGATTTTAAAGATACTATTTCCAAGCACAATGGAATAAGTAACGGTTCTATACTCTGTCCAAGGAATCTATGGACCGACCGAACGAACAAATGTATCTGCTCAAGTAGTGACTCGAGTGGGCTCGATCAATGAACACTTTCTAGGGAACGGGATTCCATGGAGGGGAAAAGGCGACTGCAGCTACCAGCCTTTGCAGCAGCATGTACTTCTTCGCTCCACCCATTCGATTTCTACCCTTCTCTACCGTTATGCTCAGCCTTGCTCAAGAGATTCCAGGGATAGAGTATAGACAATGTTGTAAGTTTTAAAAATTGGTTCCCACAACTGGCAATGTTCAGTTCATTAGGTAAACTTTACATCCATGGAAGCAGAACGTAATAAATGACCCTGCGGGCTAAATCCACTAATCTTGGCTGCAGGTCAGATCTAACGACAAACGCATTTAGAAATCGGAAATGAATTATGGAAAAAAAGATTAAACTTTCCAAATTTTACGAACTATAGAACGTCCGCGAACCTCCATTAAAGATGCATGATTTCCTTTGTCCGATAACCCCGGCCGCCTGTTTCCATTCATAGGTGATTGCGAGCTAATGGTCGCATGTGTCAAAATAGGCGGGAAAGGGTAAATGGATTGCCGCAGAGCAGAATGCCTGACCTTTTTTGTTCTGTATTTCATTTTCCTCTTGCGGGAATGGGTGCTGGGAAAGCGAATCAAACGAATCGGTAGAAAGTCTTTGTTTACATGTGTTTGACCTTATCGTGTCTCAAATTATACTTAGTGAAAAAGCCCATTTAGAGATAACTTAAGAATTAACATACACATGACCTGTTTTAAGGTTGAAGAGGTTTATTTGTAAATCAAGATGACCTGCTGGAAGGTTGAAGAGTTTTGTTTGGAATATAGATGACTTGATGGAAGGATGAAGAGGATCATTTGGAAATGAAGATGACTTGCTGGAAGGTTGAAGAGGTTCATTTGGAAATAAATATGACTTGGTGGAAGGTTGAAGAGGTTCATTTGGAAATATAGAAGACTTGATGGATGGTTCAAGAGGATCATTTGGAAATAAAGATAACTTGATGGAAAGTTGAAGAGGTTTATTTAGAAATAAAGATGACTTGATGGACGGTTGAAGAGGTTCATTTGGAAATAGATATGACTTGCTGGAAGGTCGATTGCTTGCTTGATTTGTTGTTATAAGTCCACTTTATGCACAGTAAGGCTAATCTGGACTAGACCTACAGTTTAAAGTGGGATCCGAACCACTTGTGCCTCCACCGGGTACCGAACCCGGGACCCCTTGATTACAATGCGGCGACGCTTGCACTGCTCCATCGGGGAGGCCTGCTGGAAGGTTGAAGATGTTCATTTAGAAATAAAGATGACTTGCTGCAAGGTTGAAGAGGTTCATTTAGAAATAAAGATGACTCGCTGCAAGGTTTAAGATGTTCATTTAGAAATAAAGATGACTTGCTGGAAGGTTGAAGAAATTCATTTAGAAATAAAGATTACTTGTTGTAAGGTTGCAGGGGTTAGTTTTGAAATAAAGATAACTTACAAAAAGGATGAGAGTTTGATTTTCATGTAACCTAAGAAAAAATACATAGATAGCTTGTTGTAAGTTTGATTGAATGTTTATTGGTTTATTTTACTTTGCTTTTCTGCCACTTTTAGCTAATTGCGAATATGAGAATGAGTGATGATATGATGAAATTGATGATGGGACATTCATAAAGAACACCCATGCTCAGACAGGGATTTGAACCCGGGATCCCTGGCGTCGTAGCGCGATGTACTAACCACTTTGCCACGGAGATGGTCATTCGTAAGGTTGAAGATGTTTATTTGAAAATAATGCATGAACGCTAGGTCGCGCATAATGGTACAGAAGGGTAGTAACCGAGTGGGCGGAGCAAAGTAACGCATGCTGCTGCAAACTGCTGGTCGTGCAGTCGCGTTTTCCCTTCCATGCACTCACTTCCGCTCTCGTGCGTTCATTGGTCGAGCCATCTCGAATCACTGCTTGCGATTGCATTAAGCAGAATATGCGGAAACTGTTGATCGGATAACAGTATAGATAGCAATAAGAATGATATCTTGCGGTGATCTTTTGAGAAAACAACGTTATCCCACCTCAATGTATATTCAGCCCAAGTAAATAATCCCCCTCTTTCCTGTCTGTTCCGAAAGAACAGAATGCAGAGAAGAAGGGCTCAGAGTTCATTACTTGAAGGAAATGGGGTCATTTGATAATTTCCTTGCGGAGTCGTCGCAATCCTTTAATCCTAAACAGGATTCCCAGGGCCCGTGCGGTGCCAGGAGATTTTAAGGTGAGGATTAAGAGATCACGTGATAAAAGGACGAGATTCCGAACTGTAAGTCAGGAGAAGATTGCGGGGGAGTGGGGAGTGCCACAATCGCCTTACCCATAATCTCACAGCTCCAGGTGCTAACTGCATTGCGTAGTTAGGTGTGTCACAAGTGCAATTTTTTAAAATATGGAAATGCATTTTGATTCTTGAAGTGCTGAAAATGTCGCCGTAGAACAAAATACATTTTCACAAAGGGGGCGAACACTTTTATTATTAATTTTTGGCAGGTTTTAGACAGAAGCTTTCGAAACTGTATTTTATAAAACAAGTATGCAACCAGGCGGCACATTCATTTTTTTCCCTCCCAAGAGAAGCTTTTTCTTGATACGATCTTTTAATCAATCAAGTTCCAACTGACGTGTGAGCAAAATTTATAAATTTCTCCATTACAATTACTTTCCTTGAGTAACAGTAACTCTAGATAATTACTTTACGTTTCAATATTAATTAATAAAATTATGTTTTTGCTAAGAAAATAGAGATGAACTGTTATCGTCATATATATGTATGTTACAAGAAAATGTTTCACGTCACGTAATGTTTTCAAGTGTCAATATTTGAGTTATCTTGTCATACTATAATGTTAATGTTGCAATGAATATGTATTGTGACTCTGTGATGACCTTTTGCATACATATGAGCTCAAGTAAAAAAAAAAAGTGATCGATCCTTTTGAGAGTAATAGAGCACATTCTATGCGTAAAATCCTGATCGGAAAATAAAAGCGTGTGGTGCACGGTCGGAAAATATTACCCTGGTCTCAAACTTCGTGTCGTACGTTTTTAGGCTCATTGGCCCACAACTGGGGAGTGGGATGACTTGCTTTACCCTGAACAGAACGAGATGTTTGCAAAAAGGGAAAAAATGGCCTGGTCTTAAGTTTCTTTTATGCCAATCCTGAGAAGTCCTCTTTGGTACTAAAGCTAGACCAATGAAGGACACTAGAAGACAGTACGTGCGTGTCATACGTGTTGATATACCTGGTAAAATAGTTTTCAGATGTGCAGACATGTATGTATCCGAGAGAGATAGGGAAAGAGAGTACATGTTATAAACATATGTGTGCATAAGATCTTTGATATCCCTAAATCTGGTCCAGAAATATTTTTTTCGTATCAAAAATATGCGTGAAAATGTATAGGAAATGTTCAAACAATGCCTGTATCTGTTTTCCAGTCTTACGGCGGGCGCTGTATATGCTGGCAAGGGAAATGGGGAGCGGGGAAGCGACCAATACAGCACGATAAGAAACGCAGCAGCCTGTAGAACGAGGTGCACGTAGTAGTTCCTCTCCTCGACGTCGTAACTCTCGGCGCCACTGGTGTTGTGTGGTTGGTCTACTGCGCATTCCCCGCTCCCCACTTCTCTTGCCAACATATAGAGCGTCCACCGTAAGAGTAGAGAATACCTATAATAAATGTGATGGTCACGTCCTGTTCTAGTCGAAAATATATCCTTTTCTTATCCACCGCCAGTATCGGTGATTGAGTGCCAAAACTTGGAGTGTGGGGTAATGACAGTTAATTTTATCTTGGTAGACAAAGCCTAGCATTAAGAGGACATAGGGCAGGGGCAAAAGTGGCAAATACTGGTAGGCAACTGCCGCCCTAATCAAAGCCACCACCAAATATCTCAAATGAAAACGCAGAGATGACGTTCCATACACGTGAACAACATTATACTGATGCCGAAAGAAAATGCAAATGGGTGTGTCGTCTCATTGACGGACATGTGGATGTCCAATGCATATCCTGGATATCTGTTTGACATCCAGTACTTCGCCATCAATATCTAATAGATATCCATTAGATATCCCTTGGGCATTAGTGTGTTTTGTGTGGTACTGTGAGGATTTGTGATGGTGATTTTTTAAGATGGTCATTTTTTTAAAAATAGTTTAACGATGCGGATGCACTTCGCCTTGCTTTTAAATGACTTGTAAAAGTTCTTGCTTGTTTCTAATTTGAACGTTTTGTCGAGATATTTTGTTAATTATCTTCATGGTTCAAAGAAGAATGCAGAATCAGAATGAACTGATCGCACAAATTAACATGTATCACAAAGAAAATTTTCCAACTTTTCAGCAGAAAAGAAACCTTTAAACCCAAGAAAGTGTTTTGGAAAATCCTTGCGGATAAGTGAGAAAGCCAAGAGGTTAGTTAAAATCACTTTTTAAAAAGATTCTTCTGGGCACTTTATTTCGCAAGTTGTTTAACAAACTTGCTCACAAAGGTTTTTACCATCTCCTCCTTCCCCCTTACCCCGAAGGGACGAGTGTGCACTCTCAACATGCTTCCATAAACAAGGTGTTTATCTCGGACAGTTTCCCGCCCTTTTCTTGCAAATCCCTCTGTTTCTTCGTGTTATCTTCCTTATGTACTTCTCTTGCCATACTCATTTCGTAGGATCTTCTCGGCGAGTTTAATTAAAGGTTGCAGCCGTACGATGCCACAAAATTTCATTTCATTGCAGGAATAAGGAGGGGGGAGAGAGAGAGAGAGAGAGAGAGTATCGCAGAAGAAGTTCCTATCGAGGAAAAATAAAGGTTCGTTTTTCCGAACAGACAAAAAACTCATCTCTTTTATGAATACGAGTTGTTTCCGAGTTAATATCTGGAAAGAATATCTTTACTCACATTTTCCGATTCAGTGAACCAGAATATTTCCTACCCAGATCTCATGGCTATGAACACGTGGTTAATAAAATTGCTTCCGACAGGATTTATTGGGTTTCCCTGATGGTGTAGTGGTATCGTCGTCGCTTCATAATCAAGGGGTCCGGATTCGATACCCGCTGGAGGCGCATAGTGGTTCGGATCCTACTTTAAACTATAGATCCAGTCCCGAGTAGCCTTTCTGTGCTTAAAGTGGACTTAAAGCACCAAATCAACGACTCTATATCGTAGCTGACAAGCATTAGGAGTCTTGTGTTGTGGAGATTATCTTGATTAACAACTTTGTTTATTAATGTTTCGCTCTCGCCGTCGCCTTGTAATGAAGGTGTCCCCGGGTTCGATACCCGGTGGAGGCACATAGTTTTTCGGATGTCACTTATAACTGTAGGCCCAGTCCCTTTTGTGCAGAAAGTGAACTTAAAACAAAAAAATCAAACTCATACGTTTCGCTCCTTCCGGCCGCGATTTGATTCTACAAGCTCTCTAAACGTATGTAATTGTTATACTATATGTATGCAACCGCGCAGCGCACATTCATAATTGGCACAGAGATTTCTTTCACTTTGGCATAGTTTTCCAGCTGTGAGATTTATAGTTGGTATAGAGTACGTGAAGGCGGCGATATCTTCAGAAAATGCAGCAATTCTAAGAAGCTCTGCGGAAAGAAGCAACAAGGGATGCTGATAGAAGGATGAACAGATAGTTATTAGAACATGGATAAGGGTCCAGTGTTTGAATTCCGGACTGGGCATGGGTGTTATTTGTTATTGTCTCATCATCAGGTTCATCATATTATCACTCATCATCATCTTCGCGATTAGCCAAAAATGGAAGAAATGCAAAGTAAAATCAATCAGTTGTTCGAACATGACAGTTTAAATATATCATAGAGATGTATTATAGAATGTACCTAATAGTATTTTAGAGCAATATAAATATTATTTGATTTGATGGTGGATTCTTACGTCAAGCATATTTTTTTTCAGTTCTCCCAGCATAATATTACGGAAAGGACGATCTAGCGAGCACATCAACCCAATAGGTAAGTACTTGATAAGGGCCTGTTTTTCATTTTGTAATCATGATTTAAACTTACTGAGCTTCTGTATTTTGAATATCTTTGTGGTCGAGTGGAAAACCTTCGATTAATAATAATAGTGCATCAGATGTGAAACGGATTGGAATGGAAGTGAAAGATAATCGGAATTAAAATTATATTCTGTTCTAAAAATTCTGCGAATCATAAGTGAATTTTTACGTCGGGAATTAAAAACGTAAATTTGCGTCATATTTTTTTATTTTTTCAATGAAAAACCAGTAAAAAGTGCTTTCACATTAAATGTTTTTTTATCTGTAAAATAACTGAGGACTAAGAGTGGTAAACGTTGTAAGTGCCAAAAGCGAAAGTGTTGGGAAATCGCATCGTTCCGTACATCAGCCCGCAAGAACGGTCACACTAGTGAAATCTTTACACGCTCTTTGAACTACTTAGAGGGCTACCACCCACGTTTCACGTTTACCACATTATATAGCATGGTACATTTCACAGTTTAACGTGGAAAAGTGTATTTGAATTATTGTGGCACTTACACGTTTACCGATTTTAATCTTCAACTGTCCCCTTCGCAACAAACAAAATTAATCTCCCGTCTCTTCATATTATTTTGCTCCTGTCAAGGACGTCAAACATACAAGCAAGAAGCAATGACGTCACGTGTAAAGTATCGATTACACTATAAACTCGAGACTTGATCTTTGGAAAATGCTACATGGAAAATTTGGAATAACACTAAATTAGCGTTTATTTGAATCTATTTTACACTTTACTAAATTTTAAAAATGCACAAAAATATGTCCCACAGCTGTAATTAATATTTCATGAGTGACACAGCCCGATTAGATTCGGACTAAGGTTCTTAGAGTATGCCTAAAGTAGCCACCCAAATATGGGTAAATGGGTCCTTGTCGGAAAACTATTTAGTAAATTATATTCTGCGTAAATAGTTTGGATTAATAATAATGGAAGTTATTAATTATAATAACATCTAGCGTTGCTAAAAGTTGCCATCGGAAATTTGCTATCAAAATCCTCTTATCGCCGTAGAGTTAGGCAGCACACATGACGCCTTGCAGGGAAGCGGGTGTTTCAGGATCTGAGTGCCTCATTTTTATTGCCTGTGACTGTACATTCGATTTTCTTTTGTGTGTAGTAAATACTGGTTTCAGACATGGGCGATTCTTCATTGAGGTGACGTTCTGCATATATTTTGTAACCAGGAGAATTCGTGTGAGTGTGAAAATCTAGCAAGTAGATGGGTACGACGTAATTTCGACAATGGTCTGTTTATTAAATTGCAAATACCTCATCATGGTAACCTTTCACTGAGATGAAATTAATAAGCGTCCCCTTAACGAGCGTGAACAAGAATTCCGCGTTGTTTTTGAAACGTGCTACGTTCCCATACGAGATGTGCATATGAATGGTTTTGTTCTGATGAGATTCGAAACATTCAGCAAATGCTGTAGTAGCCTATATAATTGAGTTTCTCTGAATATGTTGGCACATATGAAAACATGTGTGGAAAATGTTGTAAAATTTCTGCGGTGAATAATGTTTTTTTGAACTGAAAAGGTTTGCTAGGGAGAGGGCGCAGGGCATTTAATTTTTCTTCATTGTTTAAATGTGTGGTGGAATAAGCGCGAAAACGACACAACCGCGAAACGTAACACAGGATTAAACACGAAAGGAAAAAGTGAGAATCGGATCAAGCGCGAACGCAATAAACGCGAAGGAATTAGCTAAAGTTTTAAGCGCGAAATGGACTCAGCACGAAAGAAATAACAACGATACGAATTAAGCGCGAAACGGACTAAGCACAATCGCGAAACGTAACACATGATTAAATACGAAAAGGAACAATGGCGAAACGGGAACGAGCGTGAAGAGAAGAAACGCAAAGGAACATGCGCGAAACGAATTGAAGTCGAACTGAATAAGCGCGAAAGGCAGCAAACCGCGATCCTTCCTAGGGCGCCAAAAAATCTTGCTATGGTGCTGGTCTACACATTTCTTTTACACCAACTGTGCAATGAATGTGCTTCGTATTCAATCGTTAGAGAAAATTCTAGTGGTGAATACATTTAAAAACTTCTGTCGACCTAATTCATATAGGATTACCATTTGCGTAGTTACCGCAGAAGCGAAACAAACTAATCACAATTTTAATTCCGTGTATAGAAAATATTTTGCCGTTTGCACAACAATTAATAAAGTACGTACTTGATAATTAGAAATCAGACTCGTGAATCGTGAAATTACGCTTTGGCATTCAGCGTACAGATTTGCCCTAAATATTTCCCAGAACATTGAGTTTGCGTTTATAATGATGATATTATTATTTATTTAAATAGGTTTATATTACTAAATTGGTTTTGTAAGAGTAACTTTTACAGCGTTTCCAAAGGCGTCTCGATTCAGGAACAATGTAAATCAATATGCGAGTACTTCAGGTGTATCAGAAAGTAAGAAAGCCTTACCAGGATATCAGAAAGAGACACGTAAAACGTATAATGAAAATAATGTACGAGTGTGGATACGCTACTTGTTTCGGAATGGATTGTAAATTAGACAAACGTATTAACAAAGCTTCACGATATTCACGACTTGGTCTTTTAATACTAGTATTAGTGCTAAACCAGATATCGTATCAATCCCTAAGATTGTATGTTTATTTTATTAAGTCTCTCTGAACGCTTCATGTTGACCAGGGCATTCACTTGTTTTTCTCAGCTGTCTCAAGCCTCTTAGGCATGTTTACAATGCATTGTGTTGTGCCATGCAAACCTCCTGAGCATTCAGGAAACAGGTAATACTTCTGGTTATGGTGTCAGCTGTTTGCATGGTAGCAATTATAATAAACACGATTCGGCGATTCGGCATCGAGGAAGAGCTCGATGGCCAGGGAATATAGAGGTGAGACAAGCTGGGAGGTGACTGACTTTGGAGATTGAGTGGAGAGAGAGAAGGTGGTCAGCAAGGCAGTAGGTGAGGAGTAGAACAACGCTCTGGTCGACAAATAGGAGAGAAGCTTACAGAGGACTTCGCTATTTTGATTCAGCTAAGAGACTTCAGTTAGACAGGTAATTAGCCTACACCCAGCCATGATACAGGTTCAACGGTTCACAAAATCCAACGAGTGACCATTGTCTTTTCAGTAGTTTAATTCCTTTGTGTAATTTGTACCTTTCGCATGCCAAGCGATAACTCGTCATGCTAATGACGAATGGTCTCATCAAGAGGATGAATGATGAGTAGTTTACATCACCCCATCGATTAACTGGTTCAGATCCCTTCATTCTATAGAATGACTGGTGGTCGAGGTGCTGGGATTTTCATTTATTTCTTCATGAACTAAATGAAAATTGAAAGATTAATTTTTGTTAACCAGTTTAGAATTATTTCCCACCCCTAATTTTGACGTGGTGGAGATACGTGGGCCTTTTCATTTCTTACAGGAATGAAAAGAGTTTGTTAATCAGTTCTAAATCAACCCCACCCCAAATATTGACACATGGTCAAATCCCACCCCAAAATTTTGCTCATTTGTTTAGTTTTTTTTGGTATGTCCTTGCCAAAATTAATTTTGAAAATACATAGGGCTTAAAGTTTTTTTTGCATTAATGGGGGGGAGAAGAATGTATATATGCCATGATAGATGTTTAGTCTAACATGAGGATGAATTCGATTAAATTTATCGACTTCGAGTCTGGGTCGAAATGTAAGAATGCGGAGGAACTGCGCCCTAGCTCCGTCGCGGTTACCCGCGTCGGGCTGGCGCTATGGTATCAGGAGCGTCCGGCATTCCGCGTGGCGGAAGGTTCGATGTCGGATTTTAGGGAGGCCCATTTCATCAAAAATGTGGCCGGCCCAGGGACGTCCGTGGACGATTCCCTATCAATCTGCTCCTGGTATCTCTGTGGTTCACTAACGAACCCGGTACCATGGCTACGACAAATTCCCACCTGGGAAATGTTTACCATCCAGAATTTTAATTAAGGAATAAGGAAAAGGCATTTAGATTTGATGATTTCTTGCATTGACAGTGATTTTAGAATTTTTTTTACATGATCTTGGATACGAAAATTATCACAGCGTTGTTTATGAGGGTTAAAATAATGCAGTAAGCTACAGTAATTTTAAACATTTTTTTTAATATATCTAACGTTCCTGTGCATTTTGCTCAGATTGTGATTAGGTTTACCCTTAACATATTAATTAATTAAAAACGTGGATTAAAAGTGAATATTGAAGTTATATTATGAACGAGGAAAATAAATTACAGTATGTTGACTGACTCAGTGGCACTATGGTGCAGTTTAACGAGTCATGGCAGAAAGTATGCTTGTTTGAGTCAATATTTTGTTTTTGTTATTATTATTAATTGAAATTCCTTAAAAGTTTAATTTAAATTTTGTATAAAACTGACCGTAACTTGTAAATGATTTAGAATGCTTGAACTATAACTGCTAAGATTATTGCAACGAGGATATTACATTTTTATACATATATAGTTTTGGGAACGAATAAGGCCCCGAGGACCACTCATTTATATTCTTAATGACTGAAGTCTCCTAGCACCTCATGAAGGGAGCTTAGATTAAGGAGATAGTCAAGTTTATACGAGATAGTCACTTGCCTTATGTTACCTAACTTACGCATACATTGCCTGAAAATTTTAATCCATGTTAATATGTAAAGAAACGAAACGCTAATTATATTCCTCGACACGCTGTACAATTATGTCCGCTATTACGCCAGGCGTATATAGTTAGAGTGGCGTACCGTGATTTAGGGTATAAACCGCCCGATTAATTAAAAGTTCTAGTTGAGAAGTAATAGATGTATAAATAGGCTGCAGTGACGAGAGATGTCCGTACACAGATATACATATACTTATATGCTTTAAGCAAAGTTAGGCACAGCCAACTTATTTTGAATAACTAGAAGAGAATTATGAGAGCATCACACGGCGTGGACGTTTCTCACATATTAACGAGATTTTTTTGTTAGTATATATTTATATTTTTTTTTCCTGTCCGAAACATTTCGTTTGACAGTTGAATATTTAACCTTAGCACGTTGTAGCTTCGAATGTTAAAAACTTTAAAATGCAGATTGTTTTAAAAGTTTAAATATAAATATTGCAAGTTTGCTCTAAGTTACGGCATTTATTAAAGTGAAACAGGTCTAATATTTTAAATCCACTCGCGTGATATAATAATAATTTATAATAAAATAGCACTAATAATATTAAAGATTAAAGCAGACTTATTATTTAATAATGTGCTTTAGGCACAAAAGTTTTTTTTTGCAGTATGTAATAATACTCGCTCAGCGAATACATCACTAGAATTTTATAGTTACTCTTCAGAAGAAGGTATATGATTATATTAGCAAAGTTTATTTTAAGCGCCAGTTATGAGAATATTTATATTATATGAATATGTAGACGTCGACGTCAAGATTTTATTGCGCTCCACTAACAAGTATTTTCCTTCGGATATTGGATAGCTACCGATAATCCTGGAAATCCATTCTGCCCTCGCAGAATGATTATGATTAAACCACAACGGTTTTAGTTTACAGCTTTGCCACAATAATATGCTAAGCATATTTTAGAATGAGTAGAGAGAATTAAAAGATTCTTCAAGTTTTAGTGATGTTAGTATTTTAATGCATTTAAAGATGGCATAAATAATAATAATTATTTTATTTCAGGTAGTCAGGAGTAAATCAGTCTTAATTTTTTCCTTACCTTGTACCTCAGTACGGTTCGATTGATTTCAAGTATTTAAACATAAAGTTAACACCTGAAATTAAATAAGATAGGTTTGCAGTAAAATTCAAAATAAGATAAGTTAAACGTGCTAATAAATTTAGAGAATAAATAAATTATATTAAATAAATAAATTACGCAGATAAATTGAGCCTAGAGTCAGAAATAATTAAAAACTGAGTTAAAATATCTATTAATTTAGACTAGGCAGGCTTAAAGTACGTGTTAGCTTTGAAGAACTGTTTGTTTTGATTGCCTAAGCAACATGAAAATCATTGCGATTTTAGTTATTTTAAACGGATTACTTCCACACGTAAAAGCTTCTAATTTTATTTATCTGTTGAACAAGTCCTTTGACTATCCTTATAATATAATTACAATTTTATTATTAACAACATTTATTATTAGTATTTTTATAATTTTCATAATCTGTTATTTTCAATGTCAACGCAAGAAATCTATTACTTATGACCATGAATGTACCAACGAATTACCGTTAAGCAAACTTAATAATGGTTCACCGTCCATTGATCAGATTTACGACGATGTTGCACCGATTGTTGAAGTGGTACCATTAAAAACGAGTCACCCGCCAATTCCCCCACCCCTTCCTCAGTCCATTATTATTCAACCTAGGGTACAACTAGAAGTTCAAGATGTATCCAGAAATAGTTTAGTCACTAAAGACGACAGTATAGATTTGCCGAAGAATATTTTATCCGTTAAAGATAGAGTTCAGAAATTTGCCGTAAGCAAGGGTCCTAATTTTGTTCAAAACAGTCGCAAAATGGAAAGTGAATTGCCTATTTCATCCTGTGTTCAGCCAGTTGTAAAAGTTAAAGAGTCATTTGCGAATCAGTCACCAGTACCAGTCGAGAAAGTTTCAAGTGTTACTTTAAAAGCAGAAAGTAAGCCAAATTTTCAGGTTCCCGAACCTGTTGTATCGTTCACAGACCATATTTTTTACGACTTCACGTTCGCTTAGAATTTATATATTAATTACGATTCAAATTTTAAGTATAATTCACTTCTTACGTTTGATTGTACCTTATGCAAGGTTTATTAGTCATTTAGTTTGCTAGCAGCTTTCCAAGTTTTGTTATTGTACGAGCACGGAAGTGTTCAAGTAAACACACTGTCGCAAGCGCGACGATATTTTTCCCTTTCCATCCTGCCTATGACGTATGTTTCAAAAGTCCTTGACTTCCATTTCGATTCTCGCAGCGCTTACTAGACTTTATTTGTAGTAATTTAAAGTTTTGTAAACATTTACGCGTCATTCAATGTATCAGCGAATCAGAGCTTGCATTTTCTTCCTCCGCTCCTGTGCTTGCTGCCCGAAGCAGCGATTTTCCCCCTCCACCTCTCCGACGGCATCCCGAACGTACCCGAAGATGTCGACCGAAAACGCCGACAAGCGAGGCTACGATTTTCTTCGCTGTAGAGAAATTAGTTCAGTCCTTCCAAGCGACTACGAAAATGCAACTTTGCAGGAACTTTGTCAGCGAATTCCTTTCTCCGCACTGTAGCTCTCTCCCGAGTACTTTGAACACGCTGGAAGCTCAGAAAACACTTAGCATGGAGATTACAACAACCAGTGGCGTTCGCCCATTAAAATTTTATGGGACCAGTTTAGTTAAGCATATAGCCATCAGAATTTGATTTTCACTTTAGAACTTTATGTCAACAATGTTAGGGATATTTTTTGTTACATAAATAACTTTTGCCATAAAACGTCGCATTTATGCACTTCAGACTAATCACGACCAATAATTTTACAAAGGAACAACAAGACGAATTTTTTTGCGTTTCTCTCGCAAAATTTTCCCGTTTTTCATAGAGATATTTATAGTAAGTAAATTTTTTGGGAAATCGACGTACATTTGGTTTAAATCAGGATAAAGTCAAACGAAATTTCGATAAAATCAGGGAAATGTTACAAAAGGGCAATTTTTAGCACTTTATGCACATAGAGTAATCAAGATTATTAGCAACATGCCAAGGCTAAGCTTCGGTGATTGGCACAGGCATGTGCAGCAAAAGTCGCCACGGCATCGTTAGCCTTTCCAAATTTAAACAGTGTGGTTTACCACAAATGTTATAATTTGAGAAATTATTATTATTATTATTAGGAAAATTTAGGTCACTTACCCAATTTGCACCTTATTCGACGATGCAGCAATGAAATTCATTACTTCTTACTGATTAACTTCGTGTTAATTTTAGTACAGTAGGTAATATTAGTAATTTGTATTTATATTTTAATATATTGCATAACTATTCTCGATCTATTTTGTTTGGACATACCTAAGGAATTGACACACCATTCTTATGTGAGTCAAGTATACTTTTCCGCGACAGGTCTGTTTACACGACCAAGTGATTTGAGGTATACGGCGGACTCAAGAAGTTTTGAGTGGTTAAATTTCTTTTGTTTAAAGAAGATTTGGAATTGAGAAAGTTTTCATTATCCTTATTGTGTTTAAAATTTGAATTTTACGTTTTTAATTTCCTAATGCTATATTTTGTTACCACCTGGAGTTTCAACGAAACTCGGAAGTAGCATTTACTGAAAATTTTGTTTTATATTGCATTATATTCAACCACGGCAAATTGCACCGGCCTATCGTTTATTAGGAGGCCATTAAAGGCTTGTCAAAGCAACCTTTTAGCACTCTAATAGCTTGCTTTGCGCAACTCAAATTTTATATATTTATTTTAAGGGTTTACAACATAATAATTTTTTAAATTTAAACAGAATTTAGAACATGCTTGCAACACTTACTTTTGTTTATTAATTCTACATTTTGTAATTTTGAAGTGAAGTCTATTAATGACAATAAATTATTTCAGTTTATTAGGACACGTAATGGTATTTTAATATCAGGTTCAGGTCAATTTATTGTTATTCAGAATTTAAATAATAATTTGAACACCCACAGATCAATTCAGCTTAACGAGGGGCAATCTATATTTTTTAATTATCAGGATTTTTCGCAGATTATTGTGGATCAACAAATTTTACATACAAGAATTTTAGCTTTCGAACAGGTAAAAATGAATAAAATTGAATTATTACTTAATATCCCCAAGATTTTATCTGATTTCACTATTCCCCAATGGACTCCGCTTGAACTTGCCTTAAAGCAACTTAATCAATCGATTAGTAAGGGCATCTCATTTCAGGAATTAGTTTTAAACCCTTTGCCCATGTCTATATTAGTTTTTGTTATTTGGAATGTTTTATTAACCGCAACCCTAGGATATTATTTTTTTTAAGCATCATCAGCTTGCGAAACAAATTCATTTAGAGCAGCGCACTAATAATTAATAGGTTAAGGCAACACATTAATCATGGACATTAATATTTTAATTACGGTTGGATATTTTATTTAAATTTTCCTTATTTATTTTCAAAGAGTTATGGCAATTATTTTATCTATTTATTTAATTTATTTTATTTTGATGAGACAATTTAATTTGATTTTAAAGAAAAGGCAATGGAAATAAGTTGATATTGTGTACTTGCATGAACATGAATTATACATTTCCTATCCTTCACTATTTCTTTTCTTTGTCATAATTTTCCCTTTATTCAACCTAACCTGCCTATACGGAACGCCATGGACAAGCAATGCCTACACCATCCATGGGCATTTTTCATGACGGACATCCGCAGGCAGTCTATTATTACCAGGCAGAAAGATTTATTACCATTCTACGAGGGAGACATGCAGACGTTTCTGATTATTACTACACGGAAACTACCTTTTACAGGAAGGATGTAATCAACCATACATTTCCCAGTATAGCGGACTATACATTATCAACAACACCTAGTGATGGAGCTAGATAAAATTTCCCTCCACACTGTTTGCAGTTCAAACAACAACTTTTCCCCATCTCCCAAGTTCTACGGGTAATTTACCACATTTTTTACATTGCCCCAATGCAGTCAAGACGACAAGCAATCCAGAAAAAAGAAGAAGCATAGAAAACATACATTCTACAAACAGCAGTTCCGGTCACAAACAATAATTACAGAATTGTGCTACAGTGTTTCTACACATACACATGCGAGCTCCTATCATGTGTATCTATTTGGTCATCTAACATGCATTATGGGAAACAGTACTTTTCCATAGGCCTTATACACATTTTCAGTTTTGTGCCATGCATGAGAACCAGTTTTATATGCATTCAAGTTTACATTATACTACAAGGAAGCGACAAGCGCCAGTGGTGTCAATTGACCAGTGCATCAACTAGTGCATTTTTTTTTAAGAAGAAGCTTTTACAATGGATATCCAATTGCACATGCAAGCTATAACAAGCATAACTACAGCACTTTCAAACATTGCAGAAAGTATGCTTTAGTTTTATGCAAATGTTTCTCCCAAACAGTTAATTGTGTTTCACCAACATGGTACATAGTTAAAAATACAATTGCACATTGGACATTTTCTGATATTTTCAATCAGAGTAGACAGTTGGTAAGATACTGCAAGATTTTTTTTTGTGTGTGCAGTCATACAAAGGTATATGTATACAGTGTACAGATTAACGTAGAAAAGAAAATTGAACGCTATAGTTATGTTTTACCAGCGACAGTTATCAGTGTAACCAATTATATGCATTGAATATTGTATTATAATACATTGGAATGTGCAACATAGCCGTGCAAGTTCATATATTCAACGATGTTAGGAGTGAACTGGCTACGCAGTTCGCAAACTTTGGTATAATCAGGCTTTCACACAGAAAAAACAGTGAGATGTGACAACGTTTTACATGCCTACTTACGTTTACTTACTTGTGCACCTTTTTAAGGTTTTGTTATTTATTTGAAGAGTCTATATCGAGTGGCAATATAAACAAACATTGTGAATTCCGTTCTACCTTGCGAAGACGCTCCAGCCGTTTGCCTCGCTGGGTGACACAGAGTAGAAACCGCTTGGCGAGGCATCACAGACTATTGACTAAGCGCTGGCGGATGAGCAATTCTACATAATAAACATTACGTACGCACAAATGTGGTACTTTAAGAGTGATATCGCTTAACGACACGAACTTTTGTGATTTCTAGTCTTATAATATTACATATTATTGTTTTTACGTGGTATAAACATACGAATTTGTTAGTATTAAGGGTATTATTCATTATAATGTTTAGGGAATGAAAATTTTCTTTCCTTCAGGATGCGGCAAACAAGAGAAAGTTATGTTTTGGTGGATTTCTTTTGTATATTTGGTTTTTTAAGAAAATATATGGAATTGGCGAACCTGAGTCATGTCAAGCTTTGCGATTTGACTTTTAAATTTTCAAAGGAGAAAATTTTTCTCCGTCGGGGCGAACGTATCAATCCCTAAGATTGTATGTTTATTTTATTAAGTCTCTCTGAACGCTTCATGTTGACCAGGGCATTCACTTGTTTTTCTCAGCTGTCTCAAGCCTCTAAGGCATGTTTACAATGCATTGTGTTGTGCCATGCAAACCTCCTGAGCATTCAGGAAACAGGTAATACTTCTGGTTATGGTGTCAGCGGTTTGCATGGTAGCAATTATAATAAACACGATTCGGCGATTCGGCATCGAGGAAGAGCTCGATGGCCAGGGAATATAGAGGTGAGACAAGCTGGGAGGTGACTGACTTTGGAGATTGAGTGGAGAGAGAGAAGGTGGTCAACAAGGCAGTAGGTGAGGAGTAGAACAACGCTCTGGTCGACAAATAGGAGAGAAGCTTACAGAGGACTTCGCTATTTTGATTCAGCTAAGAGACTTCAGTTAGACAGGTAATTAGCCTACACCCAGCCATGATACAGGTTCAACGGTTCACAAAATCCAACGAGTGACCATTGTCTTTTCAGTAGTTTAATTCCTTTGTGTAATTTGTACCTTTCGCATGCCAAGCGATAACTCGTCATGCTAATGACGAATGGTCTCATCAAGAGGATGAATGATGAGTAGTTTACATCACCCCATCGATTAACTGGTTCAGATCCCTTCATTCTATAGAATGACACGATATCATAAATAGTGCACTAATCTCAACCAGAATGCTGTTTATTAAATGCATGGTTATTGACTCTACTTGCCTGCTCCCGTCAATGTTCCATGCTACAAACGGCACCTGGCGGACATGTATTCTAGAATAACATGCAATGTATCAGCAAATGCCTCGCTGGTGGATAGCGACAACGCATTCACATATCCAGTGCTTTTCTGATTATGTAGTGGTAAAGTCGTCACCTTGAAATCAATAGGTCCCAGGTTCGATACCCGATGGAAGCATATAGTGGTTCGGATACAATTTTAAGCAGTTGGCTCATTCCCGATTAGCACATATGTGCATAAAGGTGACTTAAACACACAAACAACCATTCATACATTCGTAATTTCCTGCAACCAGTTTATTTGCTGAAATATGTTGAAAGAGAGAGAGAGACAAACAGAGAGAGAGAGAGAGAGAGAGAGAGAGAGAGAGAGAGAGAGAGAGAGAGAGAGAGAGATTTCCGGTGGTGCCACCTACTCGCCGTTTCACTGCTGTTCAACTCTTACAAAGTAAGAAAAGAATGACGCTCATTGGTTAAGGCAGCCTGTAGCTCCTCCGTCTTACTACTGCGCAGACGGGCTTGGTCAGGGTTCACCCGAAAAGATACAGCTCATCAACTATATACTCTGTCCTTGGAATCTGTGATACAACGCCGCACACAACTGTAGATAAGGGGAAAAAGCGAGTGGACGGATCGAAGCAGTAGGCGCTTCCGCTAACGGCTGGTAGCTGCTGCCGTATTTCCCTTCCATGCATTCACTTCCTCTCGCACGCGTTCATTGGTCGAGCCCTATCGAGTCACTACTTGCGCAGAGACTTGTCTTCGTTCGCTTGCTCCAGAGATTACAGGGACATAGTATAGTACAGTAGAGGAAAACTGTGTGTGCATATTCAAATATCGTTCTTTCACATTTCCACTGATGCATTCCTTTACCAGTATTGCGTCCAGAAAAAGTGTCCCTATCTGCTCATCAGTGACGGACAGGGTTGTTAACCGCTAGAATGGACAACTAAAGTCATTTTCTACTGTTACGGCGGCCGGTCCTCATGCTGGCAAGGGAAGTGGGGAGCGGGGAAGCAATCAATTCAGCACGATAATACGGGCAGCAGCCAGTAGAACGAGGTACACGTAGCACTTCCAACCACCGCGTCGTAACTCTTGGCACCACCGCCGTGGTTAGTCTGCGCCGTAATCTCGCTTCCCACTTCCATTGCCAGCATGAAGGCCGACCGGCGTAACAGTAGAAAATTCCTATAGTGTAACTTAATGCGTAATCAAACCGTCTTTTAATGGGGGAGAACTAGTATCACTGAAACCATGCTTCAAAGGACAGAAAGAAGTGCAAACATACAATGGGGATTGGGCAAACGAACTTATCCAACTCTAAATATCTACCAATCCCTTGCTTCAAAGTTCGTTGCCACTCTGAAATTCTCGCTCTTCTGAGAGGGGAAAACACTCGGCAACATGAACAGGCAAAGTCAAGCAGACTCTTCAAAAGTTAGGTCCTTGCGGATGAGTGGCGCGCAACGCCTCAGCTGAGATTTCCAGCGAGAGAGGAAGAAGCATCCCGGAAGACAAAGATGAACTTGGTGCCATACACAACAATGGACACGGAATATTGCAGTTCTTGTTTACAGAATTCGGAGCGAGAGAACCATAAACTCACCTCGCATCTTCATCATCTTGCTGCCAAGGATCTCTATCCTAATTATTACCGAACCTCGTTTCTTTTCTCTATTCCTCTTTTGGTGTACTTTCCTCGGTTGCTAAGCTACGAAATCGAAGACAAAGAAAATTAAGATCCTTCCCCTCCCGTCTAGCATCCGGAAATACCGTTGTCTTAGTTAATCACCTTCTTCTCGAGGAATTTCATGTTGGGGATTGGGTGGAGGGGATGATGCGGCGGAGTGGGATGAGACAGCAATCGTTTTGGGAAATCAAGAGATTTGACGAAATTATTTTTAAGTGAGCGGAACGAAGATCCTACACGAATCGAAAGTAATAGAAGTTGATTGTTTATTCCCCTTGCAGGTTCGACCAATTTCCTAAGTAATTACAGAAACACTTTTTTCCCTTACAGTTTCCACTACAAATAGAAGAATTTATTGATTCAAATTATTTCAATTATGCAGTATTGTTAAAATCAGGGTGGATAAAAAATATGATTTTTTTAAAAAAAAATGTTGAAAATTGCTTGCATGGTTTTTGGCACCATGCACATAGATATATGTTTTTTTTCTAGTAAATGTCCCTGTAAAATATTTGAACAGTTTGATTAAAGCAAATATAAAATATACGTAAACATATATTTTTCTGTTTCTGATACTGTAACTACTATGGAAATGTTTGTTGAGTTTGTTAATGAAACTAACAATAATTTCAGTAACTCTTCTTCCAGTGAAACTAAAACATTCTGGATGTACTCTATAATTGTAACTTAAATATTTTTAGTCTTTGTACCTGAATTTTGGAGATTATTTTAATGATAGTTTGAAAAATATCAGCTGCCATGTTTATTTACAGTCTAATGATATGCACACTGTGTTTAACATGGTTAGTATTTTGAATATTTTTTTACACAAAATGTTTTATTTTTGCCCATACAATTATTGAATTTAAATCAAGAGAATTCCATTTTTTTCATTTCTTTCGTATGAGCTTCACACCATCAGTACATACATTTTGTTTCCTTTCTTAGAGCCTAACAATCACCATTAAATGATTACGAGATTAATGTAGTTTCACCAAAAGTAATTCTGGTATCTACAAAATCCTTATGTACATTCTTCTATAAATTATTTATCTAGAGTGATTTATTTTTAAAAAATCACCTGATTTTAATCAATCTCCTTTGGTTCAAACGAACTTCAACAATTCTTCTTTACCAGCCTCTGTAGTGGAGGGGTTATCGCAGCGCGCCACAAAACCAGTGGTTCTGTGTTGGTATCCTGGTAATGTAGCCTTGTATAATTTCTATCTATACTTTCACAAGACACATAAAACGCGTTTAAATTATAACAACATAACTTTAATGCCTGGAAGCCATTCACATACATTTAACACATTGTTACCATGACAACTACAGCGCCTTGAATAACGTAGTGTGGAAAACGATCCAAGAAACTGGTTCCCGAGACGGATGAGAACATAGATGGCAGTGCGATCAGTATCGGTGCTAATGTTCTTATGAAAGTAATGCGGCTTTGTTAGTTCTTGGAATATATTATGTAGATTTGTTTGTCTTGAAAGGCGGTACGTGAATTGATGGAAACAGTTATATTTGTGGAGTGATTTGCAGTCACGAAACGGCATTAATTTGAAAAGAAAAGTAAAATAAAATTAATAAATACATAGCATGCGTACCACAAGAAGAAACATCGCAAAGTGATTCCGGGCGTCAGGTGTTGAATTGTGTACTAGAGTTTTATTTTTCTATGTTATTAGAATATAAATAGTATCCTGTGAGATATTTCATACCGAGCCGACAAACCACAAGTGTCGCTTGAAATCGAGCAGTCGGAAATCAATGCAGCCTTTCGAACCGTAGGGACACAAGCTCTGACTGCACCGCTTCCTCAAGGAGATTTTAGACCAAAGCGACACGCTACAAACGATACGAGAATTTCATACCAAAGCGACAAGGGTCCTTCGGTCCAAGGCAACTTTCATATCGAAGCGAGACGCGACACATGTCGCTTGGAAACAAAGCCAATCAAGAACAACATTTCACATTATAAAGGCATGACGGGCAGCACAGGCCAGCGTTCGGTTGGTGAAATCCTGAAGCGATAAGTGTCGCGTGTCGCTTTGGTGCGCAATATCCCTAAAGCAAGCATGCTTGCAAGCATGCATCGCGCATGCGCGAACAACAAACCACGCAACACGTTGCAAGCTATTGAGGAAATGGCCCAGTTTGAGCGACACGTGTGGCTTATCGTGTCGCCTAGATCTGTTGTTCCCACAATTAGCAGCAAACGCTTGCTAATAGACTGAAGTGCCGCTTCAAGGCTGTCGCTTGTCACTTAGTTGGAAACTCCCCCTGTAGCGCGTCGCTTCGGTCTGAGCACCCTTCCTTTAAGAAGCTTTCCGACCGAAGTAACAAGTAGCATGCGAATACGACATATGAACGTGTCGTTTGCTGTTTCGACCCTCATGCGCAATGAATGCTATTTTACACTCTGGAAGTGTCTGTGTCACTAGTCACTTCACTGTAAACATCCCATGTCGCTTGTCCCATTGGTATGAAAGTTTCCTTACAGTCATGTCGATCGCATTAAGGACGTGTTGTTGGTTTCCCCTTGTCGTTTCATGCAATCATCATTATCATTATTGCCGCGATTAGTTTAAAGCGGAAGAAAAGAGACAGTAAATATAAAAAAATATAAATGCTTCTGTGTGTATATCTTTAAAATAAATCATGATGATGATAATAATTATGAACCTAATTCATACACAAAAATTTAGTTACCAACAACATTCCACGCGTATTTTTTCTCCCGTATTATTAATGAAAGTATAACGACAACAGGACGTGGTCGACTGTATAGAATGTTCGTTAATATCTTCGCGACCACTGTACTAAATATCATATAAATTATCACATTCATAGAATTGCTTCATGTAAAAGAATCAGACGTTGCAGCGAAAACTCCATTTACTTCCATTATAAGCAGACGAATACCATGCACCGAGACCAACACCAGCGCCTCTAGCGGTATCATATTCGAGTAGAACCAGAAAGAGAGCCCAGAACATTGGCGTTTTCCACACTACGTTTTTCAAGGCGCTGTAATGACAACCAATAAATAATGTCCTACAAATACAAATTCTTCTTCTCCTTCCTGTCATATGTCTATCAAGTAAGACATCTACGTACATATGTTATTCCTGAGAAACCAGCCACTCAACAACTGGGAACAGACGTGTGGAGTAGTAACACTCAACAGAACACTAACTCATCAAATTATTCCCTTTTATGTGAAAATCTTATGTATTCGCTTCACAATTAAAACATACTTACGTATATTTTTATTAAAGGGTTTGTGATGCTTGGTCGCCCTACTCTGAGACAAACTCAGACGTGGAGAAAACCGTAAGACAATAGATTAAATGCCTTATACATTTTCTGTCAATATACACTGCAACACAGCTTCCACTAATATTATACTGTGGCACACGAAAATGTGAGCTTCAAGGTCAATTGTCTCCTGGAGTAGTGTGTTGTTCTGTCTCTTGTCACTTGTGTAATTGAGTGACATTTGCTTAGTCAACTTTCATCATTGTTTTAAGCGCACTTTATGCACATAGAGGCTTATCGGAACCGGACCTGTAGTTGAAAGTGGTATCCGAAGTACTTCACTGGGTTTCGATCCCGAGGCACCTTTATTACAAGGCGACGATGCTACCACTACGCCATCGGTGAGCCCCATGTTCATCATTAGCGTACGTAGCGATTACAGCTCTTGGACGTGTTTCATCTTGTATTCGATAAGGAGTTCAAAACATTCTTTAAGTTGAGACCTTTGTCCTTTTCATTTGCTGACTCAAATTAGTTTTGTTGTTGTTGAGGAAATAGTGCTCAACCTTCTCGAATTAGATTGCATTAGATTAGAGTGCATCCATTGTAGTTCCACAATCATCAATCAACAATACCTCTCTTCTATCACCTTAGGCAGTCTCTTGCCGACGAGTATGAATGATTACATTGCATTAAATTAATGAATGGAAGATATGTCCTTGCTGGAACTTCAATCCAGAACCGCAGGAAGAGTGCGTGCGTGTTGCATGGGAATAAAATTTCTAAATGGTAAATCGAAACGCAAAGTAAGTTACGCAGACATGCGTCGAAAACGCATCTGCCAGTTGAGAGTGTTCCCCGCCCAATATGCAAATTCGAATTTTCTTGAAATTGCCAATATTTCAATTCTGATTGTCTCATAATTGGCAATATTTCATTTTTTTGGATCGAGACATCATTCGCGAAATGCACTTTCGTTTCCGAAAGGCATTTTGCCTCCGAGAGGGCTTTTGCATCATCGGCGTATACCCTGGAGGGGCCTCTTTTGCTCGAGGGTTCTTCCCGTTATTGTCATCTCGCTAATTGCTCAAGTTATTTTCGGAAAATGCCGTCCTCCACCTCTCCATTTCGATTCCGTTTGTGCGTTATTATCCTTCCAGGACCCTGGGGACATGCAAAGTGGGGAACGAACCATCGGAACTCTTGTCGGAACAAAACGGAAGAGATTAAAACAAGGATCGCTATTGGAACAATATTTACGGAAATGTCGGAACTCGGTTTTATCAGACGTGATAATTGCGATGAGATTTGGGTTTCATCCTCCCAAAGCGTTGCATAGTACTCGGTATTGTGATTATCTCTTAGCTTTCCCGACTTGCAGCGAATGTTGGGGATTATGGTGGATTATCATCCTGAGTTGCAAAAGTTGTATTGACGTGTTGTTTTGTACTGGCCAAAAAAAAGGTTGCTGAAGAAGCCTTATCTCATCTGTTATATCTCACAATCTCCTCAACTGCTCAAAAAGTAAACATCGGTTCACCTGCGTAGGATATCGCCTCACGTATGTACGAGGGGGTATCGAAAAGTAGTGATCATTATGTAAAATTATTAAATGTACCTGAATGAATTTTTTCCAGTATAATCATTGAAGTCTATGTACATCATAATTCAAATACCGTGTTAATATGTCGTGTATTTTTTTGAAGGTGGTGGTAGAAGTCAGTAACTCGTATATTAACTATTTAATGTTGCCAAGTGTAACCTATACTTAAATACAGACTGAATCACACTTTTCCACCAGTAGATTTACGTTAAAGAAGTATTATAGCTAGGGTCCGGATTTTATGTAATTGCAATTTTTTCCTTTGTACGCAGGCAGTTTGAACGATATTTGAAAATATATACATAGATTTCATGTTACATATTTTTGCATTATATTTTCCATTTAGCGTATATATTTTCACACAAAATACGGTATTTGCATTTTTCTCTAGTTTTCATTGCGTAATGTAGATATATGTTTGTGCAACAAACTTTCCGAACATAATTCCCTAATATTTATCTCATTGTAGCAGATTTTCACTTTTGATTTAATCCATGAAAATCACCCCGTAAAAATCTCGGAATAGAAGCTCAGTAGTAGCTCAGACGAAATATTCGAAGAAAAATCTAGTAGAACGTAAAATATAGCACAAGAATGAAGGAAATGGAAGAAAACAATAAAAATATTTTCTAGAGTTGCATATTTTTGTGATATTCTGTTCATACTAAAGTACATGTTTTGTATGCTTTGGCTACATTAACATCCTAGCCTTAATTTTAACACATTGTGTCACCATCTGCAGAATCTCCAATTTTTGGTGAACTGTGATGCATCTGTGCAATCTATGAATTTTCTCGTTGTTAAAATTTTAACCAATGTACGAAATAAAGTTTGCGCTCTTTCAATGCTAGATTCAAGTTAAAACAAGAAATGCAGATACAGTACACTCAGTGCTCATTGAATTGCGACCACCTACCTAAAACTTTGTTGGTCCACCTTTGGCTCGGCGAACGGCCTGGACACGACGTGGCATGGATTTCACGAGGTACTGATACGTCTCCACGGGGATTTGACACCATATATTCCTGATGGTATCCTGTAACGAGCCAACTGACGTCGGTGCATGGTTCGAAGAGTTCGTTCCACAACATCCCAGAGATGCTCTTTGGGATTGAGATCGGGGAGTTAGGTGGCCAATTCATATGCTGCATCACTGTGGAATGTTCCTCCATCCAAGCAAGTACAGTTTCGCCTCGGTGGGACTGTGCATTGTCGCCCTGGAAAATGCCGTCCCCGTGTGGATGGAAGTGTTGCATTGTGGGGTGTAAGTGGTCCCCTAACACCTCCCTATACACAATGGATGTCACACGGCGGGCCATACACGTCAATGGTCTCAGTCCATACAGCCTCCTGCACAGCACTTACCATGCAGGAAGGGTCCATAGCCTCGTGCTGTTGGCGCCACACACGCACACGCCCGTCATAATGATGTAGCAAGAACCGTGATTCATCGGACCACGGTCCAATCACCGTGCTCGTGGGCCCACGCGAAACGAAGTCGGCTTCGTGGGAAGTGGATGACGAGTGAATCGTCTGCTGTGGAACTTCATGCGTGCCAGTGTGCGCCGCACAGTTGCGTAGGATATGGGTGTTGTGCATCCATTGTTGTATTCGTCCAGTAATTCCGGACGTTCATCTGTCACGAGCCGTTTGACTCGACGCTCTCCCCGCGGTGTCACCTTCCATACGCTCTTACAATTCTGCCTCCTGGTGGTAGTTGCCCTATTTTCTTTCTGTACGCCTTCACTACACTGGAATGGGCGCATCCGACCAGTGCCGCTGTCTGGGTTATTGACCCACCTGATGCTCGGGGACCCACAATCATGCCATTTTGAAACGACGTTAAATCCTGGCCACCTCCCATTTTAATGTGTACTGTTCTACTAACATGTAGCGTTGTGTCTATACATTGAAAACGACAGAATATATTCTGGCAAGACGAAAAAGGGAAGGAGGAGAAATCATACAACCTCCAATCATCAACTATGATCCACTGGGTCTATTGCACGAAGTTTCCAAACTAGAACGTGTATATAAGCTGCAGAACCTAGATATACATACCGTTCAAGGAAGTATATACAAAGATACAAAGAGAAGCATATCTAATGATACACGTACATATAAAAATCAATCCAACAAGGATCTAAAAGGTTCATTAGCAAGACCAATGAAGGAACCAAAAGATGTAAATAAAGAATAAGGAAGGATGATGTTACAAAGATGAAGAAACTTAAGTAGCATCAGAAATTTGTAAATAAGGATGTAAATATACAGTATGTAATAATTACAAGAAGAAGATGCCTTAGTAATTATAAGAAGAAGATACCTTAGTAATTACAAGAAGAAGAAGCCTTAGTAATTACAAGAAAAAGAAGCCTTAGTAATTATAAGAAGAAGAAGCCTTAGTAATTATAAGAAGAAGAAGCCTTAGCGATTACAAGAAGAAGAAGCCCATAGAAGAAGATTGGCTACAATTAATAAGAAATAAAAATAGAAAAAAATGTATGAAACGATTTCCAAAGTTATCTAATATTTGTACATGATTATTCAAGAATATATTACGAATTGTATCCTCCGTAGTGGGTTAAATCTATTGTTTATTTCCATATATTCGTAGTGTCAGTCACCATGATCTGTGCTCAGAGGTATCTAATTATTTCTACCCTGTGCTAAGCTGGCAGATGCTCACGTGAGAGGACGTGGCAAACAGTCTAGCCACATTGAGTTCCGCAAACTACAACCTTCCACTATCACACATAAAAACATATCTCATTACCATATATAATTCTATTATTTCCTACGGCTCGCCCCTGTGGGCCATGGAAAACATGGAAACCAGTAAAAAGTTCATTAAAAATAATTGAGATCTTCACAACGCACAGTGATACTTCGCCTCACGGGTGCATTCAGAACAACCTCAACCATGGCTCTTCTGATAATTGCGGGCCTACAGCCTATTGAAATTGTCATTAAAACTAGAGCATCAAAATATTACTTTAGAAATGGACAAGAGGACGAAATCTATAACCTAATTGGAATGCGCCCTGCCACGGTACCAGAAATTCACCACCACTTGTTTAGCGTCTGGCAACAGCAATGGACACAAGCTACGCAAGGAAGGAGACTTCACAGCTTCCTTCCAAAATAAAAGAGCGTCTATCGATGGGCCATTTCCACCCCACCAGAGGTCTCATACATTTCCTAACGGGACACGGTCCCTACGGTCAACACCTAAGTAAGCACAACCTCAGACAGACTGATAAATACCTGAAATGTAAAACCGAGACTGACACACCGGAACATAAAGCCTTCTTTTGCCACACATCGAACAAAAAAATCGAAGATTTAAGACAAAAGCTACCAAACTTCAACACATACCAGTTAATAAGAAATCCCGAGCACTTTACATTACTAAACGAACAAACCTGGTGTCGAAAGAGGAACTTTCCCTCTTCAAATCCGGCATCACTCACCTCCCCATTCAACCCCTACCTCCGGAATGTAATATACCCCCCAGAAGATCACAAAGAATCCACCTTCGACAAACTCAACAACAACAACAGGATATCCCTCCTGCAGACTAAGATCACCAAGAGGATAATCAAGCAGAACCTCCCACAGGAACATCTAGAATGAGTCACTAATACACAAGACAGTGATACGGCAGAAAAAAAGGTTACGCCTCCCCGGAGAAAGGCAAAGGATAACACTGCAAGGATTCCAAAATTTAACCCAGATTTTTCTTCTTCGTTTCTTTCTTAAACTGTAATCTTACACCCCCTTCTTTATTCTCGTTACTAAACACCCTGCAAACTCCTCTCACTGATTCTTGACAATTCTCCATATTTCCAATACCGAACATACTAAAGTACCCGATACTTCCCAGGAAATCCCTCGCTACCTCTTTCCTTCCTGATGATGTCCCGGTTACCAACCGTCGTACCGATGTTCATCCCAGTCCGACCAGCTCTTGTTGGTCTCCCGCAAGTGTCCCTGCATCAAGCACTACTCGTTCCTTCACATCCCTTCCTAGTATTAATACTTACATCTCATAGTCAATAATACTCTCACTATCTCAAACATAACATACCAGACCCTGCTTAACCTTCATAGAATCATATTAATGTCCATCCCTCATCTGATTCATCAACACTAATGTACACGACACACAATAAATCTTATCCTAACAAAACATTACCCACCCAATTACACACTTATATAATTTCGTATCTGTGTTCATAAATAATATTAATGTTAAACAATAACACATATTTATTTCCTACTATTACTAACCTTTATCTTAATCTTCTTAACTTGTAGATTGATGTAACGCCAACTTTGTTCAGGAAAACCGAACAAATTTGGTTCTTCACACTGGGGCATTCATGCCAATGTCACAGTGAATTATTGTAATGAAAAATGGAAAATAAAGGATAAATCAAAGAAAAGCTGGGGAATCCGTAAAAATTCGCGGAACTGACGCCCTGGGTTAATTTTCAGGTACCAGGTCACAAGCGCATACCTCCGAAAGTAGTTTGACTACTTTTTGATCCATCCATATACATAAAATAATAATCTTTCTCTGTAACCATATTTTGTATATTGTTTAGGAAAATAAAATTTCCGTTTAATTAATAAGTACACAGTATTCATGTATTATTAATAATAACAAAAACAAAACATTACAATAATAAAACTCAAAAAGAACCATTCATTTTCAAACGTTTAACTCTTCTTGTAAAACCAATTTCAGATTAAATTTGTATTTGCTGTATCTTCGTGACTTAGCAAAACATCACACAAACTTCATCTATTTGTTCAAGAAGTTAATGTGATGATGACGATGTGAAAAACTTTGCAATGCTGTATGTTTTGTTGCCTTACAAATTTCTCGCGTTAAAGTGTTAATATGTATGTTACCATATTTTACCTAACTATTTACCTTGACTATTTGATGGTAATACGCGGTGCACGTACAGTCGGTTTGAAATTGTTGGATGTGTTGCCAACAAATTATGACGTTTGAAAGTACGAAACGGTGCTCGATCATGAAGCGTAAGTTTTAAATAGCTAATGGAAATAGTTGTTACAAATATGACTATTGTGTATGCGATGATGGAATCGTCATGGCGGAGATGCTTACATCAATTGGTAATTCCTGTCACCTCCCCTTAATTAGCACCCCTCTTTTTAGAATTTTTGTTACAGTAAAAAAACGATGTTTTTATGTTATAAAAATACATGGTCTCGAAGGCCACAAAACAGCGGCGATGGGACTCGATACGCTTAGCACACGTCACACAATGAAAAAAGCCGCTGGCTCTTAAGAGGCCTGTTGCGTCATGGAGTTTAATTGTAGTTTTCATACATAATTCACATGTTAAATTGGTAGTTTTTTTTTATTATAACTGAAATGAAATTGGATGCAAATATTCATAAGTGAGAAACAATTAGATCTACCTTAACTGATGTTTTATTATAGAGGATGATTCCATTCACCCTCCACATTTACCCATTCCGTGTAAATTAGACTTTAGCCTTTAGTACGCCGCGCCGTCTGACGAAAGTAAGCCCAGTGTCGCCGAGGCTTTGAGCGCGAAATTTGAATTCGTATACATAATGGAGAAAAATCTACTTCGGATAACTTTTGTTTTGCAGGTAATACATCGGTGCATACAACCACGTAAATTTTGGATGCCCCAACCGCGGGGGGGGGGGGGGGGGGGGTTTACGGGCTGGGGCTACATCCCCGAATTTCAATGAAAAAAAACATAAAAATTAGGAGTTTGCCCCCTCTTCTCCAGCTACTTTGCGGAGAAAACCGGAACTTTTGCTTTTTTTTTCAAAGAATGTACCTTCCGCAACAGAATAACACTTGATTCATGTTCGTGGGTGCAATACAATTTGAATAATAAGGCAAAACGTAAAACTTTAGCGAATTTTAGCCAATTTGCATTAGGAAACTATTGTGCAACGATTGTGCGTTAGGGAAATCGATGAGCTGTTATATGATACGAACTGTTTTTCCTAACAGAGGAGTGAAGGGAGCCTTTGCAATCGTTTGTTTTGTCTCTACTTCTGTCTACTTTGTCTCTTAGACTCACGCTTCTGGCGCCTCTGGCTATCGTCAAGCTTCAATGCATTTCTAACATAGAGGTGACAGAAAGCTGACACCGCCAAACCTCTTCCAATACACCCTCTCCTTGACCCCCCCCTGCCACTACTTTCGGCTGGATCACCAGGTCTAAACACAAAGAAGAATGTGTGCCTTATCAGTACTAAATCACAGCGTTGGAAGCTTGGAGGAAAACAGCATCGTAAATACCAAGCATTCATTGTGTCTGTCAAGAGCCAACACGTGTTTGGGCACGTGACATATTCCGAGAAAGGAGGGGGGAGGGATTTGGAATTTTCGTAAACACATGTTCCCGAACCGAACTGTCAGTGTTTCAACCTCAATATACAAATATAAGTGTGACAAACCCTCGATAATTGTATCTAAAGCTGTTTGTTGCACATATGCAACCGCAGCTGACAGGGACATACTTTTTTTGTTGCACATATGCAACGGCGGGGAACTAAAGGATTGAAGAAAGTTCTACGAAAAGAAAGAGCAATATACAGTAAAACCTCGTTAATCCGGACCGCGATATCCGGACTTCGCTTAATCCGGACATCCAAAAGGAAAAAAAAGCAAAATGCAAGGTTTTAAATGTGGCTAGAAGTCAACAAGAGAACTTCCAAAAGAAAAGGCAGTCGACCACTGATGAAATTCTGTTTCCTGCAGACTTTGTTCTGTACTGTATAGTGTATTTAGGCCTATGCTCTTTAAATACACTATAATAAACGTGTTTTGTTTCTATAAACGGAATTTTAATGCACTTTATACAGTTCTTTTAGGTTATTTCAGTTAATCCGGACTTTCGTTAAACCGGTCAACATTTCCCCCCATTAGTCCGGATTACCGAGGTTTTACTGTACCTAAAAAACATATCCATCGCTGTTCTAAGCACATAATTATTGGTGGGGATTGGCTAAAATTAATGTAGGTAACGTTTCCTGAGATTTGACACCATCGGACAGACGAGTGTAATACACAGATACGAATAAACATCACATTTTCAATTTCGTATATCTGTGAAAAATTTCGAGAACTATGCTATGCTTGCTAGTGCTTTGCATTTAGATGTAAAGGGCTTTGGCCGTCATTGCACGGAATATTAACTAGTTCAGAGTGGGCTGTCTACCATGGCAGGATGATTTTGGAATCTTTGGGAGGGTGCAGTGATGTTATTGGAAATGATTTTGATTGATAGATTGATTTGGGTATTGTATTTTGATTGTCTGTCACTTTTGGCTAATCGCGACGATGACGATGAGGGATGATATGATGAAATTGATCAAATGACACTCGCAAACAACACCCATATCTGGATTCTATACCGGAACCGCGCTCTGCTAACCACTCCGCCGCGGAGGTGAGCAACAAAAATGTTTTCGAAAGTTAATTAGTTATTGAGAAATATTTGAGGAACGTGCACAGCAAATTTATATTTCTGTACATATGTGATAAATATATTGGCCCAAATTGATCCGGGATTGGATTGATGAAGGAAAGCATATTGTGTTGGCGTGACATATTTTATCAATTAGCCAAGCATTACCACCGTCCCTATTGAAGTAAGCTAACTATAATATATGGCGTTCAGGTGTCCCGAGTTTATTTGTACATTTTGGACTTTGTTACTTTATTTATACTCAAACTTATATTAAAAAATAGCACTCTAGCAGAACATAAGCTGGCTGAGTAGCATGAACCGCAACCTCGAGCGTCTTCCAACGTGTTTTCTTCTTTACAATCGCTTCCGTTGATTGAAAACGAGCCAATCAAATCCAGGCGTATGCAGCACGTCACTTTCCTACGTCGTTGCTACGGATTGGTTACTTTCTTTCTTTGCAAGCGGCAAGTGTCGTCCGAACGCAGCCTCGGAGTCTTCAAAAGACATGGAACCGTGTTCTCTGTTCCTCGTACTGGAATCTACCTTTCGTGAAACTTTAGTTGAAGTTAATTACTACTTCCTCGCCGTGATACAACTACAAGGAATTTCTGTAACGCAATGATCAAAAGGTAAACGGATGATCAGCGATGCGATGCGATAACTTCGGTGCTGTTCACACAGCGATAATTTCAGAGTTCCGCTAAATACGTTTCGCCTTTACCTTCAAAAGTTTGCGCGATACATCTCTGGAAAACAAGCATCCACTCAACCGTTAGAATTTCTGTCCTTGTCTCTGCTGTGTTTGATATAATCTTGAAATTCCAGTAATTCTCCTTTGTTCACAATTTGATAGCGAGATCTGTTGCCATCCTCTGCTTCAATACGCCGCCTGTGGGTATAGAATAATATGGAACTAGATTTGCCACGAAATACTAATCATTAAGTGGTACATAGTGTTTCAAAACTAGCGTGACCCTAAAACTGTCCTGGGCAACCCACCGTATTTGTGAAGGAGCGTTCTCGTAAGCACGTGCGGAGTGCAGAGTTTGCGGCGGGTCCCTGGTTCGGTACCAAGTGGAGACACATAATAGTTCGTATCCTACTTTCAACTATCCCATCCCGATTAGCCTATCAGTGCGTGAATGGGCTAAGAAGACAGAATCCTAATTTAGATATCTTCATTGAAATCCTATTTAAATAGTGAACGACATCACAATTTGAGAATATTCAACACCCAAATACTAGAATTAATACCATAATTAGTGTTTTCTGCAAAGAAATGCAGCTACCAGATAAATTTTCGTGAAGACATAACCCTACATTATACGAGCATACGTGCGAGAAATTTACCCATAACCGTAACCCTTTATTCTATTTTGCTGTCAGCAGAATACCACTTGCACAAAAGTTCCCTGTGTTAACAATTACGATAGCATCAAAGTGAAACTAAATCCTGATGCTGAGTTGATTTTACTATTCAACGGTTTTCATATTATTTAACGTGATACATAGGGTTGCTGAAGTGAATTGGTGGGCCATTTCAAAAAGGTTATCTTGTTCATTGTCCATACCATGTTGATTAGGATTACCGGATTTGGAGAACAAGGGTGTATCAAAATTTACGTCAGCTTGAGATGTTGTCAGGGTTCAACATAAAGAATGAAACTCGTAATTGGATTTGTATTATAGTTGTCCCTTTTTAATTCAGTCTCATTACCTTGTATGTAATTCCATATCTAATAGTGTAATTATGATTGCATATCTTTAAGGATAGAGATTGAGGATTTGCATTTGATTTGCTCAGTAATCCCCAGTAAACTTTTTCAAATCGATTGTGCAAAGAAATTTGACTTCTTAAATAAACCCATCATGGATTATTTTGCTATTACTCTGTACAAAATTCCACTCTTCTGGTTCTAGTGCCTCTTGTTCTTCACCGCCAGCCTCAAATCCTCTCTATTTCTAGTTTCAATTTTTCCAGTACCTAATTCTCATCTTACATCTTTTGTTACATCATCTATTTTCCATAACCTTGGTGTTCTTCTCCGCCTCTGGTAGCACCTTACTCTCTTGCATTGATATCCTATCTTCAACCATAGGTAAAGAACGAGCCACTTTTATTACTTAGAAATACTGCGGTGTATCCTCACCGTTCTTTGTGCTTCCAAATATTTAATCATATTCAGCCAATCACTTAATTCTTCCAGTTTCATATTACATTCTATCTATCAATCATTGTCCTCCATGAAATCAAAGGGGCCCGGGTTGAGGCACATTACACAGTGGTTCGGATCCCACTTTTAACTTCAGGTTCAGTTCCGATTACCCTATCTGTGCATAAAGGGAACTTAAAACCAAAACTCAAAACTCTTCCATGACTGTTCCGCATCATCTCGTTGGTTTAGTTTGATTAATTTGGTAATTTTATATCCCTTTTCTGCCCCTTTTGGCTAATCGCTACGGCAAGTATGAGTACTTAAACGGGGAAATTGCTGAAAGGACAATCAGGAGAGGACGCGACACAAGCCAGACGCCAGAGCCTGGTTACCCTGCAAGAATGCAGACCATACCATGGTGTACAACAAGGAAGGGAGATTCAATTATTTTTTTTTGTTATTTGGCTTCGCTTTTCTGTAGTTTTTGGCTAATCGCGACGAAGAGGATGAGTGAAATTGTGCTCAAATTGATGAAGGGACACTCACAAAGAACACGTACGCTTAAGTCTGGATTCGAAGTAGCGACCCATGGCATCATCATAGCGCGAAGTGCAAGGGTGTTTGTGGGAGAGTCACTCCCTTCATCCCTCTTTCTTGTATGGTTAATATCCATCCCTCACACCCATGGTTAAGCAGAGTAAAAGAAAAAAACAATTTCTCAAAGTTGGCATTCTGCGGAGACGAACAATAACACCATTTGAATACTGCTCACAAAAAGCAAAATATCTGCCTAACCAAGGCCTGAAACCCAACGTAAAACAGGGAACAGAGGAGAAGACCAAACACGAGGTGATATCGATTTTTCCATTTCTCCTGATTTAAATCCGCGAACGAGCAAAACACGTTTTGCCTTATTGGATCTCGGCCGATGCATATTTATCCCCTCCTCCGCTTTTCCTGTTTCTACCAACAGGAGGAATTCAGGAGCCAAACATATAATAAAAATGGCACCGACTGAACCCGACATTGATCTATAAGTTCTTCCGGTCGAAAGGAACTAACCGGAAACGCTTTTGATGCCAAACTTCCGGTCGCGTGTTTCCCAGGAAGAGGGAAGGGTTTATGATTGCGAAAGGTGTCTCGGAAAAATCAAACAATAAATTTGAAAAGAAAACACACAGAACGGGCCCACCTTAGGTAAGAGTGTCTAGTATATTTTTACAAGAAGCCATCATATACTTATTATTCATTCATGTATTATGTTTCAATATTTTAATAATATTGAATAAAATAAATTTGACTTGAGAGTAAAGGAAGTTAGGAAAAAAGCATGAATACCCATTGCTATTATAGGTGTTGCTCTGTGTTTGTGAGTATTACTTTAGTGTAGCATAATAGATGATATGCATATAATAACATGTCGCTGATCTTCATGGTGGAGTGTTTAGCACAGGGTACACACCAAGGGTCGAATTCCGACCGGAGCATGAATGCTATTTGTGAGTGTCCCTTCACTAACGTCATCATATCATAGCTCATCCTAATCTTTGATATTAGCCAAAAGTGGCACAAAAGCGAAGAAAAATAAACCAGGACAGCACGCTACGAGTCCAAGGGTAGCGGGTTCGAATCCCGGCCAGGGCGTAGGTGAGTGTCCCGTCATTAATTTCATAATATCATCACTTATCCTCATCGTCGCAATTAGTGAAAAGTGGCAGAAACGCGACGCTAAATAACGAAGATCTGATCAAATCAAAGAATATAATATGTTTTACACTGTATGTAATTAAAGCGGCACCCGCAGACCAAAGAAACATACAAGGAACAACTTGCCTTTCGGACCTACGAGAGTTCAAAAAGAGGCCGTTTTGCCGCCTGTATACTTGCAACCCAACACAACATTTCATTGCATCTGTTACGTTGCTTCCCGTTGTAATATGGTGCGTGCCAGTGTTGCAAGAAACAATTTTCTGCAAAACAAATGACGTACAAGTAACCACATTATAATATGTTGTAAAACGTAGCGAGGAGCGCGTCCGTTAACCTAAAGGAAGAACCCCTCACCCCAGGGATTTCCGCTTCCTCCCTTGTTTTGCACTAGCTTTCGTTTCTTTCTCTTCTGCCATAGTTTCAACTACCATTTCATTTTGGATACGCTATTTCCTTCCACCGTTCTTCGTACCAGGTACAAATCAGGTTCCATTCTACATGAATTTACGTGTCTCGCCGACGATGTAATGTTTACGTAGTCATCTTGCAATGAAGTGGTCCCCGGGTTCGATTCCCGGTGAAAGCATATTAGTGTGCATAAAGTATACTTAATGAAAAAAACAACTAAAAACTCGATTAAGTTACCTTCATGGAAAATGAATAATAGTTTCACAATAAAAATACTAGCACGTAAATAAATACTGGTAATTTATTTAACAAATAAATTGGATACATTCTTTAATAACTTATTTATCACATACTCAATTATTGTATGAAAACTAATATTTATTCTCCTCTCAATTTATATTATATTTACGTCGATGTTTTACCTCTTAGATTAATCGCGACGTTGAGGATGAACAAATATACCGTTGCTAACTCATCATTTCTGTTTCAGCAACAGTATATTTGTTAATATGATGTACACCAAATGCAATATTTCACGCTAAGAAAATTTCGTTCGATTTATTTAAATGTATATTTTCATAAAAACGTATTAACAGATACACAAAATACGGAATTGTTGGAATAATATCCTTACTGCCATCTAGCGTTTGCTAGTACAAACACTCCCAAAGAAGCGAAATCATAAGGTGCAAGCCGAAACAGTGGCGGAGCAACTGCATTGGGGCTGAAGTCGCGATAATTTTAATGGTAATGTACCGTTTATTTCGCGAATTTCGCCTCATAGGGAATAATAAATTCATCTTTGAAATCCGTAAAAGTTAGGAGTCGTTCTTTTATGTCACCTGTAGTGTGCATGTGACTCCATTCTATAGTAATGAACATAATGGTTGTTAAGGTCTGGCTCATTTCCATGAAATACGATAGTGGATACGAGAGAATATTAAATACATTAAGCATTGGATTAATGATACCGTCACAAAACTGTTGGGTCTCCCTGATTGTTTAGTGCTAAGCTCGTGGGTTTCTAATCAAAGCATCCTGAGTTCAATACCAGGTTGTGGTACATATACTCTGTTCCAGGAGTCTGAAAAGCAACGCCGCGACTAACGGTAGAGAAGTGGAGAAAGCGAATGGGCGGAGCGAAGCAATGCGAGCTGCTGCAAGCGGCTGGTATCTGCAGTCGCGTTTTCCCTTCCATGCACTCACCTTTGATTTGATATTGAATTTTGTTATTTAACGTCGCTACTCTTCCACTTTTGGCAAATCGCGACGATGAGGATGAGTGATGATATGATGAAATTGATGAAGGGACACTCACAAAGGACACCGATGCCCAGGACGGGATTCGAACTTGGGACCCATGGCGTCGTAGCTTGTCGTACTAACCACTCTGCCAAGGAGGTCGGCTTCCCTCTCACGCTTACATTGAATTGAATTGTTGCGTAAAGTTCACTTTATGCACAGAAAGGCAAATTACGACTGTGCCTACAGTTTAAAATGTGATCCGAACCACTACGTTCCACCACTGGGTATTGAACCCGGAACCCCATGATAACGAGAGGACGACGTTACCACTGCGTCATCGGGGAGGTCTCTCGCGCTCATTGGTCGAGCCCTCTTGAGTCACTACTTGCGCAGAAGACTCGTTTTCATAGGCTGAGCATAGTAGTTCGGATCCCACTTTAAACTGTACTGTAGCCTTTCAATACATAAAGTGGACTTAAACTCAAGATATCTATTAAAAAACATTCACTCAATCACCTTCATCTTAGGATGAACGTAGTCACGAACGTCAGCGTCATCATTTCACATCGTCGCGGTTCGCCGTGTAGGAATAGGAGACGGGGAATGACGAGATCGAATCCAGGAACTAACTGAAACAGGATTATACCTTCCACGACAACGTTGGTGGCGTCCAGAGAAGGGAAGAGGTTTTAATTTTCTGGTCTGACAAGCCTGACAAATCACTGCAAAATGCTGACGTTGGGTTTCGGAATCTGCAGAATGTGCGTCAACAGCCTCCCTCCCCCAACCCCTCTCTCTCTCTCTCTCTCTCTCTTGGAGCAGAAAAGTAGTTTTTTACCATCTTGACAAATGAGCGAAAACGAGTACTAACTGAATTGTTCCCTCCTAGTGACTATTTATCAACGTTTCTTCACATATTTTTCTGGCTAGCTGTTAGACATGAGACAACACTCATATTCATGCTTCTCTTCGGAAGACATATTTTTTTGCCATAGGAAAAAGGTTGTAGAAATAGTATAATCCTTGTTCATCTCACCTATGATCAGAGACAAAATCATAGAGGTTCCAATTCTACAGATGTCATCAGTTCAGAGAAGGGAAAAGCCTGCCCCCGTGGCGGAGTGGTTATCACATCGCACTACGACGCCAGGGGTTCCGGTTCCAATCCCTGCCTGGGCTTGGATGTTTGTAAGTGTCCATTCATCAATTTCATCATATCACCACTCATCCCTATCTTTGCAAATTAGCCAAAAGTAGTACAAAAGGCCAATTAAAATAAAGCAAATCAATCAATCAGTCAGAGAAAGAGGCCTCCCCGATGGCGCAGTGGTAGCGTCCTCGCCTTGTAATCAAGGGGTCTCGGGTTCGATACCCGGTGGAGGCACATAGTGGTTCGGATCCCACTTTGAAACTGTAGGTCCAGTCCCGATTAGCCTTACTGTGCATAAAGTGGACTTAAAACACCAATCCAATCCATTCAGAGAAGGGAAAAGTATTTATCTATGTTTTAATGTCTGAAGACAAATGTTGCAATTTGTGTAGTTTAACTGTGCCGACTTCCGTAACGGAGTGATTAGGAAAACGCGCTACTGTGCCAGGCTCCAGGGTTCGAATGCCGCCTTAGATATAAGTGTCCCTTCATGCATTTCATCATAACAAATCACATCTTCATCTGCGCGATTGGCCAAAAGTAACAGAATCCGAAGTAAAGTAAACCATATGAAATCAAATCAAAACATATTTCAACTGGCAATTTGTGCTATTGCGGAATTGTATATATACGTTCGTACTCATATGGGAAGGATACATTTAAAATAACAAGGATTATGCTCTAGACAACGAGACAACATCCTAAAAAGGCAGAAGACGGAGTTGCCAGTAAAAAAGCTACAGGCCTCTTATTCGAAACAGGGGTAAGGCGTGGATGTGTCATTGTACTATTATCCATTTTATGGATTCCTTGTGCACATCTTCATCGTCGCGGTTAAACCAAGATGTACAAAAAATTATGTAAAGTTACAGAATCAGACAGAAAGAAATAATGTAAATAATGAACTAATATGTTTATATTCCGAGTCCAGAGTATTATGAGATTGAAAGTGATACAAATTAAAAAGAATAGAATCTATGTTTTATGTAAAGCCAAAATTTCAGCACCTTGATAGAAATTAAATCATCAATATCGCACTGTTCACTTAAGTTCTTTATAGTCACAGATACTGCACTTATCTTCTTTGTTTCAAGTCAAGTTTGTGCACAGATAGGTAGTCGGCGCTGGACCTACAGTTTACAGTGCGATCGGAACCACTATGTGTCTTCATCGGGTATCGAACCTGGGATCCTTTGATTACAAGGCGACGACGTTACCACTACGTCATCAAGCACTTGTCTTCAATATTTTATCACCTCTTGTTCAGATTTGGTTCTATCTTGGCACCCATGTTATCAATCTATTAAAGGTGTTCCAAATGAACGACGTGTACCCTCGACTACAGCCCTGCTGCCAGAACTCATTTTGTTTGAAAAACTGCATCTCACTCTCCTGCTCATTCTTTTGCGTGGGTTTTGCTAACAGAATGATACTTGTGTCTCCTCAATGCTGTAGTGGTAACACCGCTGCCTCTTAATCAAGTGAGTGTCACTGAATTGAAATGTTTGGATACGTCAGCACACTGGGCCGTTTTTGCATCCTTCAGAATACAGGGTGCTACAAAAAAATGTTTACACACTTAAGGAGAAGAAAAATTATTAAAAAGTTTTCATTCAAAGATGTGTATTTACCTGAAAGTAAGGTTGCAAGTCAGTTTGAAGAGTTCAGTGCACTTTCTGGGTTAAACGTTTACAATAAATGCTCAAACTGATGGCCTCCAGTGGATCCCACTTTAAACTGTAGGTCCAGTCCCGATTAGCATTACAGTGCTTAAATTGGACTTAAAACACCAACTTAATCAGTAATCCATCAATGATGGCCTCCAGCGTAGTACGGACCACTATTGCTTCAGTAACACTGACCAAAGTTTGCAGTGGGATTTCTGCACAAGCCGTTTTAATCTCATCCCAAAGTGTGTCCACGTTATCTGGTTTCCTGCGGCACACTTTATACTTTACTGTTCCCCATAAGTGAAACTCGAGGGGTGTATGATCTTACATTCTCAAAGTTCAACTGCATTTCCGCCATGTTGATATGAATTACTAGCCACTGACCACGTAGTGGCGCCAGCTCCCTGGTTCCAGCTGCCATCTATTGAGCAAATATCATACTATATTTCTACCGTATTTCATCCCCCGGGTGGGAATGCGAATTTTTAAAATGTTTTAAAGTGTGTATACATTTTTTGCAGCACTCTATATATGCTGAAAATTTTCTTTATCTAAAATCCTTACCTTAGAGTTAAAAAAATATTGTAAACAGCCAGTTGTATAGGGTTAAAAGTGCAAGGTTGTGACGTGACTTGCAAAAGTACTACAAACTTCCTCAAATGAAGTATATAAGGTCTGTGCTTCCCAAGGAGCAAGGGGTTGATGGAACAGTCGCCGGTGAATACACATTACACAGTGGGTCCAGCTACGACTTTTTCACAGAATGATACTATTTAATAACTTTGGTTTCTCTTGATTATCTCTTAGAGAAATACTATATGCGTACATGAACGGAAACTAGCAGGAGGCGGAGGGTCAGCTTTGTGACTATTTTAAGCGGTGTTTTTTTACCTCTTGAATCCTTCGCTGCTTTCTGCGGTGCAGGAAGCTACCGCTCCCTAACTTCGCTGAAAGGACTTCATTACTGCAGGCCCACAAGTGCGTGGAATTAACTCCTGCGGTAAGACGGTTTGCTCCGTACGCAAAAGCTTCCGCGGAAAGCAAAATCCTCGGCCACCGTTAAATTCCTCCTCCCTAAAAAAAAAATCATCATCCCCGTTCGTGCAAACGTAATACCTTAATCTGAAACCTCTGAAATACTGTTTCCACCACTTTTCTTGGGTTGTTTTTGCAAATAGATTATTTCCTACCGCAGTATAGGTTCACTCTCATTATGTTTCTCTTCGTCTTGATTGATTTGATTTATTTTGCTTCGCATTTCTGCCATTTTGGCTAATCGCGAAGGTGAGGATGAGTGATAAAATTGATGAAGTGACAATCACAAAGAACACCCATGTCCTGGTCGGGATTCGAACCCGTATCGCGCTGTGCTAACCACTTCGCCGCGGAGGTCGGCCATTTCCTTTCGACTTGACGTCGTCGCTTTGTAATCAAGGGGTCCCGGTTTCGATACCGGGGGAGGCACTTTAACCCATTAGTGCCCAGAATAATTTTTTTTCAGATATCTGTTTTATACTTGAATATAAGGCTATTTAGGGTCAGATAATATGCATAACTTCAGTTTCGATATGATATCTTTACTTGTTAAAGAGTGGAGGGGGGCCCACAAATGTGGGCACTGGGCATTAATGGGTGGGGTGTTTACTTGCCCACAAATGTGGGCACTGGGCACTAATGGATCTCCTGATATTTATTATGATAGAGCAATTATATAAGTCACTCTTCTACAAGAGCTTTAAAGTAATTTATATTGCAAAGGTTCTAAATTTATTAAAGTACAGTTGGTCTGTTAAACATTTTATGCACAGAAGTATACTAGAATTTACATAATATCTCCTTGTATATATAATGGTAAATTTTTTTTCTTAGTAAATTTCTCCCAAAATATTTCGTCTACATGAGCTTCAAATAAATTTATAATGAAAATTTCAGTATTTAGAAAATTATCTCTTCGATTTTTCAAAAGTTTATTTGTGACTGTGAAACCGTTCAAAACATTTGATGTGACATCCCACGTTGCACTTTCTGCACTTTTTCCAAGTATTCTTCTTGCACTCTCCACATCGTATTTGTGTCTTGTTGGTTTCTAAGATGTGAAGAGCACCATCTAGTCGAATATTATCGTCAACTCGTTTCTTCCCAGTTGTGGATACTCGTGACTGCCTTGGACGCTCTTGTGTGTACCTAGCCAAATAATTCTGAACCACAAAGCGGGTGAATGCGAGAAGATCTAGACCCTGCTGGTGCCCAATGGGTGTTAATCTGTACAGCTGCCAAGCATTATTCATTGTAACATTTAAAAAATAAGCAATGAGTTGCCAATACCATTTTCGGTTTCGAATTGTGATGCGGTAAGTAGATATGTTCTGATCCATTTGGTCTATTCCACCCATGTAAGTGTTGTACCTCGCAATGCAAGCTGGCTGATCTATAAAAATATGCTTCTTTTCTGCTCGACACCATCTTTTACTTTTCCCCAATGGATGCACACCACAGCTCGTCGATGCTACAGTTACAACGTTGTTGTCATTGTATTGCACCAAAGTTATAGCAGATTTTGTGTCCGTTACCTGGTTATACGAACCACGGATTTCCTTCTTGAACACTTTGGAATTAATAAGAGGAGCGTTTTCAACTCGATTTACTCGGATTGTACCAACTGCATCATGCCCTTTTTGAAGTAAGGAGTCAAACAATCTGAGGGACGTAAAGAAATTGTCCATGTACAGGCAATATGTAGTTTCAGGTGGCATTTTGTTGACCAGTTCCGTAACGACAGAACCACCTACTCCAAGTTCAGGAATAGTATTACCTGTTGAGGCCCCCTGGTATGGTTCTGCTTGAATTAGATATCCTAAACGATTCGCAAGACACCATACCTTGTACCCGAAACGTATAGGTTTCCCATGAATGTGTTGTTTTGTGGGATGACGTCCATAATACGGAACCATGGATTCATCTATGGAAAGATGTGCATCATTAGGAAAGAAACGTAGCCAACGTTCATTCATCAACAACAACAATGGTCGAACTTTGCAGAACTTGTCACTTTTGTCTAGCTTTTTATTATCACATACGTGGAAATATCGTAAAATATCTTCAAAACGGTTTCGAGTGAAAGCCTTTGAAATTCCTTCATGATGTGTGTCTTCAGCAGCTTCCCAGTACATTCGTTTACGAGACACTGTGCAATAGCCACTCAAAAACAACACTGCCACAAACAAACGAATGTCATCTTTTGAAACACGAAATGAATGATTACCACGCTCCAGAGCATAACCATTTGTACAGTCAACAATGTGTTGCAAAACTTCATCATCGAAAAATATTTCAAACAGGTCTGTGGGACTATAGTCATTTTTCAACCAGTCGGGCATTGACCACTCTCGTTCAGATTTGTATGGTACGTCACAGCATGCCCATTTACGTGAAACTGGCAATTTTGGCTTATTACCTTTGCTTGAAATTCGATGGGTTTCACGTTCTTCAAGAGGAGCAGAACCTTCATCCCCTCCAATCCGGATCTCTGCAATTCCGTCTTGAGTTATTCTTTTAGCGATAACTTCGGCGCCACCTCGAAGCTGATTACCAGATAAATGTGTGATATCAAAATCTTCTTCAGAAGCGCTATCCTCATCGCTGGCCAATGCATTTTCAGGTGGTTGAATGTACACATCCGCATGAAGTACGTCATCCTCTTCAAGAAGAGCTGCGATTTCTTCAACATTTAGCCTGGAAAGAAAAATAAATGCTTGTATTTACCTGATACCATTAGATATAAACAAAATTTGATTCAACTTGAAAAGAACGAACGGCAAGGAGGCATTAAATGACAGTATTTCCAAGCCTACCTTTTATACCCTTCCAGGCCTCCCCGATGGCGCAGTGGTAGTGTCGCCGTCTTGTAATCAAGGGGTCCCGGGTTCGATACCCGGTGGAGGCACATAGTGGTTCGGATCCCACTTTAAACTACAACAATACCAACAATTTCATGATCAATTTTTATTTACATAGTTTGTGGGCATGATCAATAACTGCCAACAGGCGCCAACAAATGTGGGCACTGGGCACCTATAGGTCCTGACCGGATTAGCTTTTCTGTGTATAAAGTGGACATAAAAACAAAACTCAAACTCAGTTCTCTCCGTCTTTCTATTATCTCCAATTCGGCAATGTTATAACTGTAGGGTAATAAAGATGATAAGGATAAATGATGAAAGGATGGAATGATAATGGAACAGCCAAGGCAACTCTCCCTTACTTAGCCCTAGAACTCAGTGACAGGCACACGTTCTCCTAATAGACCAGATGCCCCTTATCGCCAAACAGCAACAAAAATGAGGTCTCAGTGATGGCGCGGTGATAACGCCCTCGTCTTGTAACTAAGTGGTCCCGGGTTCGATCCGCGATGGAGGTGCACAATGGTTCAGATCTCACTTCCAAGCAGACAACATGCAGACCAGAGCAAAATTGAGCTAACACAAACTTTGAGGTATGTACTTGACTGATATACATAAATCTGTAGTTAAAAAAATCTTCTTTAACCGAAAAATATGATTTTTGATAGTAGCACATGAGCCGCTGTGGTTCACATGGTGGGGTGTCTGACTACCATGCGTGAAACCCGGGTTGGATTTGGGGACCTTCGCCGCGAGTTAATTTTAAGTTACCACTGCTAGGTAGTAGGACTTCTGGCCAATTCTGATATTGTTAAGTTTGGGGATTTCTAAGTCACTGGAAGAACCATCTGGTGGTTTTGATACTGACTTCGGAGATGATTTGTTATGTATTCTGTGGGTATGTTGGAAGTCTTGTGCAGTTGTTGGGAATTATTTTATTGTGGGTGCATGTGAGTTGTTCTTAAGCAATTGTTTTGGACTCTTTCAAGTTTCCGATGGCGCAGTGATATTAGCGTCGTCGCCTTGTAACCAAGGGATCCCCGGTTCGATACCCGGTGGAGGCACACATAGTGGTTCGGATCCCACTTTAAACTGTAGCTCCAGTCCCTATTAACCTTACTGTGCATAAAGTGGGCTTATAACACCAACTCAAACAAACAAACAAATTGTTTCAAGTTTCCTGAGATAAGTTACCATCCTCAAATACGGGACGAATAAAGGAAAGGTAGACAAGTATGTATGTTATGATCCTTTTTTTTTGACACCTGACAAAAGAGTTCAGGAATACGCAAAAATAATAGGTATGTATGTATACTATGATCTTTTATGAGATTTTACGATATTTTCGAAGTATATGCGCTCTGTTGAAGAGTTTAAGCTATTGTCTACCACACTACTCATTTATTCGATTCATTTTATTTCAGTATTCTTGTAGTATACTGTCCGAAGTAGCACATTCTCATTCATTTTCATTAGTCAAATATTTAGTCCTGACTAGTACAGAAATAGTTTTTTTTCTTGATATTTTGTGAATTAAAAGTGACACATAAAAAGTGAGAAATACATTTCGCTACAATGATGTAATACGTGCTGTAAAATTGTGTAATGAGCGCCATCTTTAGTTTGGGCTGATGTGAATAATATCTCATCGAAAGTTTCAGTGGGTTGGAAATTGTGTCATTCGTTTACATCGTGTGAATAAGGGCTTCTTCATAGGTGGAGCTATTTTTTTCTGGGTGGGGCAGAGAATATACTGTAGGCAAATACATTTTTGGACTTATTAAACAGTATATCAATGCGTGGCCTCCCCGATGGTACTTTAGTTCGGAAATTTGAATTTAGAAAAGATAGAAATAAAAACGGAGTGAGGTGAGCATCGGAACCAATTCAGTCTGTTCTCATCGAATCGGTTCAAACTGAACACAGCTTCCGCATCATGCACTCGAAACCTGTTTCGTGTAGTTTCAAGCATCAGGTGAGAGCAAGCGGGAGAAAAGAAGGAAAAAAGAGTGAAAAAAAACAAACGAGAAAGCTCTCACACCTAGCAGCGTCCACTTGACCACCGAAAACAGCAAACGATCTCCCAACCCGTTGTGTTTGCTCTTTCGTACACAAACGATATCCTGTGTTGCCTCCGGGGCATCAAACCTTCCACTTCATCCTGGTGGACTTTTCAATTGTATTTCATCCGCAAAATGAACACCGCCAGGCATCAGAGAGAGAGAGAGACAGAATTCCTGGAATAAATCGCTCCCCAGATACTTTACAAAAACATTCCTCTCCCTGTGATTGTCGCACTTTTTTCTGCCCTCTGAGCTTCTGCTAAATGAGAACATTATTAAGTGAGTGTCGAAAGACATAATGGGATGCACATGAAAAGCATTCTTCTCTTTGACGCAAGCTAATTGCTGAGTTTACTCAATTATAACACATATTTTACAGCTATCAATTAGTTTTATTGCTTTCATAGCTACATGTGAATACCTAGAGAAATGCAGTCAGTGGCGTGCCAAGAGGGGTTTTGAGGGTTCAAATTCCTCCAGAGATACTTTCCAAACAATAAGACTATTGAGATATGACACACTTGTTTTTTGTATTGCAATATTAAAATCGCAAAGTCGTTCATGCTCGCTGAAAACAGAGACGGCGAGAGAACAGAAGGACACTCTCGAAGAGAGAGAGGAGGCAGGCTTTATACATCCATCTCTCCACCGTCTCTATGGCGGTATGGTTTGCTCAGCGCGCAACGACGCCAGGGGGTCCCGATTTCGAATCCAGGCCTGTGCATGGGTGTTCTTTGTGAGTGTCCCTTCATCAATTTCATTACTCATAATCATCTATCTCTCCGAGAGGATATACAATCTCGGACAGTTTATTAAGAAGAATACAGAAACAAAATAAAATGAAGCAATAAGTATTATTGGAGTGCGTATACTTTTGCGGGTGGGGGGAGGGACTGCAGGACTATTTTAGTTCATTTGGTGGGAGCTATTGAGATGAGGAGATAAATTTGTCTCTTTCATTTTTTTAACGAGACAAAAAGAAAAAAGAGAAAACACAGAAAGCAAGGGGGAGAGAGAGAGAGAGAGAGAGAGCGAAAATGGGTAAAGAGTGAGCGAGATGATGAAGAAAAGAAGAGAAAAAATCCTTTGAAATCCATCCTCAATTTCTGAGAGTTTTATTCGTGTTTAATACAATTAGAATCTTTCAGATAAATGTAGGAACTAATCTATATTAATCCTGGATAACAGAGTACTGTTTGTGAATGACTGACTAGAAGTTCAATGCTGAATAAAAGAATATCAATATTTTCCGAACTGATTTTTGATACTGATCTCTTCTCTCTGTAGAATGAGTTTGAAATGTCCAAACAATTCTGGAGACCAGGGATATAAAATGCTTACAGCTTACAGCTTAGACTCCATGTCGGCAATAATCGATTTCAGTTCCTCCGCATCACTAAATCGAGATTAATAACTTTCTTCGTAGTTTCCACTACGTAAGGTGTCGCGCAACAACAAAGGTGAATTTAACTATCAGGACGACACTGTTAATATGCAACAGAGACTGAATAAGTGAAATAATAATAATAATATGACTGCATGTTATGTACTGTAATGAATACTATTGACGTAGTAAGATAGAATTCTAAAATCAGCCTTGTGGTCTGGAGAACCTGGAAAACTGGAAAACAGGGAAATGTCAGGTAATTTGGTTTGTCAGAGGAAAATCAGGCAAATGTCAGGGAATTTTACAGATCGTCTGGAATTTACGTGCATTTTGGAGTCTGCAAGATAAAAAGTTGCAAAATGAACAAGCAGTTTACTTCCACATCTGGATTGGGTTCTTGCGATTCCACTCCCAAAAACGATTCAGTTTAGAAACGTGTTTCTTTCGTTATTATGATTCTCAGTTTTGTGCAAATTATGGTTCCTTTGAATCTCTTTAATAAATTTTCACTTTTATAACACTAGATATTAGAAAGAATATCAAAGTAAAATTTGCAGTTCATATATCTGTTTGATAATTAAAGTACATTGACAATATGATCATAATTATAGGAAAGGTTGGTGAATTTGAGGTTATCGTCTATTATTTTGTATACCTAAAAAAAAATCTCCAGATGGTGTGTGCTTATAAGTAAACTAATACCTGAATTTTCTACGGCACTATAAATCCGTCACAAAATGAAAAATTTTGTATGGTTTATGAACTTTTTCTGTTGTTTTTATATTGTGGAGATCTCCTATGGTAAAATAATGTACCTCTGTTACCTTAGCCTGAAGGCTAGATGCACATGATTGTAGCACCCAATACATTTGATGGCGATTTTAATTTTACATTTTATTCTTTGAATTTTCACGTATTCTTGCGTGTGTAGAAGGAAGTTTGCTAAAAGAAAAGTTGTAAAAGTCAATATTCATAATAATTAACAGATTATATATTTAATTGAAAAACACAAGGTTCAAAAGAAAAAATGATGATGATAAAAATGTCTGGAAAAATTTCATTTTTGGACTGGAAAACCTGGAAATGTCATGGAACTTTGTAATAAAAAATTCGTAGTAACCCTGTAATGATCAAAATATAAATGCACCCATATTCAACTGTCGTGTCCATCCGTCCGCACATCCACTTCACTTATCGATATCTTAGGGAGATTTCACACCGTAGCGATAAGCGACAGTGAGATATGTGGCTTGAGGATTTAACCAATCGAACGCAGGTTTGTACGGCCTGTCACACCGCTTACTTATGAAACGTTGCTGTTGATTGGCTCGTTCCCAAACTCCATGGAAGACTTTCCCGATGGCGTAGAGGTAACGTCGTTGCATTGTAATCGTCTTAGAAGAAACAAGAGCCAGAAAAGCGTGATTTGGTGTACCGCTAGACTTTCGTCAAATAATAGTCCAATGCAATAAATGAATCGGCCATACCGTCAATGTTGAAACCGTCAGAAATACGCCAAAGTCGTAAAATTGGAGAATAATAGTTTACCGTGGAACTTCGTGTTTGATGAACGACGTATAAGATAAAACAATATGGCGGATTGTTGTGCTGATTCTGTTTGCATTTGGTTCTTGCTGGATACAGCATTGCTCGTGTGCTTCATTCAAATCTGTGTAAATACATAACATTCTGTGAAATTTGGACCTGTTAACTGCTATTAAAACTGTATGTAAAGATCTAACATTTTGTGTAGTTAATGATCTGTTAACTACTACTAGTGCTCGATATAAGCTATTTCTATTGGCTTGTTTCCTGCGGAAGCAGATTAAAATCATGCTTTATGTACTTGAATTATCTTAAGCTCGCCAAGTTTTATCTTAATTATTTTATTAGTTTCTGGGTAATGGTTAGATGAAACAGGCATGCAATGTCACGTTTCATGAGATATGCTTAAAACATTGCCATCTAGAAGTAAATGCATTTTAGTTCACAACAAATATGTTATAAATAGCGTCTATAGCACAATCTGATATTTTATATTAAGCAATAATTGGATACGAAGGCGAGCGTTCGAAGTGATTTTTTAATAAAACATAAGCCACGTCCTTCATTCTGGAAAATGGCGTCCATACACAAGAAGGTAAATGTATAACTTGAGACAAAAAAAAATTGAATAAAGGTTGTAGCTCAGACCAAATGTTTAAAGTTCCTCATTGAGTAACATGCAGAGAGGTGAATAAGAAAGAGCGCTTCATTTAATAAAGTACAGCTCGACGTTGAAACAAATACTCATGTGCATCTTGTGATCTGCATTAACGTTACTTTTGAAAACGATATACAAGAAATGAATCAAACATGATTCTTGGTAAAGGCCAAAAAGTACATGTGAGATTATTTATAGTGTATCCAATAGACTTGAAGCATTTATTTTTCTGTGTGTATGCAGAGAGAGTCACAAAATTGGAATATCTACCCGAGAAATTCTTTAAATATTAATACTGACAAGTAAGGGACACTTACGGTGAAACAAGTTGTCCGGTAATGCATACATTTTTTGAAAGTACTCATCTTAACTAAGGTATAGGTGAAGCATTATGGACAATGGGTTTGAGGTTAAGGAGATATAGGGTCTCAAAGTTAAAATGGGAGTCTATGGAATACACTAAAATCCGTCGCCAACTGACGCTAAAGCACTTGTGTTTTACTCCAAACATGGAGTGATGACATTTTTATAGGAAATGTCTGTAATTTGTTATTTTGAAGCATGGTAATTGGATTCAAAGAGTGATACAATCAATGTGAAGTTCAGAAAACAGTGCGTGGCTCATATAAATGCTCATCTCGCAGCGAGCACGCTTTTTGCGAGCACTTGAAGCACTTGTCGGTTTCCATCGAGTCAAAGCAGAAGTCCTAAGAAGAGACCCAGGTCCCGGGCTCGTTATCTAAATAAATTAGTTTCGTATTTCATAACAAAATGTGTTGTTATTTGGTTGCGTTCGGTAGTTGGACATTCATTTCCTCTAAAAATCTCATCAATCCATGTTTGGAGTGAAACACTAGTGCTTTAGCTTTAGTTGACGACGGATTTTAGTATCTTCCCATAGACTACCATTTTAACTTTGAGACTCCTTATCTTCTTAACCTCCAACCCATTGCCCCTAATACTTCACCTGTACCTTAGTTAAGATGAGTAATGTCCAAAAATATATATGCATTACCGGGCAACTTGTTTCAACGTAAGTGACTTTTCAGTTGTGAGCAAACCACACATGCAAATATACACTCTGCACATGTATGTTATTTTAGGAGGTCTATTGAGAATGCAGGACTATAGAAGCCTTAAGTTATACAAAAAAGCTCACAGATAGAATAGACCAACGCGAGCGATGAAAATGTGCGTCTGAAGCCACGAAACCAGCAGTCGAAGTTCTCCTCTCGTCCTGTAAAAAACAAAGCCCGTGAGAGATCAGAGCCCCGAAACATTCCCCATGTCCCATCGGAAGAAGCATTCTACGGTCACCGCAAGCCATAACTCTCCGCATTCCGATGTTAAAACTTGTCGGCCGGTGAAACTCTCCCGAGCACCTGATTCTCTGGAATCGATTAGGCACCATTATTACAATCCTTGGAAACGTTTCAAGCATTCCCCCGTTCTCGTCCAGGAACCCGCAATCCTTTTGCTCCCGGAGATCAAAATGAATTCTGTCGTTTGTCTTGCCCGCGGGTAAATGAATTTTAATCCTTTATTAACTCCCATTGAAGCCAGAGCAAATGGTTGGATCAGGGGGAGAATAAATTATAATGCAGTGAAGCATGTTCTACCGTACGCTAGTACGGAAATAGAAATATTAAAAGATTAGGCTGTTTCCAGCAGTGCTTATTTAAGGAATAAGGAAGAGAGTTATCAGGGTGTCTATCTACTCACCGGAAATTCCTTCAATTCCGGGAATTATCCATGAATTATTGACTCCGGGAATTATGTGTGAATTTTGCTCTGCAGACGTGAAAAGTTGCAACTTTTATTAATCCAAATCCCATTGAATTTATACATTGTTATAAATGTTCTGATGCAAGTTGTTCACAATTTTAGCTTTTATTTAGCTTAGCTTCTAGCATGGGAAATAAAACAGAATCCTCTCAACCCTTTACTTGCTTAGTGTTCTTTCCAGAAGAATCTTTCTGACAGACGGAAGATTGTTTCAAGATAAGACATCTTGAAGCTGATTAGGTACATCTGAGTTTGAAATTCTTGTACAATTAGCAATTTTTTTGTGGATTAGTATATCCCGTAACATTTGGGACTTGTGTTTGTATACATATTTTGCGCCTGAGTATGTGAAATGGCAATTGTAAAATTCGCAGCTGAAATTAAATATTTTAAATATATACCGTTTAATTCAATTGAACTAATTTTTTTTGATGCATTGGAATCTTACACATTCTTTTGGGTGTAACATAAATATATGTCAATATTTGGGGGACATATTCCTCACATGGAGACGATGAAATAATGTTATATGAACAAGGGTCCGGAAATGCGTCATCGACGCGTTAGAGCGCATTTTCGAAAACGCTGCACACTGTGTATGAGGCGAAAGCGGTGTTGAAAAAGCTGTCAGATGCCACATACTCCACATCTGAACTGGCGGGAAACATGGAGGGAGACATTGGCGTTGACCCCGGGTGAAATTGGGGGTGGGGGGAGGGGGTTCGTGATGAAAACGCAACAACTGACAGTACTTCCTCGATGCTGGTCCGGCAAGCAGTGACTTAATCGCATGGCAAGCTCACTACGTCTTCCTGTGCGCACAGGACACCACTTGTGGTAAACCGCCGAACTGACGCGTTGTACCTTCCCCTCCTCCGTACGTTCATCCTGGGCTCACAAGAACGTCTACTACATTACGTGCGGACTGCGTGTTCTGGTATGGGTGTTGTGTGGTATGTAACGTGTCAATAAAGTGTTTCCGGACTACGATGTGTTTCTCGAACCTCCCCCAATTGCACCCGGGGTCAACGCCAATGTCTCCCTCCATGTTTCCCCCCAGTTCAGATGTGGAGTATTTGGCATCTGACAGCTTTTTCGACATTCTACACTACACCGCTTTCGCTTCATACACAGTGTGCAGTGTGTTCTAAAATGCGCTCTAACGCGTAAATGACACATTTCCGAACCCATGTTCATATAACATTATTTCATCGTCTCCATGTGAGGAATATGTCCCCCAAATATTGACATATATTTATGTTACACCCTGTATATGTATTTGTGTATGTATGTGGATGGTGAGAGGCGGCAATACATAATGTTTAAATAGAGAAAACGTCTGCTTGTGTACCCTTGAATGTTTGGAAAATTCGTCTTGAAAAACGGGAATTATAGTTGAATTTTATCATTGTCCTAGAGTGGCTATCCTGGTTATGTTGATGCTATCCTCTGCTTATTGTTTTTTTATTCGAATTCTTGATCCTCTCAATGTGGAACGCAGACCTAATTAGCATGGTGATGGGTAATTTGCCTATTGTTATCTTTGCCGCCTGTCATATCAGCCTAAGGATATTAATAATTATCCGTGGCGCAACAACCCCTTGAGAGCCAGTCCTATCTACCGAATGACGGCCGCCTGTTGATTGATTGATTGATTTGGTGTTTTAAGTCCACTTTATGCACAGTAAGGCTAATCGGGACTGGACCTACAGTTTAAAGTGGGATCCGAACCACTTGTACCCGGGACCCCATGATTACAAGGCGACGACGCTTCCACTGCCGGCCTCCTGTTGAGATTGGAGACCATTCAACCAGTGGTAACTTGTGGTCAGCACGAAGACAGAAAGACTACAAGAAAATGTGTGTAATTTCGATATTTAGGATGTAAGGGGTGTCAATACGGTCATATTGTGGCCATGAAAACTTCAGCAAATATAAAACAGGGTGTTTACCAGTCAAGAATGTCAAGAAAGTCAAATGAAAGTCAAGAATTCAGCAGGTACAGTAGGTCAAGAAAGTCAAGAAATTATGCTTATGGTGAAGAATTTTTGCTATATTTTTACAGTATACTGAATTCACATTGCTATATACGTACCTGTACTGGGATTTGATTTGGAAATCTAAAATTATATTGAGTTGTGGTTAAGATTTGTTCACTTTGTTCTTAAGAATTGCATTCTTGAAAGTGTGAAGGTTTGTAAAAATATTAAATAAAGTAATGTGCTTATTCCCCATCCAGGATGAAATCTGAAGCGTTAATTTTTACATGCATTAATAATTAAAGCATGTCTAAATCCCTTGTTAAAGTACGGCTTCAGTGTTTATCGTAACCGACCTTGTGGAAGGGGTTTTTACATTCAATAAAAATATATATTTTCTTAATTTCCAACTATAACTAAGTAGGGGGCGATTAAATAAATCGTAAGAAAAAGAGGAAAAAAATGGTCACGAAAAAGGCAAGAAATTTGGATTTGTCATTTCTGTAGACACGCTGTAGAAGCTTTAATGTAAATTCCTATATAACCTCTAGATACGTCGGATGGCTGGTATGTTATTGAGTTTTAGCTAAAAAGATCAGGGTTTCAAGAAGTGGACTAAAATTTGCTATTTTCTAAATTTTAGGTATTCCAAATTTTGCTTACATTTGCAAATCCCCTGTAGGCTTTTATTTCGAGGGGTGTAAAGGATGACCCTTTCTCTAGATACCCAAATGTCAACCTCACTTCCACGTGGTACACCCTAGACTGCATTTTGCAGATTAACAAGGCTCTTGAGTCTGGACTACCGCCCAGTATAATCCTCCGTGTGGCTCCTGTTGTTTGCTGTTGTTTCGCGTTTGTGACTGTCCTTTCATCTCTCTCATCATATCACCATTTATATTCATCTTCGCGATTAGCCAAAAGTGGCAGGAAAGGTAAGTAAAATACATCAATCAGTTAAATTTCCGAGAATTCTCAACAAATTAAAAGTACAGTGTAGCAGTAAAAAACTTTTAATGTAATTGCTGATTAGAGAGAGTCAGGTAACAGGGGTTAAATCGGGACAGATCCTCAATGATGTGGAACAAGAAAAGGTATATTTAAGGTGGCTTGTATTACGTTGGAGTGAACGGGTCAATACGTTTCAATAGGTTTGGACTAACAACCTACTCTTATCAACATTTTGGGAAATACGTTGATGCGCGGAAAATGTTTTCGTTTCATATTCTCTAAGGAGAGTTTGAAAATCGTACCGCAGATAAACGCATTATGTCAGTAGTTCCCAAAGTGTGCGCCGCGGCGCCCTGGTGCGCTGTGGCTGGCTTACAGGGGCACCGTGAAATGTACCAATATTTTCACTGAAATAACACTTACTTCCAAATATGTGCTAGTTTAGTACTTTTTCATATAAAATGTTTCTGAATTTAAAATATGTGTTTATTTTTTAACTGAAGGCATGCAACCTAACCGCACTAACTGAGCGTTGCAAGTCTTAGATAGGGCTACATTCTTACTTGGACGCTCCGGAAAAATCTTGAAACAATAAGGGCAGCGTGAAACGGAAAAGTTTTTGGAACCCCTGTATTATGTGATCGTATACTCTACCTCTCGTATGGAGATACTACGTATTTCTCTTAGTTTCCTTCTGTTTATGGGACCCGCAGAACAACTCAGCAATTTTGGTTGCATAATGCTCAGGATATGCTCTAATCTTTGCCAACGCAGAGATGGTGGTGTGGGTTACAATCGATACTAGCACCACATGCCAAAAAAAAAAAGACAAGCAAAGCGTTGTAACAGATTATTTTCTCGTCTGTGCAGGATCACGTTTACGAGATTCGTTCTCCACTTTCCTAACTACTATTTTTGTTACCTTTTTTTGTTAATTAGTTTACTGTAAATCGATTCTCTGAGTACGTAATTCAGTGCAACTACATTCCCTTTGTCAAGCGGTGTTACATTAAATCTCTTTTCTTCCCGTTTTCGCGGTGCTGGAACTTCAATTAGGAAATTTCAGTACTGGAATCCAATGACAGCGTACTCCATTTCCCACTCAGGACGTAAATTTAGATGTTCAAATGATACGCGCACTCTCGAGGCTTTGCAAGTTTATTTTACTAATGGCTCTGTCAAATCAACACGAATATATGGATGGACTAGAAATATGTTTGTAATATCCGGTATTGGACGTAGCATGCCTTGCTTTAGTTGTAGATTATTCCTGATTTTGTGCTTTTATCATATTTTAAATAATCGAGAGGAAACGCTTTTGGTGTATTTTCAAGAGAAACCCTTCAGAACCTTTGATCTTCCTGGTGAATGTGTGTTACTTTTCATTGAAGATGTTAATTCACCATATGCAGATAACTTAATAAGGAAACAATTGTGATGGAAGAGGTTGATATTGGTCCAACCTATTATACATTTCACGCTGAAAACTAATCGAGTGGATTGATTTTAGTTTACTTTGAAAAATGGCTAGGTTTCCAAAAGTATCTACTTTGATCGTAAAATTAACGAAATGCTTACCAAAATATCTATAGCTATAAAGGAACTAATGATTTAGATATATTTGGTTTGCCATAGGAGTAACATTGGGCTGCCTTTGGGTGAGGGCGGGGGGGGGGGGGGGGCAGAATCTAAATGTTTTCCAGCCCCTAAGAATAGCATCGAAAACTATTTTTCTAATTAATTGTTACATTTGCAAAATAATAAAAAGTACTTTCTATTACTTCGCTTCTCAGGTCTCAGCTTAACAAAAATACCATTATTGATTGATTGATTTGGTGTTTTAAGTCCACTTTATGCACACTAAGGCTAATCGGGACTGGACCTACAGTTTAAAGTGGGATCCGCACTACTTGTGCCTCCACCGGGTATCGAACCTCGGACCCCTTAATTACATGGCTATCGCTGCGCCATCGGGGAGCATAATTTCCATTATGTTGAAATTTAAATAAATATAGAAATTGGGGGGGGGGAGGCAAGCGCTTCTCTTGTGCTCGCCAAGCTACGCCTATGGAGAGGAAAGTGGATTGGGCCAACATCACGGGAGTAGCTAATGGCTTGTGTGTAACACTTGTATACTACTGGCCATAAGTATACACAGTATCAAATTAAATCCTTCAGTATTTTGGAAACCAAAATGTCTTTTGGGATAATGTAATTAGAATATTATATTATGAGGATGCGTTTTTACACAATTCGATTTGAGTTGTGTTTTTAGTTCACGTTTATGCACAGATAGAGTAATTGGGACTGGACTTGCAGTTTAAAGTGGGACCCGATCTACTATGTGCCTCCACAGGGTATCGAACCCGGGACCCCTTGGTTTCAAGGCGACAACCTTACCACTACGCTATAGGTGAGGCGCTTTACACTATTCGAGAACTCTCACTCAATCGAATATTTCTTCATAAAATACCTTGACAAGCATGAAGTATGTTACTTATTTTTCGAATAATAATCACAGGAGAAGACCTTAAAATTTCTTCTCTAGGTATTCCCACCATTTCGTTCCTTTCTACTCCATTCTGAACCAAACTTGTCTTTTGTTTCCAACTCGGAGCATATTTCCCCTCTCCTGTTGAATATTTCATTTTGAAATAACATTTCCACACTTCTCCATAGACCTCTATTCATTTAGATAAATCTTTCCGGCTCAACATCTTCCTAAGTTGCTCCATCAAGGGGTCTCCTCCATGTCCGCTAAGCTGTTGAGTCTGATTCGCTGTGGAATTCAGAATTCCCCTGATTTCATATTCATCAGACGGAAGCTCCGCCACATTCAATCTAATTTTGCTCGCCCGACGAGGAGCGCTCCGAAAGAGACAGTGTGGCAAATCCCTCTCTGCTGCCCCCCGCGGCCCCATTCGAGACCCCCCCCCACCATCATGATTCCTTCAATTCGCACAAACATCCTCGCTCTGGGTCTGGGAGACCACATCTGTGAAGCCGGAGAAGTGTCGTTTGAATGTTAGACACACGAATGTAACTACAGAATGGACCTCGCTTCGGTATTCATTGGTAGGTGTTCATTTCAAGAATATCGCTGGAAGGTACCGCTAGGACCCTGTGCGGTGGTTTTACCAGTCTGTCGCAGCCCACAATTGCGCAGAATTATGCAATTGCGATGGAGAGGACTTATAATATGTGCCCCAGGGAAGATGAATGGAAAAAGTTTTGAGGATGAGTGTATGTCGATGGGAATTCGCAAATACATCATTGTCAAGCTACTAACGTGAAAAATTCTGGTGACTTCCCGAATAATGTCTTAACACAAAATTTAAATAGAGCTGTACTGAATCTGAAGGTGTAAGTGATGCTCAGTATGTGAATGATATTACAGGGCGAGGCAAATGTCAGGTTACATAGGTGATTGGCCACCATGGTCACCAGACCTAACATCGCTGATTTTTTTTACTTTTGGAGACATAATGTACGGTGAGAAAATGAATAGTCTGGACCACTTCAAAGGAAGTATCTCATGCATCATTTACCAAATTACACTCACGACACTGTCAGACGTCTTACGCAAGTGAGGGCGTCGAATTGAAGCATGCATTGAAGCAGATGTTCCGCATATTGAACACATTACATATCAATGATGTGTACGTATTTATGCACGTACTTGTTTTCCTATGTAACCCTGACTTTTACCTGTTCCTGGAGATCGAGGTAAGAATGCACCAAAAAGTACCTCAGAAACAGTGGAAAATGTCAGTTCGTCCCAAACACCTAAACATATTATCGACTCTACGGTTCTCTATTTGTTAATGATAGGTCGACATAATGACGATTGCTCTAGTCAATATTTGACTCCCGTTGATAGATAGAGGGATATATCGATGTACATATTGAGTTTCGTTTTAAGTATACCTTATTTACAAATAGGCCAATCGGTTCTCGAAATACAGTTTACAGTCGGGTCTGAACCACTATGTGCCTCCAGCAGGTATCGAACCCCCTGAACCAATATATATATATATATATATATATATATATATATATATATATATATATATATATATATATATAAACTAAAAACATAAAGATACAAAAAAGAAATATATAAAAACTAATAACATTAAAATACCAAAACAAAGAAATATATAAAAACTAAGAACATTGAGATACCAAAAAAAGAAAAACACGCAAATAGAAATAGAAAATACAGAAAAATAGATGACACTAATAAAGTAAAACAAATACACATAAAACGTAAACACACTCATAACAAACATACTCAAATTACAGAAAAAGTAAGTGGGTGTTGGTCCAACAAGTTTACACCTAGGTTTCATTTTATTTCCCTGTTTTCAGAACTGTAATTTGAGTCCAGAAGATTATTAGCTCGTTACAAGTGCAAGAACACGACGCTCAGATGAGGATGCTACGCGGTATCCCTTTCGTCTCCACGTGTGCTCCATTAGAAAGCCAACACAGGAAGAACGTGACCTTTCAAGTCTTGATCATTCATCATTCGCTGATCTGATAGTCCAAAGTGGAGAAGGCAGGAGATATTTGTTGTGGAGGCGAAAAGGATGACACGGAGTGGGAAATGGATGGAAAGCGAAGCCCTGGAGGCTGACTCCAGTTACCTTATTTCCCTGGAAAGATGGGCCGAAACCACAACAATACACTGGAATGTTTCATAAAAATAATGGTTTCGCGAGAGCATCCATTTTTCAAGGAGAAACTGGAAGATTTCTCAACTCGAAGTTGAGATTCAGAAGAAACAGAACCGAGAAATTCTTTCAGATATTCACAAGGCATTCAAAGATAGGCTTTTACCTTAATGGTCATAATCATACCATAGGAAACTGAGTGAATTTTAAGGGGGGTTTTGTTTTGGATATCGCTCCTCTCCCCCCACATGATACGCCTTGTTTATTTGTAGCAAGAATATGTTTTATTTGATTGTTAATTTCACAGAAATCTGTTTGATTTATTTGTTTGCTTTAATATTTTAGCTTGTGTCAATATTAAATTCATAATTGTTGACTTTATGTTGACGCATTATCGGAAACGAAGCCATTTTTAGTAGAATGAGAAAAACTAGAACTGTCTAATCCTTTTGTTGAATCCGTTGCCTTGGCAACAGAATGTCTGAATATTGAATGTTTATCGAGTGCCCACGCAGCGTCGAATAACATGGGTACCTGGGGGAAACCCTGGGAAGTAAAGGCGGTCAGGGGCGTGATGCTGATCACATCACCCCACTCACGACCGGATCAAGAAAGTGTGGGGCGTTACCCCCACACCTCCTATACGCCTTCATGGCGTAGTGCTATACACAGGGGAGCACTTTACCTTTTTTGAGAGGTGATGTGTAATATTTTAGAAGATACTGTTATAAACGAGAAGCAGCCGCTTATTGTGTTGTGATTTCATAAGTAAGTATAGTGGTATTGGTTTGCGGTGAACGTTGAAAGTGATATAGCTTTAATAAACGTTATATAACAGTAATAAGTTAGTAATTTTTATAATTTTACACGTCATGAGAATGCTCAGTGCAGCAATTAAGGAAAGGAGGGTCCCGTAACTCTACCGAACAAGGGTATTGGGCAATTACGGTGACGTAGTAATCCAGTGGGGCTCACCCAAAAGGAACGTCACATACTCATAGAACCAAGAATCCTCAGCTGCAAAAATAAATTTTCATTACTGTTGGAGATGATGTCATGTCCCACAAACAAGTCACATTTGTAAGCAATATTATTTAGATTTTCCCTTACACCTTCTTTCAAACGTGTCATAAGCACTGAATGCCACACCGCAACCTTCAACCTCCGTGGCAGAGTGGTTTATTGATTGGTTTCGTTTATTTTTCTTTCCGTTTCTGCCACTTTTGGCTAATTGCGAGGATGATGATGGATGGTAATAAGATCAAATAGATGAAGGGACAATCAAAACACACATGAACAGCACACAAGTCCCTAGAGCAGTGGTTCTCAACCTCTGTCAGTCCGGGACCTATCTTGAAGCATGTTACACTTCAGGGGGCTCATAAGCATGGTCGCCGGCAGAATTACTTGTAGGGGTGTTTACCCACCCAGTTTATAATCATATTTTTGCTAACATCGAGTACTTTAAGAAGCCCTCTTTACACTTGTGTAAACAAATTATACATACTTCATTCTAAGACTAAAAACATGTAATTTAAAAGACTAATTTACTGCAGTCTAACTAAACACACATGCTGAAATTGAGAGATGCTAGTAAAAAGCAATTGTGGAGTACGAATAACAGAAATGTAGAGATTAGATGACGTACAACACGGGTTGAATTTAAATTGTTAAAACAATATAACTTAGTGATTACGGCCCATTTCGCCTTAATGCGTTTTCAACTCCCCCAATACAATTTCGCGTGTTTTAAGTGACACTAACTTTCTAAGGCCTTACACACAAAAAAATTCCCACCAGGGAATATTATCGACATGAAGGGTAATTATAATTAATGTATTATTAACCTAACCTAACCGACAGGATAATGGGAGCCAAGGTAGGCAACAAACATCACAAGCTCTACGCTCCCATTATGAATTACCCTTCAAGTCGATAATATTCCCAGGTGGGAAATTTCTTGTGTGTAAGGCGAAATGGGATGTCCCGTTTCGCCTTAGAAAGTTGGTGTCACATAAATCATTTGAAATTCTATTGGGGGAGGTGAAAATGCAATAAGGCGAAATGGGATAAGGCAAAACGCGAGGACACGATCTTAGTAATCTAATTGTTATAGGTCTTAAAGGCACAGTAAATACATTTTCGCGACCCACCAAACGCCCATTCGGGATCCAGTAGTGGGTCGCGCCCTATAGGTTGAGAAACGATGCCCTAGAGGATCACACTGACTATGGGGTGGGACGCCAAAGCCTTGCCAGTCTGCAAAATTCAGTCCAGGGTTTACTAAACGGAAGTGAGGTTGATATTTTGGTGTCTTGAGAAAGTGTCACCCTTTATACCCCGCGCTGTGAGTGGCACACCGCGCCACGACGCCAGGGGTCCTGTGTTCGAATCCATGTCTGGATATGGGTGTTCTTTGAGAGTGTCCCTTCATCAATTTCATCATATAATCAATCATCCTCATCGTCGCGATCGCCGGCCTCCGTGGCGGAGTAGTTAGCACATCGCGCTTCGACGCCAGGGGTCCTGGGTGGAATCCCGACCTGGGCATGGGTGTTTGTGAGTGTCAATTCATCAATTTCATCATATCATCACTCATCCCCATCTTCGCAAATTAGCCAAAAGTGCCACAAAAACGAAGTAAAATAAAGCAAAATCAATTAATCATCGTCGCGATTAGCCGACAACGGAAGAAAAGCGACGCTAAATAACAACTCAAATCAACCACACCACAACTGACTTTCGCGAAAGTGACAGTATACAAGACTTTGTAAGACAAGAAATCCACACCATTCCAAAGTTCCTCACTTGCTCATCCTTGCAGAAGAGTTAGGTGAACTCTTCTTGTTGAATGACTAATACATATTACAAGCAGATACAGGAAGGCCATGCTACTGAGACAGGATGTTCCTGTCAGTTTGGAATGCAAAACGTTCAACTCCCAGTACCTGTCAATTCAGATCTGTTTGTTGAAGCTGGTACGTTTCCACCGGATGACGTAAGTAATGGAATTCGTAAGATCTACATTCCAAACAGACAAGAGCATTTTGCCTCTATTACAAACCCTTCTCGTACCTGCTTGTAATATTTAATAATCATTCAATTATATACATGTATGTATTGCAAAATTTAATTTGGATGCTGGTCTCATAAAAGTAGCTAAGATTTACAATAGTAAAATGATAATTACAAACAACTCTTGAAAAACAAGATATTTTGAATTTATAGTGAACGCAAGAATGATAGTTGTGTCAATATACGTATGATTGATCGAACTTTTATTGAATGAACGAATGAATGAAATGAAAATTATGATTTCCTTAGCGCTTCGTCTATTTGCACCCATTAAATTATACGAGGCCTAGCACCTAAACTCAATAGGCTACTCATCTCGTAGGACTAAAATTCCTTATCTAGGTTATAAATTAATGCTATAAAGAGGCACTTAGCACATATAAGAACAATACACAGGGCAGTACACTGCCCTACAGAGGATTTTAAAGATTGTAGGTCCAGACGCCAAAGCCTTGTTGCCCTGCAACTTTGCAGAAACTTGTGTGTACTTCGTCGAAGTGAAGTTGACTTTTTAATACGTTCTGGATACCCTTAGATGTTTTTATTGTTTTAATGTTTTTTTTCATATTTATGTTTAATAATAACAATTAAGGATTTCCCAGGGAAGTACAGTAAAACCTCGTTAATTCGGACCCCCAATAAGCCGGAGTTAGATTAATTCGGACAGGCAAAACAAAAAAAGCAGAATGCATTCGGACAGGCGAAAGAAAAAAAAAGTAGAATGCAAGATTTTAAATGTGGCTAGAAGTCAATAAGAGAACTTCTCAAAGAAAAGGTAGTCAACCACTGATTAAATTCTGTTTCCTGCAGATTTTGTACTGTAGTGTATAGTGTATTTAGGCCAATCATTCGGGACAACTTGCTTTTGGCACTGAGTTATTATTTGCTAGATTTGTAAATAGATCAAATTTTGGATTTGTATTTCCAATAGTTTCTGAGGCATTTATTGTGAGATTATTTCTTTAAACATATTAGCCAGCCGTGCGAGCGAGTTTAGTAGTCGGCTTTTGATCTCGCCGGCGTCGTCGGGTTTAGTCAAACCTTGCCAGAAAAGCGACGCCAACATGTGACGCTGCGTTCGCTTATCGAAATGGTGAGCTATCTACGAAGCATAGTACCGGTGTCGTTTTAAACAGCAAAACATTTGTACTGTCGAAACAAATATGTGCAAACAGATTCCTTCACTCCGCGGAACAAACATTTGTTTAGCACTTTCCAAACAATCATTTGCGTGGATAAATCGTGTTTCTCTTGACACAAACTTTGTTTTCCTCGCTATGTGTTTCCGTGACAAGATATAGACGAAACAATACAGTAGCATCACATGTGTTCATAGGATGATTCTGTTTTAAGTTTCCATAAATAATCTCTGCTTTGTTTGCAACATCATTGTTCTCATTTCGTTCCTTGTTGTTGACAGACTGTATTTGGTAACGGGATCACTATTTCTATTGGGGGCTAACCTAGGTCTTGTGACATTATTTTCATCCGATTCAAACTTAAAACGAGATATACTCTAATTTGTTTTCAATAACAAGCAATGTAATGTTATGTTTATTTACAATGCTTCATGTTTAATATTTGGATATTGAGAGAAGTAGACAATTTACTGATTGTTATTACGCCTTCTATGTTTTCTGGCTATTACGTTTAATCTGTTTACTGTTGTTATTTGTGTTATTATTAGACTCATAGTTATTGAATTTACGGTTGATGAATATTCATTATATACAATAGAAAGAACAAAATTGTATCTTTTAAATGACACAAGTTTCTTCAAAATCGGACTCTTGGTCAATGGGATGCAGTACAGTTTTTCAATTTGATTCCAATATGTACATTTTATCATATTTTATCAATTATTTTGGTGCAAATACTTCCTCATTTGATAAAAATAGATAAATATTTTCATCTATATCTCAACGAAATTCATCTTGGTGAAAATTCTTTGCCGTGCTGTCAACGAAGTTGTCTAGGATCTCAGGACATCTGCACCGGAAGTTCAATCTACTTCCGGTTTCTTTCACAAGGAAGTATGTTTGCATTAGATATATTCAGAATAGAGGGATTGGTTGAAAACAATATTTGTATTTTTGTCGCTCTTCTGTTACGTTTGGCTAGTTGCAATGATGAAGATGACCGACCGATGATTAGATGAAACATTTGACATTACTGTTACAAAGCACCCATGTCCAGCTGGGAAAAGAGAGAGAGAGAGAGAGAGAGAGGAAACACACTAGAGGAAAATAAATGGGATGAAATTGTCTTTTCCAATACAATGACTTTATGGATCTTGTTTTTTGTGTGTTGCACTTACTCTACGATGTATAAATCATATTAGAGCGCATATCAGTCCATATATTCATGTTTTAAGTTCACATGCACAGGGTGAGGCAAAAGTCCAGCACCACCCTTTTCATTTGAAAACGGCTTGGTGAAGGAGAATGAAACTTCTTGCCCAAAAAAATATGGGGTGTTAATATAGGTGAATTTGTTGATGTAAGCGTACAATTTCCTAATAATGGGGTAGGGACACAATTTACCCTAATAATGTGGATAATGGGGGTGGAGGCACACCAGATGGTGCCATCTTGAAAGCCGCCATCTTGAAATTACCTCCATATTTTCAAATGGGCAGAGTGTCATGTGTCACATCAAATAAGATATGCCTTTTATCAAAAATATGAAAAATGCAGTTATTTTCCCCCATGATGCATATTGGTCCCAACTTGTGTGCCCCTATCCCCATTACCATATCCTGCGTTTTATCGTCCTCCGTCAAACCGTTTTCAAATTAAAAGGGTCGTGGCTCTGGACTTGCCGCATCCTGTAGATATTTTATGTGCACTTGTGGTGAATTGTAAGTGTGCATGTAGGTATTTTGAGGGCACGTGCGGAGAATCGGTTGTACATCCAACAGGCAAAGATAATAGTAGCCAAATTGTCCATCGCTATTTTCATTCTTTATTTTACATTCTGTGCTATTTTTAGGAACGAAATTCTGCTGATACGAAGCCAATTTTGTCCTCTACATTTTTGTTAGAACTCATTACCATCACATTGTTGAGAACAGACCGAAGGAAAATTTTCATGGACGATTCGCCTCCCATTTCTTTTACCGTTGGGTGTACATGTAGGTATTTTAGTAAATATCAGCTTTAATGTTGATGAATGAGGTTTCTACAGAATTTCAGAGAAGTCCCCGTGCCCCTACTTGCATGTATCCTGTTTCGAAAGTGTCGAAAATTGGCAGGAATTCGTTTGCTTGGGAACGATTTCGTTTTCGTGGTTGGCATTCCTGCTCTGAAGGTCACATGGAACGCTCCCTTGAATTCGTATGTCAGTTGTTGCGCCATGGCTGATATGAACGGACATAGTTATAGTGCTGAGAAACAGATCGTGACGTGTGTATTTGTGCATGAAAAACGCACGGGGCAAGCGATGTACATCTTCCCAAGTACGTTATAATTAGACCTAGGATTTTTAGGTTCTAAGTGTGCTTTTAGATTCTTAAAATAGGCTCTAAAAATCCTAAAATAGGTTCGAAAAACCCTAAATTAGGTTCCAAAAATCCTAAAATAGGTCCTAAAAATATTAAGTTAGGCTCGAAAAATCCTGAAGTAGGTTCAAAAAACTTAAAATAGTTCAAAATTCCTAAAAAAATACTGATTATTTACAGTCACCGGCTATGAAAATGGGACACCTATATCCTGAAATACGCACTATCTTGCATAATGTTGTGTGTGTTGCCTAACCCTACGGCGATGGCAGAACTTACCATTGGAAATTTTGCTATTAAAATCCACTCTTCGCCGTATAGTTAGGCAACAATATTTTTTCATGTTATCCACTGTCAAATTCCGCAATTTTGTCTGCGAGGATCATCTTATGTAAACAAAACAAACTTTCAACAAAAACATAGTCAGTGGTGCAAACTTCAAAGCTGAAATGTTAGTTTGCAAGGCGTGAATGCCATAAAGTACCGAAGTGACTCGAAAGTGAGCAAGACCACACTTTGGATTGTACAGGTAACAGTGGCACCGGACATTTTGATTTGTTTAGAGCTTTGAAAAATCGCCATGGGCTTGGAGGAAGGGAAATCGACAGAGAGTACGTTTCAAACACGTTCGTCATTGAATTTGTTCGTGACCAAACAGAAAAACAAATGCCTCAGTATGACATAAAAATCCTGTAAAACCTTCAAAAATATATAAAAACCTAAAAAAATCTTAATTTAGGAGGTTCTAACAAGCAAAACAGTTTTTTTAGGCACTATAAAACTTCATCAGTTTTTGCGTTTTTTAACGAAACGGTGACATAACTTATTATTTCTTACATACCTGTAAAGGGAAAAATAAAATAGGTTAAAAAAAGAAAAAAATACGAGGTCTAGTTATAATGTAAATAAATTGATGCATATGTTATAATAAATATATATGGGTAATATGTACTTGTTATACAAGGGAAAGTCAAATTAAAACCTTAATTTTTCTTTTTCTTTTATCTAATAGTAGATTTCTGTATGCAGGGTTGCACATGTTTGCTGCATTTTAGCACAGACCTATTGCTGATCTACATATATATATATATTCAACTTTGAGTTAGTGCCTGTATACCTTAAGAATAATAAGTCTTTGGGGGTCCATGTGTTGTCATTTATGAGCCACTTCCGAGGCCTTTCCACCCACCTGCCTGCGAACTGAGGCCACTGTCGAACTTTCTCCTCCATTAGTAAACTTGCTGGTGTTAAGCATGCACAGAGACACTGAATTTTCATTTGCCTAGAAATTTCTGTAAGTTTTAGGTTAACAGAGAGCAAGAACCACTCCTCTTTACTGGTGCAAGTGCGTATAGGAGGCGCCATCTTTAAAATAACAAAAATGGCTTTTTGAAGCTCACTTGATTAGTGCTGCAGCCTTGAGGTTGTTTGTTTAAATAACAGTTGATACCTCATGTAATTTGAGCTGTATACATTTTACCCTACGATTTTTATTGGACTTTTTCCGGATTTTTTTCGGTGCTGTACCTTTATCTACTAGTAGAGTACAGATACAAGAAAAAAATATAAAATTTGATAACAGCTTAATTCATGAGTAACTCCTAACATATCTTTTTTTTTGGAGTAGTATCTTATTTCTTCCATTGAAACATGTTTCTGCATGTGTACACTCATATCCCGATAGGAAAATGAATAATCTTGACTGTGTTCAAGCTGTGAAGCCGAATGTTTAAACGATTAGGAGAGAGAGGAGGCGAGTCTCTGTACACGTCAAAGGTGTTCCCCCATGCTAATTATCCACATCGAACACCTCGCCGGGAGTTATGTCTGCTATATCCGTGATAACGCATTGGCTAACATGTTGTCAGCGTTGAATTGCAACCGGACCGACATCGGAGAACAAACAGGCGGGAAAGGGTTGCTGGGGGTGGGGTTTGACGAACTGGTGATTGACAATGGGATCCCAGATACAATAGGGCCTAAAGCCACCTTTTCACGGCTTCAGCTGTTTTGTGCTTGAGGCTGTCTGACAGCCTAACAATTGCCCGTACTCTAGGTCATCGCTGAATAATTATCTCAGAAATACCAGTAATTTAGCACTGAGAAATTGGTCTCGGTAGAACAATTACTAAAGGGGAAGTGAAATGGTGCTTTGTTATTTAAGAGTGGATACTGAATGCAATTTGAGGCAGAAGCGTTCTGAGGCAAACAATAGATCAAAATTGTTCAATTTAATTTTTTGCTCTGTTTAGGTTATTTTACGTCGATTTTCTGCGTCTTTAGATTCATCGTCAGCTTCAAAATGGGTGATAAGCTCATGGAATTGATGATGGGACAAACAATGATTCAAATCTAAGTCCCCTGATTTCGTAGTGCGATACAATATGCCAGTGAGATTGTTACACCCTTGTACATTTTGGTATCGTTTGCGTTAACACGGTTTAAAATGTTAGGATTATTCCTTTAAAACGTTAATTTTCGATATTATATGTTCATTTTTGAAGTTTTGTTTGAGGAGCCAGACCCTCGATATGTTCTAGTTGGAGTCCACCAACCAATTGGAGATATAGGACTTGACAATCCTTTTTCGAGCAGGCCTCATCTCCAGGAAGGTATCAACTATGGGCAAGCTCCAACACCTACCGAGCTCTTGGGTGAGAATAAGTCGAGGCAAGGACTTAAAAGCCTTTTCCAGCTCCCCCTAAAATAGGCAATACTTAGGCTGGAGAGTTCAATGAACCAACCGATCTCTAACTTTAGAGAGTTCCTAATTAGAGCTATGCCTTCTTATTATTTGGCTAGCTGGTTGTTTGTGAAGTGTCGCATCAAGCCTGGCTTCTAAGTGTGATGTAAGGAGTCATTATTGGCGTGGGTTAGATGTGTCTTCGGTAACTTCTCCCACTGTCGCTTGGAGCTATGCCCTGAGGCGAGTTGATTATATATAGGTTCTCGACCTCGATCGCAGCGTAAGGTAACGGCGATTTTTTGAACTACTTGCACTGGCTAAGGTTTGCATTAACAAGTTTCGTAAGAGTACACCATATATTACAGAGCCTCTAGTGGTGCTTACAGGAACTCGGTGCTCCTCGAAATAAATATTACAACTTAAGTGTGTACACAATACAATGTATGCATCGAGGCCTCTTTGCTCGATCGTCTAATAGTTCGCACGGATGACGCTAGATGGCTTACGGAATGGACAGTTTCTTCGCTGGAGCGAAAAACGCTCGAACATTCAAACGATCGGTATACGCTCGAAGCCCAATACTTCATTTGTAACCGTGATCTTTCTGTGGTAGTAGACCTTCAAATATGGATCGTGAAGTGAAAGACGCAGTAAAATTGAAACTGAAGTGAACATAGTCATCATGTCCATGTTAAAATGTAATTTAGTCTATCTTATACATAGCAATATATGAAAATTATAGATGATTATGGGCTGAAACTACCAGGACAAATTTTTGCGCATATATTTGTACGATTATTGTCCCACTGAAATGATATTTGATATTCTATATATTCTAGCGAATCACGCTCGAGCGTGGGATATTCGATCGAGTATTTTCGAGCGAAAGTGGCCCAATGGAGTACTCTAGTATGCAGCAATGCTAATAATATTAACAATATTGGGGCATAGAGTTTGAGTTTTTTTTAAAAATACACTTCATCAAAACGTAGGTTATTCGGGAGGCTTCACCAACAGTTTAACTCCTTGATTAAAAAGCAACGACGTTACCACTGCGCCATCGGCGATATTTGTGTTCATTGACTTACTTCTTACAGCGGCTAGATAATTCAAAATAACAAAAGCACGTATGAACCGTGAACAAGAGCAATACGCAGTATGCTTCTCTCTTACCTACAAACCGGTGCGGTTCGTATCCAGGAGATTTCACAAAGGGCAGATACAGGATCCTGTCGCAAGCAGCAGTCACCCGAAGGATGTGACGACCTCTCAAGTTCCCGGACGGAAGATGCTGAAAGTTACCTTATCTCCAAAGGAGGGATGCGCTCCCGGACCCCCTCCCCACTCTTCCGGGGCGCAGACTTGCTCAAACGATTCTCCCTGTCTTCTGGGCGGTTTCTGCTCAAAGCTTCCGAGGAAGCAGAGGCGGAAGGAGCTCGGATTGGACACATCCCGGGTGGTTTTGTTCAAACGCCTCGGAGGGTGGAATATTCTCGGTTGGCAGGTCAGCGAAGTAGCTTCGAAATACCAGCATCGGTGCCGAACGTAATTTTGGTTTCAGGGCGGTTTCCAGATACCTATGTTCTCTTCTGAACCAACGAACCAAAACCAGTTGAGTTATTCCTCGCAAGAGCAGGACAAAACCGCAGCGTTGTTGGATAATACTAATTTATATTGCAGTTTGTTTTAAGTTGAGTTTATGAACACATAGGCTAATCACGACCTGACATGCAGGTTAAAGTGGCATCCGAATCATTACGTACCTCCACCGAGTATGGAACTGGACGCCTCTTGATTACAAGGTGACGACGTTACCACTACGCCCCTATACATATAGCAGATAGTCTAGGCTAGATAGGCTATCTGCGAAGCCTGAAGCCTAGAAAGTAAAATACTGAAGAAAAATCGATTAAAAACTGTCAATGAACCTGATTTGAAGAAGGGGATAATGCCGAGTTTTCAAGTTGGCAACCTGAAGTCTTAGGAGTTTACGAACCTGAATCCTTAGGAGTTGGCAACCTGAGTTCTTAGAAGTTGGCAACCTGAATTCTTAGAAGTTGGCAACCTGAATTCTTAGGAGATGGCAACCTGAATTCTTAGAAGTTGGCAACCTGAATTCTTAGAAGTTGTCAACCCTAATTCTTAGAAGTTGGCAACCTGAATTCTTAGAAGTTCGCAACCTGAATTCTTAGGAGATGGCAACCTGTATTCTTAGAAGTTGGCAACCTGAATCCTTAGAAGTTGGCAACCTGAATTCTTAGAAGTTGGAAACCTGAATTCTTAGAAGTTGGCAACCTAAATTCTTAGAAGATAGCAACCTGAATTCTTAGAAGTTGGCAACCTGAATTCTTAGAAGTTGGCAACCCTAATTCTTAGAAGTTGGCAACCTGAATTCTTAGGAGATGGCAACCTGAATTCATAGAAGTTGGCAACCTGAATTTATAAAAGGTTGCAACCTGACTAGCGTTGGGATAGTAACGTGGCTTCCTTGAAGACGTCAAGAATGAGCCTAATATTCTCCCTTCCTCCATAGCCTAGGATTGATTGATTGATTGATTGAGTTAGTGTTTTAAGCCCACTTTATGCACAGTAAGGCTAATCGGGACTGGACCTACAGCTTAAAGTGGGATCCGAACCACTATACTCCTCCACCCGGAACCCCTTGATTACAAGGCGACGACAGTACCACTGCGCCATCGGGGAGGCCCTATAGCCTAGGACCTGGTGTCATAGTGAGCTAGTCAAGGTCTTACAATACGCGACTACGTATATAGGCCGCTACTCCCAAGTAGTTATTTATTCCAGTGCATCCATAAAGATAAGTCGTATATTAGTGTATGTTCGTATCGATACATTGTAAAATGTATTGTCCATCCCGTAATTGATATACAAGTATTTTTGTAGTCAGTCCAATGATATATCATTATATACCAGAATATTTGGTAATTGAAGATTAATGCGATATTTAATGGAGATGTACGTGTGTTCTTTCGGTATGATCAGTATTATTGAATTACCAAAGTAATAATAATAATAAATTGTATCGTTGTTATAATTATGCTCCCGTGCTTAATTACTGAAATAAGGAACTTTGGATTAAAATATGCATCGGCCCTCGTCTATGTATAGTAGTTGTACCTCGTGATCCTTATTTTTAGAGATTGTCACAGTGTTCAGAGGATTCTACCTAGGTATATTGTATGCCAGTTTCGTCTTTTAGAATTGTAGTTACTAAGAATTTTTATAGCTTTCATTGAGAGAGGATGGTAGTGTTTTATGGAAATATTGTTATTGACATGAAGTGATGGAGAGTTGCTTCAATTGTAAGACAAATTTCTATACATTTCATAAACAAGCATTGTCAAAGTGAGTTCTTGGTGGAGACACAAGGGGTCGGGACACCACTTTAACCTGTTGGCATCGTCCCGATTAGCCTATCTGTGCAATAAAAATTACTTAAATCAAACTGTGCCAAACTTTGTCAAACGCCTTAAAGAAATCTATGTTCGGATCATGTTGGTTGCATATGCCTTAAGGATGATACTCTGCAATGCAGAACCCTTTTGAGATTACATATTTCTCTCCCTCCAGGGAGATTTGTTATCCATGGCTTTGATCTTGAAGATTTATTAGCTTTTTCTAGGATTTGTACAGATGCAGAAAAAGCAAGAAGATAGTCAAGATCTTCCGCTGGAATAATAAAAGAAACAGAATCGCAACAATTCCTGAGGAAGAACTAACGAATGGAAAGGAAAGGATTTTTTAAATAATTGCAGACTGAAATAAACAGGGGCGGAGTAAAAACCCTTTTTATACATTTACGTAACTTAATCTGCCAGCTGAAACATACATGGACGTGTTAATGGACCCCCATTAGTAACCTAATTCATTTTGTATTATCTCCTTTAATATTTAGTGCTACTGTTAATCTGGTAGTAAGTAGAGAGGAGGGTGGGGGAGGGGTGCTCTCATCTTTCTGAACCTTTAGCGGATAAAAATGTTCCTTTAATTAGCTTTGTTTCTTAAAATACGTTTTATACATAGGGTGTCCATGAATAATTACCCTGATTTCACTTCGTCGTATATCAGTTTTTAATGCAAATATTGTACTTCAGTTTTCATTTCGCAGACTGTTTTGGACGGTTATCAAGATTCTGTACTGGCATGTCCAGTTTACTATTTTTGCCATTAGGTGCTAAACCTACCATCACATGGCCAATACTAGTTGAAAGATAAAATGTAGATAACCACTAAAATATACAAAATACTAACCGAACTAAATCATAAAATTCTGGGCACGCCACGAGAAATTCATTTCAATTATAAGGAGCTGAGGTTTCCCGTGTTACAAGTGCTCTTTTGTACATACTACATATATTACTAGAAAGAATCAAAATCATCTGGCCAGGGCCCAATTTTGGCACCCAATCGCCGCTATTGCTGGAGCATAATTTGTGCAAAATTAGTTTTAACTAAATACAGGCTTTAATTATAGTTTTTAGTAGTAGAAAAGTAGATTTCACTACAGATCCTACAGACTAGATCCCTTAAAGTAGTCGGATCTACTTAAAATTATCTTCCTCTACAGGCATTCGACAAAACTGGTTTTAACTAAATTCGAGTTTTAATTTTAGTAATAATAAGACATTCAAACGTCTAGTTTTCCCGAAACAGATAATGGCTGATCAAAGAGGATTCCATGCAGAGAGAAGGTTAGAAGATGGGAGACAGAGAGAGGGAAGGGGAAGGTTTTTATAACGAAAGTACTTAGAAAGAAAATGTTTAATGTATCCGAAATGAACCTCCCAGCCAGGAATTATCATGTCCTTTTAGTTATTTCTCTCATTCATAAAAGGGAAGGAGGAGAGGGAGAGTGACGGAAAAGAGATTTTAATGAATTTTAATTAACCCCCCTTCGTAAAGGGACTGTTTGAACTCAACCGAGAACAGCCCTGATAACTCTTTCTTTGAGGTCCGTTATTCGAATAGAAACCTTTGTAATGCTGGGGGAAGTAGAGATGGCGCCACAATAGACCCCGACCAGTAAGTAAAATGTGTAAATGGCAGCTTTGAAAAGAGAACAGATAATTGAGAATATTATCTTTTAAAATATCCTTATGCTGCAAGCTGTTCTTGTACATACAGCGTATAAGTGTTTATTCAAAACGAACTTTTTAAATTAGTTTAAACTCCCGTGTTAAAATGTGTTGGAACAATGGAAATTAACAAAGGAAGAAAGTGTGATTATAAATTGTATTAAATTTCGAAACCTGAGACGCTGGAATTTATACAACTTGCAGTTTTTCTTCCTAAATTTGCAGCCTAAATTTAACTTGTTAACGTTCTGTAGCAATGAAAAATAGTAGTCGTGAGAATTACAGCATGTATTTGAAAGATCCATTAACAATGCAAAATCTCTTCTGACCACAATTTTTGGAATATGAATTTGTATTTATGCATTTCTTATATCCTAGTTTCCATATATTTAAATAGTCAATATGTATAATTACTCTATAAAATTTCCTTCTCATTCATTTAAAATGATCCCAGGATTTTTTTTAAATGTTGTGGATCCATATAATCAATCTCCTTGATTGATTTTAGTATATTTTAATTCTCTTTCTGGCTCTTTTGGTTAATCGCAAAGATCCATCTAATCTCAGAATCGAAACTTATTCAGTACATTGAGAATTGATGACGGAAAGTGTTATCTTTCTTCGTTCTCATGTCTTAAACAAACTTAATAAATCTATTGGTATTAGGTATTTTTAAAATTTTACAAACTTTGTTGGCCAACCAGTGTTTAGCCATCACGCGATGATGCCGCGGGACTTTAAATCTGCTAGTTTTATGTAATTTGCAGAAAGTTTCTGTTAGACTTGCAGGTGGAAAGTTTATTGACCAAGCTGAGTGTGTGCAACTTCAAACTTTATTGTGGAAACGAACTAGTTTTCCATCCCCATAGCAACGAATCAACAGCACCATAGCAACGTAGTGTTGTAAATAGATGCTGGAACCCGGGTAGAGGACATTCCTCCTGAGGTGGGGAAATGATTCTGTTTTGTTCTCCGATTATGTAATGGGCGCGAAAAGTGAACTTAACTACGTACACCAACATTGAAAGTTGTGTAGTATTGTTACATTGTGCATGTGTTATAAATGTATTTCAACTGAACACACAAAATCGCACACATTTTCTATGTAAGTTGATATCTTCGTCATATGTAATGAACCTGTTTACAGTTCGTGTTATGCCTGCGTTGCTCGTTTATACGTCTACAAGAGCATTATATGCTTACTGCTTTTGCTGTGAGTTTAACTGTTGATCAGGTATCTCAGTGTTTACCTCTGTAAAGACAAACGTTACGTTTCTTTAGTTGCCTTGTATCTGAGTGCTTAATTGCTCTAAAATCAATGTTTAAGTATGTGTTTCAACTAAGCCCATGTGGCTTGTTTTAAGTCTGTATACGTATTGCACGGGTATCGTGTTACGACATGTTTAATGTTGGTTTGTATTGACAAGCAGACATACTTACACTTGATGCTGATTGGGGTCGCGACGTACGCCATTTCTCCATGCGCAGCTTTTTCGCTCACAATACCCATTTCTCAGTAGTTCCGAAAAGAGCCGCTCGCCAGCGCCACTTCTGGAATATATAAAAGCTGTCCAAATGAATGTGAGGCTCTTAAAGTGGACCGGTAACCAGGTGATAGCATGTAAGATTGAGGCTCTTGTACAGTATTGGCAACGTTATTTAAATACATAAAGCTTTGTGTTTGAGCTGTTAAATTGCGCTGTATGTCAGGCTGCAAGCTGTTATCGTTGGATAGTGTTAGTGTGCTCTGAGCATGTGCTGATGCAAGATGACAAGTCGTGACAAGGATTAGTCCAAACGTTCCCAGCGAGCAGTTATTCAATTTTTGATAAGAGATGGTGTTACTGGAGCCGAAATTTATCATCGTACGAAGGATGTGTATTGGAATGAGGTTATGATGTTTCACGACAACACATACCCACATGTGGTAGGAGTGTGCCAATATTTGCTAGGATGCTTCCGCTGTGAGGTTCTCGAACCTACAGTTCCGACCTCTAGCCCTGCGACTACATCTTTAGTCCACTAAAAGATGCTCTAAAGGGCCGCGAGTTCGCTAACGATGCTGAAGTACTGGATGTCGTTGAAGACTGATTACAGAACCAATCACAGACGTTCTTCACTCAGGGTATCCAGAATCTAGTGAAGCGCTGGGACACTTGCTAGAATCGACAAGGCGACTATGTGTAGCGAATATGTAGACCATGTGCCAGTATTACTTCCTGTACGTTCATATATTGCAAATAATAATACATGCCGGAAGAGAAACAAAAGTATCACTTTTTTCTTTTGGGCCATCCTTATATAAGAGTATGTTTAGTTTGGGAGCGTCAGTCGGTGCTCAGCCGCCGACCAATGAACAGTTACAAGAAGAAACCGTGAGAAGCCACAACCAGGAAAGACGTTTTCGTCCTTTAACCTGCCAATGTCCACGTTTGTACTCGTGTTCTCTTGATGGTACCGTATCATTCTAATGAATGATGGAATCGAACCTGCCACTCCCAATGGGTGATGTAGCTAATCACCATTCATCCTCATAAATGATGAGAGCACTTGTCATAACGACATGTTAAATGCTTGGCAGCAAAAGGCACAACTGAAATAATATACCTTAAACAACTAGAAATGGCAAATAGTCACTCGTTGGACTTTAGAACCTTAAACCCGAATCATACATGGTAAGGATTAGGATAAATACCTGCCTAGACTTAGAAGAATGATGAAGTTAATATCGAAGATAAAATGAAACTATCCTTTCTCCAGGCTTGGTAGGTAGTTCACCTAAGTCAGACAGACTGCTCTCCTTCTCTCCTGCTCAAAGTGCTCTTGCCTGTCTCTAATCAAATCGAAAAGTGAGTCCCCTGCCAGTCTGTCCGCTCCTCTAAACCCCAGTCCGTGGAGACTTCCTATGCGCCGATACGTGAGTTTTTACCTTCCCATTATTGTAAATAGCTTGCTACTTGTTTACCTGTTGTAAACTTCGTAGCCTCAATACATCAGGAAGTGGAAGTCTGCTTAACACTCGACTGTGCATAATTCAAATACCTGACAGGAGTGGACAGCTGTTGTAAACAAGTGAATGAACCTTGGTGAATTAAAGCATCCAGAGAAAGTTCAAATAAAATAAAGAATAATCCTATGGTTTGGTACGGTACATAGATGATCCTGACCAATTTCATGTTACGGCTAGTCGAGGTACCCGGACTCTCCTTTTTACAAAGTGTACCCTGAAACTACAAGCTTCCAGGACAGGAAGAAGATGATAAATGAACTGATGTTCCAAAATATAAATTGGGTTCCTAATTAGGATCCCATTATGAGCAAAATGATCCAGGCACGGTGTGTCATCTTGGGATCATTCGTAAAATACACAAGGAACTTTACCATAAGTCAGGAGTTCCCAATCGTTCTCGTTTTACGGCGCTTTTAGTGTTTCAAGAGTTTTCCACGGCGCCCAAGTCAGAATGTAGATCTATCTAACTCTCGCAACGCTCATTTAGTGTGGTTAGGTTACTTGCCTTAAGTTAAAAAATAAACACATATTTCAAATTGAGCACTAAATAAGCACAATTGGAACAATCATATCTAAAACCACGTGCAGACTTACAAGTAAGTTTCATTTCAGTGAAAATATTTTACCATTTCGCGGCCCCCTTCTTTGAAACGATGCATCTTAGCATGTCGATGAAAGTACCGATCCATAATATGACCAAAGGAAATTTACCGGAGGTAGAATCCAGGGTACGTGAAACTATGATCTCACTACACAGATTCTCAAATTATTTTGTTTTGGCGTAATTCAAAGCAGCTCTAATCACTTATCTGGTATCCCGCTGCGACCAAGTTTGTCTTCTCTTGGTATTGAGTTTCCAGAAGTTAATCAAGGAAGATCCATTATACCACCATTTGCAATCCTTGCTGGTTCTCCGCTTACTGAGATAGGATAATTTACGTGCCGGAAGGATGTAACGTAGTACCACTACAATGCTGATGCAGAAGCAGAACAAGTGAACGAGATATTTGAGGCAGGTACGAAGGTTATCTTCTGGTTATTCATTCATTCATTCCTATATTTTGGACCTACAAGCTTTATGCCGTTATTGTCCATTACAATATACATATAAAACATACATAATTGTTTTACTACATTAAAATTATCAGTCTTTCCAAACCTATTTTACAGATATTAGATTTTTAGAAAATAGAACACTTTCCCTTTTACAATTGTATGTTACACATCCTTAAAAATGTTAACAAACTATAACTCATCCGCACATCTCAATTGACAACCAAACTTGACAAATTTATTGGAAACTGAACCTTTAGGTTATATAAAATTTCATACAAGATATTTATCTCTCTATTATGTTTTGAGCATTCCAGTATTATATTTTGTGCATCTGCACTTTCCCAGCCACATTCACATCTCTTATTGTTCGTTATTCCAATTCTGGATAAATGTTGCCTAGTACACAAATGATCTCAGTCTATTAATTAAAACAATTACATTTCTTGTACTACTGACATTTTGAAACCATGGTTTGTGTGGTAAAAATTGAGCAAGTGGTTTGTATGATTCTCCAACTGTTACAAGTTCATTTCGACACCAGTCAAACCATCCATTCAAATTTTTCTTCTTTACTTTAAGGAGATCAGTATAGTATAATGATATATCCGTAATGTTTCCAAGGCACTTTGCTTTCTTTGCACACGCATCAACATGGGAATTGCCTGTAATATTACTATGTGTTTTAACCCAAGTGAACTCAATGGTTTTTCCAGTTTTTTGTATTGTTTGGACTAGTTATCAAGAATAGTTGTAAAATGTAGTGTGCATCCATTGTCAGGGATACGATTCACATTCTTGCCTCGTCACAAATTGTATCAGCCTATCACGTTCCCGGTCGCCTCCTCATTGTCTTGGTCTCGAAAGAGCAGTCCGGGTCTCGTCTTGCTTTCGTCCTGTAGTAAGTAGTTATATAGCTCTTGTCCAGTATTACGGCGGGTGGCCTACATGCTGGAAAGGGAAGTGGGGAGCGGGGAAGCGACCTATCCAGCATGATAGGAAACACAGCAACCTGTAGGACGAGTTGCGCGCAGCAACACCTCCCGCGACGTCGTAACTCTCGGCGCCACCGCTGTTGTCTGGTTGGTCTGCGGCGTATTCCCCAGTCCCAACTTATCTTGTCTGCATGTAGGCCGGCCGCCGTAAGACTAGACAAGAGCTATAACAACGTAGGAGGCGGTACTGCACAAACTTTCAAAGCGTGTAGAACCGTTGAAGTAAACAGCTTCTCTTGACAAACGCCTCGCTTAGGCACTATGAAAACTTGAGAAACACAATTCTATCCCAAGTATATGGAACCACACTGCACAGATTCACACAATTACCACAAAATGATTTAAGTAATTTTGGTTCTCGAATATTCACGTTCTCAGGGCCTCCCCGATGGCGCAGTGGTAGCGTCCTCTCCTTGTAATTAAGGGGTTCCGGGTTCGATACCCGGTGGAAGCACAATGTGGTTCGTATCCCACTTTAAACTGTAGATCCAGTCCCGATTAGCCTTACTGTGCATAAAGTGGACTTACAAAACCAACTTAACTTAAACGTTCCCGGTCTCGTTTCAGAACGTCTCGTAGAGTCTGTTCTTGTTCTATTCTCGCTATCTCCTAGGCAGCGTTCCTACCATGCCGTAACAGTATATAGGTAAGGAAGCAGAAAAAACACAATTAAATAATGTAACAAGAAAATGGAAGGTATATGGCAGTCGGATGACGTTTGAAGTCATGACAGCATATGAGAAATATAAAACTCGTACACTTCATATGTATTTCACTAATATGCATCTTTATTTTAACAAGAGCTGAAGTTGATGACAAAAGTAAGTTAATTTGATATCGGGATCTAGAGTCGTCGCATTGTAATCAAGGGGTCCCGGGTTCTATACCCGGTGGAGATACAAGTGGTTCGGATCCCACTTTAAACTGTAGGTCCAGTCCCAATTAGCCTTACTGTGTATAAAGTGGACTTAAAACACCAAATCAATCAATCAATGATATCGGGAACTTCGTACATACGAGTATATGTGCACTTTTAATACATACTTTCAGTTTGATCAGGACAGCAAAAGAAGCAAGGTATAAGAGACAACATCTGGAGAGAAGGAGTGACTGTGGGCAACCGCCCATCAAATGGATTGACCATATCAACAAAGTTTCCGAATCAGCTTGGGAAAGAAAGTTTGAAGATCTGGAATTCCAGAAGTTTTACGATTTCCATCTTCTGAAAACTGGAAATGAAAACACTTTTCCATTCGGGATAGATAAGTCCTGCATAACTTCGGTAATAAATATATGGACTGAAAGTAGGATCTCTTTCGGAATTCAAAGATGGAAGGACTATGCTAGAAACAAAACATCTGTCCCTAACGATGCTTTCTCCGAGTTTTATCTTCAGTCGTTCGAATAAGAATCAAAGTAGCGTCCTCGATGAGTAAGATTGTAATTGAAGACTAAAATTAGTAAACGCTGTAAGTGCCACAATAATTCAAACACCGTTTTCCACGTTAAACTGTGAAATGTGCCATGCTTTATAATGTGGTAAACGTAATATGTGGCTGTTAGCCCTCTAAGTAGTTCACAGGGCGTGCAAAGAGGTCACTAGTGTGCACGTTCTTACGGGCTGATGTGAGGAACACTTTCGCTTTTGGCACTTACAACGTTTACCACTTTTAGTCCTCAATTATAAAGAACCATCATCACAAACACCCAGGCAAATATAATCAAGGGGTGTAAGGTGTGAAATTCTGGTGAAACACCTAAAAGTCAACCTGACTTCCCCTGCTTCTTGCAGGCCAACGAGGTTTTGGCGCCTGAGTCCACGCCCAGGATCATCCTCTGTGGAGTCGTGCTATTCTGAGATTGTCCTTGAGTGTTCTGAGTGCCACTTTACAGCCTTAGCTCAATTTTAATAAATTACAAAACTAATATATGAAATATTATTAATGACAAGCCATTAAGTCTAAAAGAACAAGCATTATCAACGGTGTTATCCCTAAGGTAACTTCTCCTTTCAATCACTAAAAATGGATTCAAATAACAAAAATTATGGAATATAAAAAAAAAAGTTAACTATTCTTTTAAGAGGTAAAGATATTTTATCGTCGAAAACAATATAGAACTTGCTATGCAACGAAATGAATGAGTTTTAGAAATTAATTGAGGAAATCTTGATCCACATCTTTTATTTTCTTGTTAGGTTGAATTGAATTGATTGAATTTATGCACAAATAGGCTAATAAGGACTGGACGTACAGTTCAAATTGAGATCCGAACCATTGTGGAATTTGCCTCCACAGGGACTCGAACTCGGGACCCTTTGGTTACAATTTTCTTATCAGGGTATTTTCCTGAATTTTGTTTTAATTAAGGGACATGTCCCCTTATTGTGTGACGGCCAAAAATAGCCTCTGTAGCTACTGATGTGCCCACAAAATTAATCAAAAACAACTGTTATCTTCAGACCGACTTCATCGATTGATTGAGTTGGTGTTTTAAGTCCATTTACTATCCACAGTAATGCTAATCGGGACTAGACCTACAGCGTAAAGATCGATTCGAACCACTATGTGCCTCCACCGGGTATCGAACCTCGGACCCCTTGATTACAAGGCAATGATGCTACCACTGTGCCATCGGGGAGGACAACTACCGACTTGAAAAGTTGATGATGCTAGTAAGAATAATAAATATATCGAAGGGGTTTGTTTTCGGATTCGACACGAAAATATATTTTCATGCATTTCCTGCTCCTCAAATTACCGAACGCGTGTTAAATTCAGTTAAGACACTCAGAATACTTATCGAGTGCCTGTTTGTGTAACTTCCGAAAGAAGTTTTGCCGAAGTCTTACATTAGAGGAAAATCGATAGCACTTACTTTTCAGACAGATTTCTTACCTAAAAACAAATTTTGCTTGCTTTATGAGATTAAGCAAACAGACTGGAAGAGAAGAAGCCTGAGGGAATAAAAGCCGCAAGTATCGGATAAAAGAGTAAAGAGCAAAATGTAGACGATATGAACTGCTAAACTTCTGAACGGTTCAAGAAGTTGCACTCGAAGGGAAAAACGTTCCAGAGGTAAGATTAAATTTCCTTTGAGAACAGGAATCGCAGAATTCACTCAGAGATTATGAGGGAATTTGAAATATTGACGCTTCACTTCAACGGATGCGGGCAATGTGTTCAGAGCGTAAAGAAGCCTGCACAGTTGTAGCAGGTTCTAACAGTTTTAACATGCAATAATAATTGGACATTATCCAATATCTTGTTCTTAGTTGCGTTTTTGTAAAAAAATTAAACTGTTGTTTACGTCCAATTTATGCACAAATAGGCTAATCGGGAAAGAACCTACAGATTAAAGTTGGATCCGAACCACTGTGCACTTGCCTCCACCCTGTATCGAACCCCGCGCACCTTGATTATAAGGCGATACCGTTGGGGAGGCCAATTTAGTTGCCTCTCTCCTCTCTTGACGAGAGAGAAGGTGCTCTCCCGAAATGTAGTATTAAAATGAATTATATTTGTATATTTTCGTTATTTAGCGTCACTACCACTTCTGACCGATCGCGACGATGAAGATGATTGCCCAGCCGGGACTCGAATCCAGGAACTTTAGTGGCAAGTGCTAGGACACCGAGCTGTCGGCTAGTTTGAGAGTAATTGCTTGATTGATTTGGTTTATTTTACTTCGAATCCGGGAACTCTGGCGTCGTAGAACGATGTGCTAACCACACCATGGAGGCCGACTAAACATTTTTGCACACGCAAAACAGACATATATTGAAATTAATGGCAACAAGACGGCGTACATTACGCCGAAGGATTAGTATAAACTTTTCGTGCGTTTAGAAACATTGATCAGGTTTATATTTTCATTGTTACCGAAATACAACACAGACTACTCTGCGAGAGCCTAAAACGTGTCGCTAAAACTTCTGGATCACATATTTTCACACATTTAGTTGGATTGTTATGATAGCCACACACAAACACAGCGATTCAGCACAGTCTTGACGAGATAAGGCAAACCGTTTCGCTCTTTGAAACACAGTTCATAATTCCGCCGTGAAGATAGGAACTTGCTCCTCGCATTAGGCGTAACCATAGGGGGCTCGTAGGGAGAATATGTCAAAATACACTTCATTATCTTGGAAAGTTTGGATGTAAATGTTGCAGCTCTAAGCTCCATTGAACGTCTTTGGCACGTTGTTTCAGTAATTATATAATGTAATTAAAACACATACGATTCAATAGACGAAATTTTTTCACTCACGCACATCGAAAATTGCAATTGATTCTACGTATCAACAGTGAACAACCGACAACTATATCGCGACCTTGGTTGATAATATTAAAGATTCGAAATAAAAAAAGCAATACTAAATCAGAGTATTTAATTTTAATTTTTGTTAGTCGCTTTTCTGCCACTTTTGTCTAATCGCAACATTGACGAGGAGGGATGATATCATGAAAATGGTAAAGGGACACTCGCGAACAACACCAATGCCGGGATTCGAAATCGATACCTCTGGCGTTACTCTAACCACTTCACCTCGATGGTTGGCTAAATCAGATGAAACCACGCAAGCAGATATACTGCGGCAATCATCATGTCACATCTGCTTTTGAAATTCAATTAATTTTGGGTTGGAAATTCCAGTTTCTCACATGCTGCAGGAAAGGAACTTGGATTTGCGAATCGGTTAACCGTTTGGAATACCCAGCACAAGCAATAGGATGCAAGGTAACCGATTTCATTGGAGGAAGATTTCGACTCCTAGGATTCCGTTGTAGGGAATTGTGTTCCCACTCTCTTATATGCAAACGGCCTTCCAATCTTTTATGCAAATTTAATATTGCGAAACCGATAATGCGTACCCTCCAAGGATTTGGACCAAGGGAAAAAAAGGAGGGGGTAGGGGAAGTCTTGCATGAATATCTCGATTTTCTCCTTTGCTTCTTTTTTCTTCATTTGGTTCACCTTAAACCAAATCTTTTCTCCGCACCATTTTTCACGTAAAGTCAGCAATCCGATAAGAGAAACCAATTTCTCTTTTTCTCCTCCCGGGACGAAATATAAATGCATAAGAATGATGTAAAGGATGAGAAATCAACGATGGATCTTTTTTCCTTTCTTTTTCTTCCACTTCGATGGCCAGGAAAGATTTGATGAACTCCGAAGGTCAGGGATGCAAATTATGAATCTTATTGAACGTAAGAAAATTAACTGGGAGGATACATCATATTCCCTCAGCGCTCTTCAATCTTTTACGGTGGATGAGGTGGGGGTTCGGATTATTAACGAGTTTAATTTCCAGCGGAATGAATAGGCAATTCATTAAATTTCTCTTCAGCAGTCCTGGATTTTTTTTGGAACAAAGTGTATTTTTGAGCGAGAAGATAATCAATTCTATTGGTCCTCGGTGACATATTCCAAATTTGTTGTTTTGATCCCATACCTATATGAACTTTATCACCGTATGGGTAACTCTCTGATGGCGCAGTGGTAGCGTCGTCGATTCGTAATCAAGGGGTCCTGGGTTCGATTGGAGTCACATTGCACAGTGGTCCGTATCCCACTTTAAACTGTAGGTCCAGTCCATATTAGCTTTACTGTGGATAAAGTGTACTTAAAACCCAAACTGTCCGTATTTGCGACGAAGAGGTGAGGGCTCACATGTTCTCGATCTCGCGCAAGGTACGGGTGTTCGTTATTCAGGGCGGCTACTCACCGGGAATTCCTTGAATTCCGGGAATTATAAGTGATTCTACTTGATTTAATCTCAGTAGACGTGAAAAATTGCAACTCTTGTTAATCCAAATCACATTGAATTCATGCATATTTATTAATGCCTTTATGCAAGTTTTCCACAGTTTAGCTTTCATTTTTATCGAGGAAGGCATAGGAAAGAAAGCTGGGTGTAAAATAAAACATAATTCTCTCAATCCGTTTGCTTTTTTAGTATCCTTTGCAGAGCAAACAATCCATCTGACAAGAGGAAGATTATTGCAAGACATCTTAAAGTTGATTAGGTAAATTTGAATTTTAAATTCTTATAAAATTAACAAATTTTTCGTAGATTAATATGTCCCGTAATATTTGAGACTGTGTTTGTCGATGCATTTGGAATCGGAGTATGTTATATGTAAACTCCACAATTTAAATTAATTATTACATACACACACACATTAATTGAATTCAATTATATTTTTTCCGAATCGCACAGACCCTTTATATTGTTAATATATTTGTGTGGGGGAAGGAGGGGGTGAGAGGCGGTAATACGTAAGGTTGATATAGAGAAACATCTGCTTGTACCCTTGAATATTTGGAAATTTCTCCTTGAAAACCGGGAATTATACTTGAATTTTATTAACTTCTTACTGTGGGCACCCTGTTATTCAGAGATACGCGGTCAGAAGTTACCGCAAATTATAATCCATGTGTATATAATATTACATTCTCCAGTTAAAATTTGCGGACCTCCCCGATGCCTCAGTGGTAGTGTCGTCGCCTTGTAATCAAGGGGTCCCGGGTTCGAAACTCGGTGGAGGCACATAGTGGTTCAGATCTCACTTTAAACTGTAGATCCAGTCCCGATTAGCCATTCTGTGCATAAAGTGGACTTAAAACACCAACTCAATCAATCCAGTTAAAATTTAGTACTTTCCCTTTCTTTACGTGAGCATCGTGTGCTGTGGTTAAGGAGAAGGAAACAGGTTGGGGTATATTAAATAAATTATAAGCAGACACATTTACATGTTATATACAGGGCGTTTCCGTGATCTTGAATGAAGCTGGTATGGTGGATGGAGATTGACCCAAAGTACCAATATGACATGAGGAATCCTTGTCCGGAAACGCGTCATTACAAAGTTATGAGCCAAAACTAGTTGGAACTGTCTATGACAGTGGAATAAGAAAACTGAAAGAAAGCGGCTTGAAGATTTAACACGGACATTGCTACAGTGTATCGTAGCACTTTACGATGTAAACTTTACAGTAGGTGTTCAAAATGGCGGCCCCGATATCATTAACAGCAGGCTGTGATGGGGGCATTTAGAACAGTCACCTGTTTGTCATGACGCTTGCCGCCCACTAATGAAAGTAAATATCGAGTAAGAATGAAACAGAGTACTTCCGCTGTTTTTCCTGAGTGCTTCTGTTAAGTGATGCTGAAACGAGTTCTGAAACACATGACGTAATGGTGTGTAATATCCCCAGCGTGTACCTGTATACAGTGGCGTACTTGGGGTTGGGTGGGGGTAGCTGTGGCTATAGCGCCTCCCGAAATTTTTAGAAAATCAAAAAAATTCAAATGAAATCAATTAATAACTCGAAAAAACAAACCCTGCTTACCATTTTTCTTGGAGTACAATTTTAACAGAGTGAAAAGCTCCAAATATACGAAATATCGGTTGTATTATGTTGTGCTTTGGCAGCCACATGATTGATTGAGTTGGTGTTTTAAGTCCATTTTATGCACATTAAGGCTAATCGGGACTGGACCTACAGTTTAAAGTGGAATCCGAACCACCATGTGCCTCCACCGGGTATCGAACCCGGGACCTCTTGATTTCAAGGCGACGACGCTACCACTGCGCCATCGGGGACGCCCGGGCAGTCGCATGAGATCTACGTCGTAGAAATTTAGACAAGTCAGTTTTCCAAAGGCAGCAGCTCTCTCTTTGCAGTCTCACTGGTGGCTGTTTGTAAAATGCATTTAGACCTGGATTAAAATATATAGGGTGGCCCACAGCAAACAGCACAATAACAAGTGGTGCAGAAAGTAAAGTGCGGTGGCGCACCTGTGCGGAACACAAAGAGTCTGATAAAGGCCTGCAGAAGAGCGTTGTAGCCATGCAGCTCCACTGCACATTCTTCCAAAAAGATTGAGTAATAGTCCACATATCCTTTACCACCATGGGTACTAGGGTGGAGTGAAAATTTTTTTCTTGAATTTCGAAATGCCTGTAGTCAGAAAAGTTGCAGTTTGGTATCAGATAGTCAAATAAAAGAAATCAGCTCTGTAGGTCAATTCCTTCTGGTGCGCCAAGGCCTCCGAAGTTTTCATATTTTCACTTATTTTAGCGTATTGAAAGATACATGGAGATTTTCTTTTTAAAAAAATTCGAAATGCCTGTAGTCAAGAAAGTTGAATTTTGGTATCAGATAGTCAAATAAAAAAAATCAGCTCTCTAGGTCAAATTCTTCTGGTGCCCCAAGGCCTCCGAAGTTTTCATATTTCCACTAATTTTAGCGTATTGAAAGATACATGGAGAATTCTGGATGTGATGAAATTATATCTTCATATCCGCCTTTAAAAGCAAAATGAGAAAAACTCAGGAACCTCATGTTTCAGAAATTAATGAAAGTGTTTCTCACCAAGTGGTAGGAATTTTAATGAAAGGTTCATTGCCATCAGTGTCACATCAGCAAGTCGTTGCAAAAGTGAAAAAAATTCACGAACACTATCGAAATCTCTTAAAGCCCTTTAAGCGTAGACAAAATGAAGAAAACTAGAAGAAAAAATTGCATTGTATTGCTCACATGCTAACTCTACATTATTTGATATATCGTGTTTCAAGTGTAAAGACTTTTCAACCTGTGTTTGTTCTAGAGAGAAGAAAAGTACATATTCAAGAAAGATAATTTCTTTTCGATCAAAGAACAACGAGAAAAATGTTCATTGGAAAAACTGATTTAAAAAAATCGAAAGAATTGCAGAAGAAGCAAGCAAGAAAAGCTATGGAAGAAGCAAGACTTTAGAAACATTTGTCAAGCTGTAGTGTCAATGCTGCTACTAGTAATCCTCAATCAAGTCCATCAAGTGAACTGGAGGAAGAAGGTTCATATACTGACAGCGACACGAGTAAAGTACTTAAAAACCAAATCGGAAATGCCCTCCACTTCAGCGAATTCCTCATTAACCTCAAACAAAACTCAAATGCGGTTGCCTCTTAAGAATTTTGCTAGAGAGTGTGACAGGCATCGCATATCTGACAGAAGTGCAGCTAAAATTGCTAGTGCAGTTCTTCAAGATGTAGGTGTTATTAGTGATGCAGATGTTTCTAAAGTGATATATGGGAGCAAGGTTAGAAGGGAAAGATGTAAAGTCAGGAAAACAGCTGCTGATAGTTTGGATACTCTGACTGGATTGTATTTTGATGGCAGGAAGGACCAGAGAAGAATTAACGAGAAGAGGGGAGTGAAGAATTATGGTCGCGTCGTAACAGAAGAGCATGTGACTTTAGTCCAGGAGTCAAATTCCAAGTATATAGGACACGTCACTGTATCACTATAAAAAATGAGATCTTGAGCTTCTGTGCTAGGAAGGAAATAAGTATGGACGATCTTTTAGGAGTTGGATGTGATGGTACAAATGTGAATACAGGAAACAAAGGAGGAGTTATTGTTTTACTCTATTGTTAGACCCCTCCAGTGGCTTATTTGTTTGCTGCATATAAATGAACTCCCACTGCGCCATCTCTTTCAGAAAATTGATGGATTCACAACTGGTCCAAAAGATTTTTCTGGGGAAATAGGAAAAGCTCTACAAACTTGCGAAAAACAACCTCTTGTGCAATTCGATCCAATAAATGTTCCTTCTTCTTGTCAGCTTGTTGAGAATGTTGACTTTGAAGACTTAAGTACTGATCAGAGGTATCTCTATAATTGGTGTATTAGTGTAACAAATGGACACTGCAGTGATGAATTAGCGAATCGTAAACCAGACCCATTAAACCATTCTAGGTGACTAACAACAGCTGCAAGACTGCTAAGGTTGTATGTATCGACTGATAAACCCTCAAACAATTTGACAACTCTTGTGACCTTTGTGGTGATGGTATATACTCCAGTGCAAAGAGATGGATTTATATTTTCAACTATCAAGTCAAGAGCATTGATGAAAACATTTCACACTAAGAAAGAATATAAGTTATAAAAATAATTAGTATTACGATATTGGGCCATATGTAAATGTAAAAGTTTAACATTGTTACATTTTTTGGGTACTAATGGGTACTTGGGTAGTTTATTTTATGTATTTCGGTAGCACAACTTGATGGTTGTATTCAAATATCTATTTTTTGCACTTGTTTACTTAGGAAACAGGGTATTCTGTGTTTCAGTTCAGGAAAATAAATAAAAAGTTATAATTTTTGGTGAGTAAATGCTGATTTTCAATATGAAATCTTCAGTGACCCTGGGGCACCACTAAAAATCAATTCTCTTTTCTGAAATAATTAGGGTTAATTAACTGTATAATAACACAGCTTTTCCCACTACAGGCATCTTCATTTTTTGAAAAAAAAATTGCCCTATATTTTCACTCCACCTTAATGGGTACTTTCTAACATCGAGCAATGTCCCCATTTGGAGATGTCCCGTAACCAGCTAGGTCGCCAGACCTGATTGCCTGCAGACTATTTATGAAAGGTATTTGAAATACAACGGAATATTTTAGTTTTTTCCTACCGCTTGCAAATTACCAGAGAGTTTAAAACATCAATTCGTGTAGAAATTCGGGTCACTGTACAGGAAATGAACCAGGAAGTCATGTTGAGCGTGAACGTTTACAAAGCAGCATTGACGCCGATGAAGGTCATTTGCCTGATGTTATCTTTAGAGTACATTGTTTGACATTGGTTTTCTTGTTGGTGTATAAGCATAGTTTTGGGTGCATCCATAAATAGAAATAATTAAAAAAAAAGAAAGAAAAAGTATTGCACAATCATCAATACATTTTTTATTATAGGTGGTTTCTTTTGTACTATTTCCGCGGGACATTCTTGTAGATAAATAGAGACATGGGTCTTTCTTATTTAACAATATGCATGACTGGAAGAACACTGTTACAAACTTGAAATTCCTAATATTTCTCAATCAGCGTGGGATCAATGCAATATTGCTGAAAATTCCAGTGCACGTTGTATTGCAGATCATTTCAGGCTCGCCCTTCTACATGTGCGTCACAGTACTCTTAAATAAAATTATAACACCTTGAATAAATATTATAATACATCTATATTAAACTAAACGTTATTCCAATTGCAATCGTATATGTTTTGATGCTATACCGTTTGTAACATTATTTTATAACATGAGGTTGTCAACCTCAATTCAAATTCTATTACGTTCATAATATTTATAATTACCAAAAATGTAGCCATTTTTCTTCCGATACGAAGCGCAACTAAAGTGTACTGACTTACTTTTTAAAAAGTGTGCAGAAGCTTCCAAATGTGTACTTAAACTCTCATGTATTCTAAAAGTGTACAAGAAGTCTATTTAAAATTGTTTCCATCGGGTCGTACACATCTGGTACACTTTACGTACGCTTTCAGTACAGAATTGGTGCACATTTTAGGAGAAAATGAACGAGAATTTTTCAAAAAGTGTATCTTATAGTGTAACACAACACGATTTACCACACATTCACGGTAAATAGCGCGGGTGACAACGACCCATCTTTTCGCAACACGTCCCCGCTACGTAGAACACCTGTACATCCTTGTCTTCCTCTTAGGCCAATCTACGTCATTGCCTATTCTGAGAATGTTCCCAGAAGGATAACCAAATTTCAGTTAAATGCGAGAAGCAAATTTAACCGGCAAAGTCTCTGTTGGGGATAAATATTCAGATCATTAAATATTAAGCTGTTTCGGATAGATCCGGCCAGAAACGCATGGAGTGGTGAAGCGGGAGCAAACATTTTTTGGCTAGACCTGTAGCATGGAATCCAGTTCTCATCTCTCTCTCTCTCTCTCTCTTTTACGGTTTGGCCCATCAATTATTCATCGAGGGGCCGGAGGTAAAAGCGCGAAAGCATGCATGCAGAGAAAGATGTAAAGGATTTTCGAATACGACCAGCCCTCCCAAGATAGAAATTGCTTGATTTCCTGAGATGGTCTTTTAGAGATTCCTTTTCTGGTCTTTTGCTTCGCGTCCATCATTCCTTGTTCCATCATCCCATTCCGTGTCAGCATTCTTCTCTCAGTCAATATATATACATCTATATATATATATATATATATATACCTCCTCCTCCTAGCTTTCCCATTTTTCTACAGATCGAGCTTAGAGGAGGAGAGAGAGATGAAAGAATTTTTCTTTTTCTTTTTGGAGATTCCAAGAGAATTTTCTTTTACTTTTTCTTCCCTTCCCGTGCCCTGATCCACGAGATATTTCTCATAATCAAGACATTGCATATTTTTACATTCTTAGATCGTTCAAGAGAGGAAATGTTTAAACGTATTTCTCATCTAGGAGATATATTTTTTGTTTTTGTCAGCATGCCTGATCCCCAGATAGGGTTCATTCTTCACTATATGGCCTTTCCAGTATGTCACAGGCTTTCGAAATGTATAGGGTGTCCTTTAAGTAATGCATACTCAATACAGAAGGTGATATTATTACCAATAAATTTTCATGGTACGTTCTGTAAATTTTTTTTTTTGTGAAGCCCCTAAATATTGCAGTGTATTTATGCTAAACAAACTAAACCTAACGTACTTAACCTAAAAACAAAGGCGCTAACGGAACGGAAGAACGGAAGGAGCTCAGTCGGGTGTGCTACTAGTGAGACAGACCAGCAATGTTTACGTTGAGTGTGTGTGAACGCGTGTGGGCATTCTGTTGTTTTAAGTTTCGTTACAGGCCGCCAGGAGGTAGGCATTAATGTACACAAAATGGCAGAGGTGAGCAATTTGTCCTTCGAGAAGTGTAAAAAGTATCAATTGTCCACCCAGATCTCCCGATTTAACACCGTTAGATTTCTACCTGTGGGGAACTGTGAAGAACGATGTGTACGCCGCAAAGTCACTGGCACTGGGTGACATGAGACATACGATTGAGACTACTTATGCTTCCCTTCCCTTGGAGAATTCAAATATGACCGGGACTGTTTTTTTTATTGTTTTTTTTACTAAATACTTAATTGCACATGTCACCCTTCAAAGTACTCCACTTCAGAGTCCATACATTTTTTCCAACGTTCGTAAAGCATCTTAATGCCTTTTTCTCGGTTGGCTGCGTATCCACTCCAGAATACTAAAGATGATGGTGTTTTATCCGCAAACCGCATGCCTTCCAAGTCTGATCCAAGCCTTCCAAACAGGTAGAAATCACCTGGGACTAAATCGGGACTGTATGGCGGGTGTAGCAGAAGGTCTCATTTCAATTTTCTGAGGGTTGCCATAGTTGTTTTGGCTGTGTGAAACCGTGCATTGTCTTAGAGGATGGCTACCCGCTTTCCACCTCTCTTCACTTCTGTTGTCAGAAGTTCTGAGTAATAAGCTGTAGTGACTGTTCTGGATACTACCTGTAAGAAAGTCTGTATGGATAACTCCCTGCCAGTTCCAAAAAAACGTTGTCATCACTTTTCCTACCGAACGGGTCCTCCGCGCTTTCTTGGGTCTTGGAGAGTCGGTATGCCGCCACTCACGTGAGACTGCTAGGATTCATTCTTCACGCGTTCTGTTCCCTCTCTGAAGTACTTACACCAATCAAACACACGGGTTCGTGAGAGACACCTTTCCCCATACTGTTGTTTGAGTCTCTGCAAAATTTCAGATGGCTGGACGTTTTCTCCAACGAGATATTTGATCACCATGCGTTGATCCACGCTCCGTGGCACCTTCCGTTCGTTCTCATCACTCTAGCAAACACTCAGGCACGACTGAGCAGAGCAGGTTCTCTCCTGCGCGGGAGGGAAAGCGGGGATTGTGGCTCTATTCTCTCAAGGACGCACAACTGCTGCGCACGGCAGGTTGTTTGAAAAAAGAAATCAGTCCCGGTCATATTTGAATGACGACCTAGCAGATTTGTACTGTGGAAGCTACTGGATCACATCCCGGATTGAATTTCTTGTGTGGTTCTATGTATCCTGTCATGTCTTCGTCACTCTTATCTTGCTAGCACAAAACAATTGTGTTCATTCAACGAACGACGGCTGTAAGGGGTGCCGCTTTCTCAAAACACCCAAATGTCAACCTCACTTCCACGTTGCACACCTTATACTACATTTTGCGGACTAGCGAGGCTCTGGCGTCTCTGGATTCACAGCCAGTTTAATCCTCCGTAGGGCTTGTGTCATGTCCTGTCCATATGTGTTTCTGATTGTCCCTTCATCTTATTATCTTAGCAGTTAGTGAAAACTGGCAGAGACGCGAAGTAAAATAAAACAAATCAGTTATTCAACGAACGACAAAATGGCTATAGATACATCAATAGGCCACCCCCTTCCTTTTGTACTAAAGTTTGTAATTCGTCACTGGCCATAACGGTTATTCTTAATATGATGTACATTTGCAAGTAAAATATGTAATGAGAGACAGTCGTCTATTCCAGCCACTCCAGAATTTCCAGGAAAAAAAATACGAGTTGAAGGGAATATATTTCTGGACTAGGATAACATGAAATGATATAGACTGGTCCACTTTTTTCCAGATTACAAAAAAGAAAGAGAAATGTGTTGGCATGAATTTTCCAACAAAGCTTTTCAACATATCGCTTCTTTCTTTTCCATCCTTGAGCTAAAAAGGAGCTCCTCCTCCCCCTGCTCTGCGTCCTTGCTTATGCGGCTAAGTAATAAAGGTTACGTTCCGAAAATATTGCATTGGTTTCTTCTTTGTTGCAGAACAAAACTCAACGCAAAATTCCATTCGCAAATACAAAAGTGGAGTTTTTGTTGAAACACGCTGGAGTTCTTTCAGCCGCTGCCGGCATGGGGTCCAGGATATTGAATGGAATGGTTGTTCTTTTCTCTGTTGCTTTCGTAGCCTTCAGGGTAATTTTATTTTGTTCCATTTAATTTTTATCGTACGATTTATTGCTTGCACGGATATGCCTGACATTCAGGGTGGATCAAAAATGATTTTTATTTTAAAAAATCATTTTTGATTTTTTTTTATTTAAATCGGATTTTTTGGATTTAAATCATTTTTTTTATATATTTTTAAAAATATGATTAAAATTACCTGTATGGCTTTTCCACCATACATATACGTAGATATATGTATTTTTCATAGAAAGCTTTTTTCTAGTAAACGGCCCTTTAAAACAGTTTGATTAAAGCAAATAAAACATTAAATATTTTTATAGTCTTTGCAGCTGAATTTTGGCAATTTTCTTGATGATTGTTTGCAGAATATCAGATGCCATGTTTATTTATACTTTACTATAATGACACTATGTAACATGATTAGTATTTTGTATAATTTTCTGGACAAAATGTTTGTACTTTTGTCTATAAAAATTATTGAATTTTAAATCCAGAGCAATTTAAGTGTGTTTACAATGTACATATTACATTTCCTTTCGTATGATCCTCACTCCATCCAATATATATGTAGCCCCAATCCCATTGACTCACTGACATAAATGTTCTCCATGAAGGAAGCCTCGGAGGCAAAAAATGCCCGATTACGACCCCCCATGAAATTGTCCCAAAATGCGGAGAAAATTAAGAAATCACTCACTTTGCCCTTTCGTAAGGGTGAAAATGCCATTTTTTCACTTCCTTAGCAACAGTTTCCACGGGCATTTTTTGCAGCACAAATTGTTTCCTTCAATTCTTAATTGTCTAGCTACAGATTAAATTTCTCACAGATCACACACTAATGAATGAACTCCTGGTTTGAAAAAGGTGCCTCAAACAAGTTTGACATTTAAATTATACAGTCCAGATACAACTAAGTATACATTGTTCTACTCAATGCGAAAATATCTACATCGTGCTTGTTTTAACTAAATGTTTATGGGTATAATAACTAAAGAATCTTTAGAGCTTGCCGTGCTTGTTGTTGTCCATAGAAACGGACGTTGCTAGGGAACTTAAAGAAAGTTTATTTTCAGCCCGAAAACTACTGTAAGGGAATTATTCAAGATATGGTAAATACTGCTTAGCGGTAATCCCAAGTAAAATGTAAATAAATAAATAAAGGGAATTATGCTAGACTTTTCGAATTTCAAAACATGAGCATCAGAATATATTTCAGAGCAGAGGTAGGAATTTGATGGGAATAACGGATAACAATTATTTTTCAATTACGTTTAATAATGTGAAAATGACAAAAGACGTAAATATTGCTTTTCCATTTTAATGTCGCTATTTAATTCGTTTATATGAAATATCTAACTACTTTGAAACGGACAATATTTACCAAGTTTTTATTATGTCAATAGACAATAATGAGTTGAATATTTGTACAGAATTAGAGTACACACATAAAGTTATTTTCTAAACTTTTCTAATCAGCGAACTTATACACTTGTTCCCCTAATACAACATGCAGACATTTTCAAAGTCATTAAGATCATTGAGGAACTTCATCTATAACGTGATTGAGTCCACAACGTAGCCGAAGGTCACGCATGCAAGCGTACAAGACGTGGCCGAAGGCCACGTCGAAAGTTCGCGAGTTAGTATATATATATTTTTTTACTTTCTTAGAGCCTAATAAACACCATTAAGTGATTACGAGATTAATGTAAGTGATTCTGATATCTACAAAATCATTATGTACATTAGTTTAATAATGGTTTATTTAAATCGCGTGTTGTTTCTGTTGCTTTCATCAAAGTCACCCTGAATGAATTAAGGAAAATATTGTAAGTGTAATTTTATATTGGGCATGCGCAAAGATTCTTAACAGTATTGATCGAACATGTATATAATATCTTGTAACGTAAAGCAGTGTTTATGTTTCAAAGATATATGTGCCTATACTTCTATACGTTAATAGTTCATTACCTAGTAATGTGGAACACGCCCTTTAATAAAGGAAAATTGAATTAAATTGAATTGAATCATGGTGTAGGTTATAAGTTTCAAGGGTTTGTTCTTGCTGCCAGCAAGCTGATCTGGAAGTAATTGGTAGCAACAATGCAGAAAAGCTACTGTTATGGTGTAAACACCAGGCAGCCACGATCTTACGAAAACGCTAACACAGGGAAAAGACGAAAGATTAGACTGCCTTTTCCACTCAATATCTGTCGTGTCCCTTGGCGGGCAGTAATTAGACTTATATCATAATAATCCATGATTGTTTAGCTGCAAGGCAGTATTTTCAGAATTTAGCTACGTGGACGCAAAAGAAAGTTATGCCCGTGCAAAACAAAACCTGTATATTGTATTCTTAACATTTTTTACATTGTATATGTCGTATATATAGACATAGGTTAAATGATTCACACACGTAGGTACTTCATAATATAAAGATTAACACGAGGATACAAAATAACGATTTAATACTAAACTTACAAGAACCATTTCTAAGATGGCTGAACACACAATCTCATCAATCAATAAACTTTACAAACAATTGAATATCGATTCAGATATTATGCACACTTAACAGTATATATATATATATATTTGTTAACAGATCGCATGGCAGTTGCGGGGAGAAGAGGGTAGCTGAAGGAAGCTATAGTCCCTGGTTAAAAATTGAGTGTAGTGTGTGGCGTTTAAAAGTTTCAATGTATATTTGTTGATCACCGGGGATGAAGGTGATAGTTTGTACTTAAGTGAATATGTTTCTCATTGATACTTTATTGATTTGTATTTTATTGTGAGGTAGTATTTGTGTAGAGATGAAAGTCTGTAGATCCATCATGACACCGAGGAGTCAGATATAAGCAGCGCAGTTCGGTGACTTGTGACCTTTGTACTCGAATCTCTGATAAATGTGGAATCTGTACAGCCGTCCTTTCCTTAAACACTCGAACCTTGGGACGAGGAGTTGACGCCCTGAGGTGTTACTGAGTGTGAAGCCAAGGCTCAATAGACCCATCAACCGAGCAAGTCCAAAGGCGGATCTTGCAATCTCTAATTTCACCTATTAAAATAATTAACACAATAACTGCCTGCTGTAAAATTTCATTTTTTTTAGTTAAGTGCTTTTTTAAGTGCCTCCACCGGGGATTGTACTCTGGGCCCTTTTTATCATCAACGTTATCCATGGAGGTTCTACATGAGAAGGACGGACAATGAACAACAACACACACTGACATAACAACGGCTTGAGCTGCACTGCGCATGCGTAGACTTTTCTGTACTTCACACAGATAAGTAGTGCGAATGGGCCCTAAGGCCAGCTTTAGACGAAAGCATTTCCTTACCATTTTTCTTAGCATTTATGCCATGACCAAAAAGCTACCGTGTAAAGTAAAAAAATCTTATGGTATTTCAGATGCCATGACATATTTCATGGCATTTCTCAAGGATAGAACCGGCTCTATTTCCGTAGCATTTTTCGTAGCATAGCCAATCAGAAGCGACCTCTAGGTCACGAGAGCAGCTGTAATGGCGGCCGCGTGAGATGTAAACAACGCATCACTTCACACTTTTAAAAGACGATAAAAATTCAACCGAGATGAATATCACTTCGTATTAAATGGTTTTAGGTAGAAAAGAATGGCGCTCATTAAATACATACTTTATAACGTTTACTGTACACGCATGGAAGAATATTTTATCATTTTCAATTGTAAACACACTGCACTCAGCATAGACAGCGTAACTCGACGTGTCTTTCGTGCTGTATGCATTGTAATTGGAACAGCTAACCGAAATATTCCATGAAAAGATTTCGTGTAAAGTACTATCTTTTATATATCTTTTTAAGCATTTACATAGTATTTATGCTAGCAAAAATGTTTAAAAAAATGCTTTCGTCTAAAGCCGGCGTAAATCAGTAAGTTCGCACAGAAATCAAAGCCAGTTCTAAGGAATTCTCTATTTGTACATACCACTAAGAAAGACAGTCACTTGGGACCATGGAGAATAACGCAGAGCAGAAACTATTCGCGACAAAACAAAAAAATACAATTTATATTCCAGCATGGTTTAGAATCAAATTCGAGCCGACTCCCTTGCCCCCTGACCCCATTTGTTCATCCAATCTTATAGGAAGAGCGTCTGAGAGATTCGTGGCTTCAGAAGATGAAATATCGACGCAGAAAAGTTGGGAAGACATATTTATTCAGTGACAATACAGGGAACGCATTCGTGACATGTGTTCAAATGGAATTTCTAATAAGTCATAAGTTTGTCCTGCCAGCAAACAAAGAATAAGGATTGCTCGCATTTCTATCCGCCATAAATCTCTGCTGTGCATTTCAAGCATGATGCAAATTTAAGCATCAATTTCAGACATGTGAAATTAGAGTGTTGTATGTTAATACAGTACGTTCGTTTTGGCTCTGGGCCGAGATAGCGCGTGACAAGGCGCAGATGCCGGCATTTTCGTGCCGTAACGTCGTATTTATATTGCATAACGAGTACTAACCTGTGTTATAAGAGTTGTTCAAAGTTGTATATCTTGTACTTTCGTTTCCTTTGTACTTATTTATAAAAAAACACAGTGAATAAGAGGTTATCTTGATAGGTGTAGTAACTTTTGTAAAGACGCACCTTGGAGTCTTTTCGAGTAGACTGATAGAATTGATTGATTGATTTTCTTTTATTTTATTTCGCATTTGTGCCACTTTTGGTTAATTTGCGAAGATAGGGATGAGATTGATGATATGATGAGATTGATGATATGATGAAATTGATGAATGGACACTCACAAACATCCAGGACGGCATTCGTAAGACTTTATAGCTCAATGCAATATAGCTCTTCAGTTATTCATTCTTAGTGTTATTAGCAATAGTATTAAAGTTATAAGGAGTATGCAAACTCACAAATGCATGCTGTACTGTAGACTATAAGATGCTACTATTTAAATGCAACCATTAAAATAAGCGTTACACATTCTTTTATTGTAAAACTGCCTTCTTTGTTGTAATATGCCTCTTTTATGCAAATTATGGGTATGTGATCATTATCATCGGTATTCTACCAGCAATAACATTTTTTGTAGAAGTTAAATTATTTAATCCATATGTTTAATGTTCTCCATCTATCGACTATCGTTATCGGTATTGTCTGGACCATCTCGTGCTCGTCTCAGTGGTCCCGAAGGATAAGTTCAGCCTCCTATCCATTGATTGGTTGGTTTGCTGTTTCAAGGCCACTTTTTTACACAGTAAGGATAATCCGAACTGGACCTACGGTTTAAAGTGGGATATGAACCACTATGCGCCTCCACCGGGAACCGAACCCGGGACACCTTGATAACAAGGCGACGATGCTACCACTGCGACATCGGGCAGGCCCAAGCATCCTCTCGAGTCAGTCATGTTACTGCCGAAAGCTTTTGCAGTATATAGATTCCATTATATTTTCTTGAATCGCCTAAGGCAAGGTCAGCGTAAATATTTACAAGGATTCGTTGCATGATATATTTGGTACGAGGGTCACTATTTATATTTTTAGCCTAACAATGAAAAACAGGAATTTGGCATTGAAAACTGCTTTATTGTTTTTCGAAGTATTCTCTTTTATGGTCAATACACTTTTGCATTCGTTCGAACCATTTGTGAAAGCAGTTTTTCCAATCTTCTTGAGACACCTCCATAATATGGTTTTTGAACGCATCAACGGCGTCTTCCGCCGACGAAAATCGTTGTTCACAAAATTTATTCTTGACATCCGGGAACAAGAAGAAGTCATTGGGTGCCAAATCAGGACTGTACGGCGGATGACCCATCAATTCGATTTTTTGACTGTTCATAAAGTCGGTTGTTAGACGAGATGTGTGACAGCTGGCATTGTCTTGATGAAGAATGATCCGACGGCGTTTGTTTGTTTTCCGTATTTGACCGAAGATCTCTGGCAAACATATTGTTGTGTACCATTCAGAGTTGATCGTTCTACGTTCCTCTAAAGGCACAGTTGCAACATGACCAGTTTTCCCGAAAAAAAACAGGCGACCATTTGTTTCGATGTGCTTCGAGCGCGAACAACGTTTGTTGGATTGGGTTCATCTTGAAACACCCATACAGTCGACTGCTGTTTACGTTCCGGCTCATATGCATATATATCCATGATTCGTCACCTGTTACAATCTTATATACGTCTTTTGAAGCACCACAATTGTATTTATTGAGAATTTGTTGCACCAATTGACGCGAGCGTCTTTTTGAGTTTTTGTCAAATTGTTTGGGATCCAACGAGAACATACCTTTCTCACAGCTAAATGATCATGTAATATTTTATATATGCTGGTGGAACTAATGCCTATGTTTGCCTCAATCTCACAGTATGTCACATGACGATCTTGCAGTATTAGGTTTTGCACAGCATCGATGTTTACTTGAAGAACAACTGATTTTGGACGACCTTCGCGAATCTCGTCGGTGAGCGAATGGCGGCCACGATTAAATTCGTTATACCAGCGTTTCACAGTGGCAAAGGATGGGGCTTCATCGCCAAATGTGGAAGTAAGTTGATCGATGCACTCTTGTCTTGATAATCCACGTCGAAAATCGTAAAAAATCATCGCACGAAAATGTTCACGAGTTAATTCCATTTCATTGTTGTCGCGCAATGTCCAAGGCAATATAAACAACACAAATGAAGCTATTGACAAAACATTTGAAGTACGTTAAGGTCAATAATGCCAGACGATTCCGTGCAAACGTCAAATCGCGCCTAACTTCAATTAGTGTTGCCAAGGCTCAAAATATAAATAGTGACCCTCGTACATCAATGATTTATTGCAATTCATTAGTAATCCCGCGCGAAAACTCCAGTGTTTTGTGGATTCCTGCATCCACTTGGAACGTGCTAGTGGAGCTTGGAGAAAGTTATTGTCGAGGGAGTAGATCTTCTGGAGCTTTGAATAGAGGAGAAAGAAACATGTGCAAGTGTAATCAATGCCACTACGTTCAAAATACCGTATCCTGCATGGGAACAATTATTCAAATTATATTCAGTCAATCAAAGCTGACTTTATTCCAACATTAATAAAATTTGTTGTAATAATATAAATATATGAAGACACATTATGTACCATAAACGTAAATAAAACATGCATAAGTATTCATATATTTTGTATTACAATTAATGATAATTATCGATTATAATCGTTTGTGTATAATTTAATTTCAAGAGAATTTCCTCAAATAGCAGTTACTGAGTGATATTTTAAATTAGTAACTGTAACTGTGACTTAGTTACTTTTCGACCAAGTAACTGTGAACTACAACTCAGTTACTTTTCAGACCAAGTAACTGTAAGTCAGTTACTTTTAGACCAAGTAACTGTAACTCAGTTACTATTAGACCAAGTAACTCTAACTCAGTTACTTTTGGCTCAATTAACTGTAACTCAATTACTTTTGGACCAAGTAACTGTAACTCAGTTACTTTTAAACGAAGTATCTGAAAGTCAGTTACTTTTTGGACCAAGTAACTGTAACTGTTACTTTTGGACCATGTCACTATGACTCAGTTTCTTTTGACGAAGTAACTATAACTCAGTAACTTTTCGACCAAGTAACTTTAACTTAGTTACTTTTTGAACAAAGTAACTGTAACTGAGTTGCTTTTAAAACTTAACTTTCCGGGCACTGTCGCACCACACATCACAGAGATCTGTAGCAGATGAGGGATCTTTCTCTGTGGTTCAAACCTGCTCAATATTCACGAATCAGAGGTGTTAAATTAGTCACGAGAGAGGTTGGGAGACCCACATTCAGAAACGCCCTTGGTGAAGAGTCAAAGGTGACCCCGTCCTCTAGCCCGTCCCGCTCAATAACGAGCGGCCACGAACCAAATGCCTTCGCTCCCACGAGCTTTTGAAGCTAGTCAGACGAACCTTCTGTTCCTCCTCCTCTAGCGCATGTATGCTTAAAATATCAGGATCCTTTAACCTGCTTCCGGTTCAAGCAGCTAAACTTTCCACCTAAGCCTAACTTGGATGTAGTAGGGAAGTTATCCACATGTAAACGCAATTTTCTTATTATGTGTCTCTTTCAGGATTTAGGGGCTATGAAAACCAGGACAACACAAAAGTGCGCCCATTATTGTGTTGTTTGTGTTGTTTACGGCTGTTGCAAGCGTAAGATCACAATTTATGTCATCGTTTCATTAATGATACAACCATAACATGGGATAAATTTAATCCTTGACTACTATGGACGTTGATAATCACACGAGTCTGTCAAACCACTGTTTTGATTTTAAACTGTAAACTAGATATTTTGCTATTTTCAATTTGAGAGGCATCCCCGGGTTCAATTCCCGATTGAGGCACATAGTGGTTCGGATCCCACTTTAAACTGTAGTTCCAGTCCAGATTAGCCTTACTGTGCATAAAGTTAACTTAAAATACCAAATCAATCAATCAGTCAACAACGGTTTCCAATTATTATGATATTGTTTAATTAAGAAACCTGACGTAATTTATGCAAAGAGAAAGAAAATCGGTCAAAAATTGCAAGAATAGCTTCTTTATTTTTAGGAAATTCCGAATTCAGAAAATGTCTACATTTTTATTTTGCCAGAAGAGCACGAGTTCAACGTTATAAGTAATATTTGGGTATATTGAAAATTAGCAATGAGCCATTTGAAGTACAACGTAACCAAAAAAAACAAAACTAGAATGATACGTCTGTCTGACTGCTCGCCGAAAATATAATTCAATAAGATTTGAACAAAGGCAAGCCCTCGTGACATTGGCAGCGTGAAGCCTACACCCCAATTAAAATATATGGAGAAGAGTTCACTTGCAGTTGGAGGGGTGCGAGAAAAAAAGTAAAATAGATTTCCAGAGCGGTGTGAGAGTCGGTCCATAGTAGTTAAGGGTTGACGAAAAAGAACAAAAATAAACACTTATGCAACGAATCTTGACAATAATGTTACATTATTGGAACATAGCCAATTGATGTGGAACAATAAGTCTGATTTTTGTTATTATTTTCAATAAAGATGTTATTAAATTTTAATCATGGATTTTAAATATCATCAGCCAATTCAAAAATCATCTTCCCTATTACAAAGATTCTTGATCTATCTTGTTATTGGTGGCTTACCCCACTTCTGGAAAAGAAACCTCCATCATGAGTCAATATTGCCATTCTTGTTATCTAATATCTTCCAGCAGGGGCGGCGATTTGGGGGGCATGGAGGACAGTTGCCTCCCCCACTTTTTGCCACTTGTTGTCTTCACCCTCTGGCCTCTTAATGCTAAGCCTTGTTTACCAATAAAAATAAACTGTCCTTGCCCCTTCCAGGTTTGACACCCAATCGCCGCTTTCTTCTGTGATGAACGAAACCACATCAATTCTATGTCTCCCGATACACATTTTAAAACCCCTTCATTTCCTAATCATATGCTTATTGTGTGTTAGCGAGGCTATGGCTCTTGAATTAAAACATGGAATTTCCTGATTGGCCTGCAATACTGTATTATTAAAATCAGGTTAACTGAACAATGGATATAAATCCTTAATAAACGGACACGGCTTCCAGGATTTTGATGAATGCAGCGACAAATTTATGTCTGAAATTTACATCGAAAACTAAAATATTTTCGTTTTTAAAACTTTTATAAAAATACCTAGTTTTTTGTATAAAGATAAATTTATTACCAAAAGAAAGCTTAAACATTAAATTTTTATTTGCGGAAAAGAGTATTGGGCAAATGGTGACAGTTCATGTTTTCACATTAAATTATTCTTGAACTTTCTGCACGCAGTCTTAAGAGTGCCCTGGAGGTTGGCATCAAAAGACTTTTCCTGCCCCGGCGCGATACAGAGACACCTAGCGACATATCAGGGAACTAGGAATACTTCTCGGTTTTGTCCTAAACCAGAGATCAGACAACAAGCCGTGGACCAGAGGACCTCCCCCCCTGGTTATTATAAGTAGTAATAATTCTTGCATAAATCTTCTTTGGTACTGTCATTCAAAGTCGTATTGCTTTCCAATATTTTTGCGTAAATAAATAATTTGCGATTAAACAACAACCTTACATTCATTACTTAATTGAAGTTATTTTATGATATCATTATTTTCATTATGTAATTTTTGTACTTTGTAAGTCTTTCGGGGGGGGAGGTTGGGAATCCTGGACCACCCCTCTTAAATACGTCCTTGACGGTAGGGGTCGAGATAAAGTTACTGTGTCACTGGTTCCAATTCACAGTAAATATGCTCTGCTTCTCTACACTCGAACATACACAAACTCATGGCCTTCCTGCTTTCTTGGTTTCTTGCCTGGGAAAGAGGCAATAATTCAAGCTGTGACAGCTACGGGACCTTCTGACGAGGGGGCCTAACCCATCTGTGCAGAGGATTCAAACACCCGTGCGAACTAGCCCTCCCCGTCAGCCTGAGGCAATTTTCGAAGAGAGACACCTAGTGGTCAAGTGGTGAACTATGATGGACGAAATTCGGCTCAATTATCTTCCGCCGTCGATAATACATGACATTTTTAAACAATCATTTTGGGCTGTGCAAGTGACTTTTGGAAGAAAAGCCCTCCCTAGCTTAGTCATAAAAGGATTGAGCATTACATTAGTATGCATCATAATGGCCATTTTCGTTGGTGCAGCCCACAAATCTTATAACCATTCTGAGCTTATTTGTGTATTTCCTTATGGAAAATTGGAAAAGAAATAATGCAATTTGTGCACATTTATCGAACTGAAATTGCATAAATGTGTCATGTACTCAAAGTTTCATAAAGTAAGTTCACATCTATTTCGTGTTTTCCGGCAAATTTTTGTCCTAAAACGTTATATTCAACAAAATGCAAAAAAAAGAAAACGTTAAATTTAAGCGCTTTCCACGGCTACCTTAAACAAACTCCACCGCCCTCTTAACGATTGGCGAGAATCCTCACTAACAAACTGGCGCACACGGTCAACGTTTCTGTTAGATCTTGATGACCTTGGTCGTCCCGGCGGATTACTCGTCATGCTGCTTCGAGTGTTTTCAAACTTTCTCACCCAATGTTTAATTAAATTTGCGCTTGGGACATCTCTCATTCCTGACAGGTTATAATGATGCCGGTACAAACGACGCACAACAACATAAGAATAATTACTTTTATAAAACGCACGAACACAAAAAGCACGTTGCTGCCCCGTAAAACGCTCCATGGCAACCAAATATTACCAATGTTGACAAGCGTTTGCGATCTATCTCATTTCTCCGTAATGTGCGAATTGCCCCAGAGGGCGGATTCGAAAACGAAAATATTTCTGAGACACCCTTAGTATGTCTTGAGACTAATTTTGACAAGAGGTAACCGCTCTTTCGAAATTCACATTTCCACAAGCTTAAACCAGCTGTTACCATCCTAGAGCTACGTTCTCGTAAAATATTTAAGTTACACACCCTCGGGGAAAGTCTTACAGACCGTACGTGCGCAGGAAAGGAACAAATGTAAGGCCTTAAGGAAAAGAAATGCTCAACCTCCAAAATCTTGTGTCATCAGCATACCAAGGCTACTGCAGCGCGCTCTTCATCCATTCTTCTGGGCTTGGCGCATATTTCAACGTTCTCTTTGAATTGTTGAAAATTTTATGATGCGGCGGTTTCTCGTCAGAATACTCTTTGCGTCGAGCAGCGACGAGATTTGTCATAAGAAGAAAGGAACCTGCAAATATATTTTTTTTACGCCACGAAAAGTAAAAAAGAGAACCGCTCTCCCTTGACGATATTTCAGTCTCTGGATGAAAACAAGCTGAGAATTCTTTTTGCTCGCTGCTTTATTAAGTTTTCTGTTCTGTTCGCTGTCGCTTCTCAGAATCTGGTTTTCCTTAGAAATCACCTTGCTTGGGGCTTGTTAGGACTTGAAGCCTTTACTGGTATGTTTTAGTCCCTCGCTGAGTAACGGCTGTAATGCTGATTGATTGGTTCGAATTACCACTACTAGATGTAGCCTTATGCAGATTTCAGACAGAAGCGACAGAGTGGCCTCACTTATCGCACACTTTTCAAGCACCTTTTTTTCCAAGTCCCGCCCTTTTACGAGTGTATTTATGCTAATAGAACTAAACCTAATATGTCTAACCTAACAACGAAAACAATACGCCCTTACGTCACGAGTCGAAGAGCGGGTGTTTGAGAAGTGTGCGATAAGTGAAACCCTTCTAAAAGTGGCAGGAGACAAGCGACGATGAATGGTATTGAGGAAACGGCCCAGTCCGAGCAACATGTGAAGCTTGTCGCGTCGCTTCGGTTCGAAAGGTTCCATTGAGGCTCTCTGTTTCGATAGAAAGCGAAGAATACTTGACGGTGCGCATGTGTAGTTTGTAGTGAAGTGTCGTTCTAAACTTGCCACTATGGTATGGAAACCTTCTGTCTCGTGTCAATTATCGTTTGTCTCCTGACGTTCTATATTAGTTTATTGATTCTTAAAATGATACAATTTATTGTAGCGTCTCATCACTGCTATAGCTCTTTTCAGTTCTTACGGCGGGCGCTCTAGAAGCTGGCAGGGGAAGTGTGGAGCGGGGATTATGCAACAGACCAACCAGACAACAGCAGTGGCGCCGAGAGACACGACGCGGCCGGAAAAAGTACTACGTGAAACTCGTTCTACTGGCCGCTACGTTTCTTATCGTGCTGGATTGGTCGCTTCCCCGCTCCCCACTTCCCCTGCCAGCTTCTAGAGCGCCCGCCGTAAGAACTGAAAAGAGCTATAGTGCCAACTGACTTATGGGTCACCCTGTATTATGTCCTCAGATATCAAACCGATGCCATGAGCGTTGAATGGTTAACTCACAATCCAGCATTAGAAGTGGAAGGTTGCGTGTTAGAGACCCGACCTTTGCGTGGATGTTTCTGTGGCAGTGTAGATTCAGCAATTCCATCTGATGATCCTCAACATCACGAATGAACCGGGTTCGATAGCCGGTGGCGGCACCTAGTGGTTCGGAGCGCACTTTAAACTGTAGGTCCAGTGTCGATTACTCTATATGTGCACAAATATTTAAAACAAACTAAATCAAACCATCACCGTTAGCCAAAAGGGGCAGAAAATATACACAAAATGAGAGAAAAATACAAAATTTGTTTTATTTTACTTCGCTTTTCTGCCACTTTTGGCTAATCGCAACGATGAGGATGATAGGTTATGCAATGAAATTGATGAAGGGACACTCACAAACAACCATGCGCACAGGATTCGAACCCGGGACCCCTGTCTGCATAGCGCAACACTTACATTTGATTTCATGAGAAGATAATATAGTTAATATGAAGGATATATTAATTGATTACATGTGCATACATATCAAGACAAATACTACTTACAATAGTTTTTGCTGATAAGACGTTCATTCCGCAGATACACTCTGTGGAAAGTAATGTTTAATACCGATCTGCTTATAACTTTTATTGTATCCGGTATGGAAATTTGATGACGTCACAGAGCTATTTTATCGAATAATCCATCGATCCATGCTTCATTATAACGTCGTGACTCATTAGAGATTCTTGCAGAAGATGTTGAGGGAAGTAAAAAGAAACGTCAGAGGGAAAAGAATAGGTCCAGATCCATAATTCATCCAACCAAGTGATTCCTAGATCTCCTCTCTAATCAGGAAAGCACTGTGGACAGATTTAGCTGAGTCAGCGCCTGGACGGACCGCTGAGGATACAGTATATCAAGTGACCTTTCCTAATACCCATCTTTTTTTCTTTACTCCAAGAAGGCAAAGCAGAATCGCAGAAGTATCTCGAGACGTTCATGTCTTCGACAGATATATGAGCAAGATTTCTGTCGGGACTGACGCGAGGGAGAGGGGGGGAGGACCAAGGAGGTACTATTATTGATCTCCCAGAGAGATGTATGTATCCCCAGCTTCCCTCTCTTCAAGGCCGAATAGAATGGGACGGTTCCTTTCGTATGCTGAAACGAGATTAGATGCATTACATAGGGTCGGAATACGATCTTCAATAAGCTCGTTGTTTCTCCGTTTTTCTCCTCTCCCACCAGCATCCTAGCGAGTTTGCAAAACAAACTAGCATTTATTGGATTACGAAATGAATGTTGACTCAACAGAGGGCGTAGCAAACAGGGCCTGAATTTTGAATTGGCTCTGGAACCTGCTTCCTAGCCGATTATATTCAATAGGAAACTCCAATCACGTTGCGAGAATTTATTTATTAAGGCTGTGGCTCTTTTTTGGTACCGTATTGTTTCCGGTGGAAGCGTTCCTGTAAGCTTTCCTCCTGCATTAAGATGCACAAGTTCTTATGATATGAGAAGTTCATAGGTTAATTTCTCATTCGTTGGGGGACAATTTTAAGACTATATAAGGCTAGTTTAAGTGATTCGTTTTGGAACAAGCTCGGTACTTCTGGCTTCGCAACACGCTTCTTCTCACAGGAATACTGTTTTTCCATTTGTTTTCAGCCGCCCTTCGTGGAAGAGTGGTTTGCACTGTTCGAATCCCGGCCTGCGCATGGTTTTTTTGTGAGTGCCCCTTCATCAATTTCATCATATCATCGCTCATCCTCATCGTCGCGATTAGCCAAAGAGGCAAAAAAAAGCGAAGAAAAATAACACCTAAAATCAAAATTGATTTGTTTCCAGGTTCTTCAAGACCTTTTGCCTCACCGATGGCGCAGTGGTAGCGGCGTCGCCTTGTATTCAAGGTGTCCCTGGTTCGCTACTCGCTTGAGGCACATTGTTATTCGGATCCCGATTAGCCTTTCTGTGCAAAAAGTGGACTTAAAGCACCCACTCAATCAATCAAACTTCAAGACCTTTTCCAAAGATACCAAATAGTCAAACTCCCTTTCACGTTCTACACCCTAGACTGCAGTTTTCAGACTAGCGAGGGTGTGGCGTCTGGTCTCTAAGCCAGCGTAATCCTCTGTGGGGCTCGTGTTGTGTCATCCCTATATGTTTGTGATTGTCTCTTCATCATCTCATCTTATCACCATTCATCCTCATCTTCGCGATTAGCTGAAAGTGACAGAAAAGCAAAGTGAAATGAAATAAACGAATCAATCAATCAAGGTACTTCAAGACGATGCTCAACCTAATAGAAGTCGTTTTCCTCTAGATAGACCCTAGAAGCATCATTGTAAATTTGCATTTTGAAGTATTTTTCCCTCATGATTGTAATTTTATCAGTACCTTTTGTGATACAGATTTATTATGTCCCTCTCAAAGTTACGATTTCGAGTCCAGGCCAAGCAACGGGTCTTCCATTGTTTGTTTGCTTGTTTAACTTTGATTTTAAGTCCATTTTATGCACAGAAAGGCTAATTGGGACTGGACCTACAGTTTAAAGTTTAATCCGAACCACTGTGTGCCTCCACCTAGTGTTTGATCCTTAAATTATCACTTATCATTATCACTGTTCCGACCTCCGTGGCGGAGTGGTTAGCACCGCGCGTTTCAACACCAGAGGTCTCGGGTTCGAATCCAAGCATTTTGTGAGTGTCCCTTCATCAATTTCATCACATCATCACTCATCCTCATCGTCGCGATTAGCCAAGAGTGGCAAGGAAGCGAAGCAAAATAAGCCAAATCAATCAATGAATCATCATTGCACAGCGCGCTAGGACACCAGGGTTCCCTGTTCGCATCCCGGCCTGGACATGAGCAACAGGACAGGTCTCCCTTCATCCTCATCGTCGGGATTCGCCAAAAGTTCAGAAAAGCGACTTTTATCAAATCAAACGCATCTTCATCTTCGCGATTAACCTGCCCATGAAGAAAAGCGAAGTTAACATTTGTGAAATATTATTACGGGTGCAACTCTTAAGACCGTTGCAGGGTATTGTTTAAAGCTACTTCTCCAGATCGACAACTTTAATTTTCCTTTATCTTCCATTCTGAACACGTCTCCGTTTCCCCCCGTAGAACCGGCTCATTTACCACACTCAGAATTCTGCATCTGACACCTTTCTTAATTGGATAAATGCCCTCTCTCCGTCACACGCTCAATTGAGTTTGTTCGCTTGCGAAGAGCGCCTTGAAAGCTTATTCAATAACTTTCATTTAAAAGTTATTAACGATAAGCAACCTCCTAGCGGGGAGTTCAGAGTTGAATGTGTCCTCGGTTTTTGCCCAGTTCGTAGAGTTCTTTCCGTTAAAGTCAGCCTCAAATAGGTCTTATTCTGATAATAATACATTCTGCGTATTGTAACCTTTGAGTACTAGCTGGTGACTAGGAATTTCATAGTGTGGAATATGACCGTAAGATGGCAGGAGCAGAGGGCTTATTCTTTTTTTTTTTTTAGTACTTAGTCTTAGTTGCCGCTATCTTTACTGCTTGAGACATTCTTTATTTATTTATTTGAAAAATCCTTAATACAGAGTAAATCCATTTTATATTAGGATATCAATATTGAAAAATTAGAAAGAATGTTATAAGATCTCCTCACAAGAATGATAATTATAATAATAACAACGACACTAAAACCAATAGTGTATTTAGCTGCTTGATCAAACCTTCTTGAAAGTTTGTTTGAATGGATAGAAGGAAGGAGGACCATTTAATGAACTGTAAAGTGTTTGTAGCCTATAAATATCAGAGCTTTCCCTTTGTTCTAGGAATAGCTCTGATATCTTGAGTACAATAAGTTGTGGCAGTTGGTACGTGGGATCCGGATATGAAGAAATTGCAAGAGTTCACTACTCAAGATTTGTCCATTCTTGATTCTGAAAAGAAATCTGAAACTTGACAGCGAAGAGAAATATCGTGTATGTGAAGATTGGTGACTATTTCGTGTTCCGAAAGTTTTACAAGGCCCGGGCATCAATGTTTAATGAAGTAATTTAGCACTTTGTCTGTTATCTGTAATATTTATTTCACAAAGAATGCGCTACATACAAGAACCATGCTCAAGAATGGGTAAAACGCACTTTGTAAAATAGTTTTAAGGTCAGGAATCTGTATGATATTTGTAAATCTGTAAATGAATCCAAGAATTTTCTTAGCTTTTGAAGTGACGTGTTCCATATGGTGACTGATGGTCAGTTTGCGTTTGCAAATATTGTACAAATAATATATGTAGGGGTGGTGGTGCGTCAGTGACGTATTCTGAAAATTTGACCTGGTTTCTCGCAACAATTCTTATTCATTATACATGTATATACGTATTTATTATTCTCCCCATCTAGATTAATTACATATAATGGAAATGAAACAACAATGCAGGCATGCAAGTACAACCAAGACAGAATTCCGACATCTTCAAATTTTTCGTCAATTTCGATATTTTCGTTCCCATCGCACCCTTCACTCCTCAGAAGGGGGCGTTGTAGAACGATCAGTGGCGTACATAAGCCAGTCTTTAAGTCATTTAAATTATTTCCTCAAATTCTGGATAAGAAGCTTGTTTTTATAGTCTGCATATAATGAGCAATTACTCAAATATGAGAGGTAAATGTATAAAGATATATGAAAAAAATGGTTTGCCGACGATAAACATGGTAACATGGTGAATACACCACTGATGTGCGTGGGTGTGTGTAATATATAAGCAATGTCCATCACACATACTACAAAAATTATTGTACGTACTTATTACCTACTTTTCAAACAAAACTACGAGCTTTGACTTTGAAGTTTCCACCTCGCATCGATTACACGAAACGCCATTACGCTGAACAAATATGAAAAGGACACGATAAGGTGAGAATCTGAACACAAAATGTGCAATTTAGTAGATCGGAAGCGGCCATGTGTTTCGGTCTCTACGCATTAATCCTCGGATGAGGCGAAAAAGGGTGCGTTCGCCCCCTCCCTCCAGCAACCCCTTTGTGGAAGCATGATTCTCCATTATCTAATCTTGGGCCTCATACATTACAAGAGGGAACAAAGGGTGTTCCAAGTTGGTGATGAAAGCGTTATAATTTTGAAATAATTTCTGCAGGTCCCCTTTTTGGTGGAGGAAAGTAAGTCTTCCCAGGAAGCATATTCCTTTTTGGAGATTTCTTGGGTCTCCTGCATTGGGAGTACAATTAAATGTATGACTGGCGGGTTATCTCTCTCTCTCTCTCTCTCTCTCTCTCTCTCTCTCTCTCTGTAACGTCCATTTCCATGATACATACGGTTTCTTTACGTCCTTGATATCTTGTTGGGGAAACAAAAGCCGAAAGTTCTAACGTTCCATTGTTTATCTTGAAGCGGATGGCGATATAATTTCAGTGTCCAAAAACCAGACTTGGTGAAAGTTTTAAATTTTGCCTGTATTGTGTTGCAAAACTAGGACGATTTAGTACTGGGTGGCCCAAAAAAACTGTACCCAAAACAAAGATGGTAATAACGTTTAGGTATAGTTTTTGTTTGGGCCACACGGTACCACCCATAGGCTTAACTTGGCGTTGGTAAGTTGGCACTGGCCCCCATCCCCCCCCCACTACCACCACCAAAACGTTTCCGAAGTTTTGTTAACTTCCTGGCACCTGAAGAACAAAGTAATATGAAGTATTATTGGGATTTCCCAAATGTCACAGTTGTTGGCAAATAAGCCAGGATGCTATTTCTATGGGATGCAAAACTTTTCCCCAAAGTTAAGCTCAAGTTCGATTCTGCCCCTCCAAAATTAGGCACCAATTTACACCTCTAGTACAGTGGGATCCATGAGTACTACCGTGCAAATTGTCCATGGCTATCTTCATTAATTTTTCTCTTACATTCTATGTGTTTTTAAGCGACGGATTTTTATGTATGCTGGTGCAGAAGTTTTCAACAGCTTGTTTTGAGTTTTCATTTAATTCTTGAAGCTCTTATTGGGTCAAATAAAATGGTGATGGTGATGGTGATGGACAATTTGTACGGTAATACTCATGACTCCCACTGTACGGCCTAGTGTGTGTTCCACACCAATTATGCTTTAATAGAACTGCCATAGATACTCCGATTGGCGGATTTAGCGGTGACACAGGGGAACGTGCTCTCCCAAAAGCCATGACTAACATAAAATGTAAACATTTTTTTGCTTAGAAATTCAGCCATATGCACGTTAAGAGTCCTCACAACCGAGTGGTACCAGTAGTATTAGTATTTTAGTTTTAACTTACTTTGTGTTAACTGCCTTATTTTGCTTGTTCTTCCATATATCCATGCTGCTCAACCAAGTTGTTATAATATAATATAGTGTAAAAAAACAAATGTGTTATTAAAATTGATTGGTTGATTGATTTGCTTTATTTTACTTCGCTTTTCCTGCCACTTTTGGCTAATTTGCGATGATGAGAATGAGTGATGATATTGATGTGAAATTGATGAATGGATACTCACAAACATCCATGCCCAGGCCGGGATTCGAACCCGGACTGTTATTATAAGTCAGGGTCCTGAGGACTCTCGGGGTCCACGTTATGAGGGTCAACTGGCTCCACTTAAGTGTTAATTTGATCAACGCTACACAAGGCGCCTTGATTACAAGGCTACAGCGTTAGCTACTGGGTGGGTGGGTACTAATTTCAGTCACTCCAGTGTTCAGAACACAATTTCTAGCCACACACAGAAATCTAGATAAACAACGAAGAGAAATTGCTCATTCGTAACTTCAAATGATGTAGGAGGAAATGTAAGTTGCTGATGAACAAAATAAGTCATTCCGCTGGGAAGCAAATAAAATTTCCTCAGTTAGAATCTTAAAACTTTAGCAGGCGTTTCTGGCCTGTAACTGGATATTGCGTAAAGCCAGCCTCCAAGATTTCCCAAGGCAGACGTCGGAGAGATATCACGAGATAGGTTCTTCCACGAGGCACGTATTTTGTCGATTTTTCTTCCCTTGGTTTACTCAAAACGTCAAAACGGAGGCACCCACGCTCCAACTGAGCTGAGCGGCGAAGAAAGTGACTATAATGCACTTTAGATGAAGCACCGAATGGTGAATGATCCATTTCTTGAAAAACTGTTGACAAGAGAATGGAAGCACCATAGAAATAAATGTATGTTGTCGAATATAGGGGTATATTCCTGGCAATACCAATAGCTCTCTATATGCTCTCTACCAATAGGGTGGTGGAATTTCCTTGTGAGCTGCCAATAGGATGAATCAGTTAATACCATCAGGGGAAAAAACTAAATACTGTTAATGCCATCAGTAGAAAAAATAAATTCGGTAGCCTCTCTCCAGACATCTATTATGAAATCGTGTAGAATTTGTTTATATAGGAGAGTTTAGTTACACTGTAAATTATTATTATTATACAGCAATCATACATTGTTGTTTTCTCACGTCTTTTAGGGCTAAATTTTCGTGTATATAAATATTTTAAATAATTATTCACTCGTAAGCTTTGTATCATTTTGCAGTCATAAAAAATTAATGACTTAGAGATGCCATCTATGAACGAAAAATTCAAATTTCTTATTTTCTATGGATGTAATAGCATTGTCAGTCGGCGATTAGGGGGCGTGCGTGGCAGTTGCCCCCCACTTTTTGCCACTTTTGCCCCCGGAAAGCGTTATGTACCAAGGAAAGTAAACTGCCCTTCCCCCCAAGTTTTGAAACCAAATCGTCGCCACTGCCTATAGGTTATAATAAGCTTGTGGCAACGGTATATAGTTTGTGCATGTTTCTGGCTCTCTAAAGAAGGCAGGGCGCGCATAGACTGTGTTTTCTATCCCCGTGAGTTCTGGTCTGATTCTTGGCGTTACAAATTGAATGTTCTGTTTTCTCTTTACTATGCCCTTGTACTAGTTATGCATAATGTAGCAAATGCATTTGGATTTGCCAAGTACCTGGACTTATCTAGTGAACGATGAACTAATTCGGACGGTCTCCGTGGTAGCGTTGTCAGGTAACACGTCAAGATTCCAAAGTAACCAGGTACGAATTGTGAGGCAATGACATGTGTTTATTCCATCTATGCACTGTGAATATTTGTAATAGGTTACCTTCACACACTAAATCGATGACGTCATTTGGCTCAGGACACGAACTTAGTGATGTACCCTCGTATACTTAAAATACATATGAAATGAATTAGCAACAGGAGACAAAACTGCACACCTAACAACTACACTTTAACTGTCATTGGAACTAGAAGTATGTTTTTCTTGGATTGTTCATCAGAACGTAAGACGCCTCTGCTCGATTTGCAAACCCTCCCATCCAGAGAGTGATGACATCCATCAAATTGGAGGTTATTACGTCCAACCGGTTCATGAAATATGAACATGTTTCCATCCTCTGAGCAAGAGCAGAAGCTGCACGTCTTTCAACAGAGTTGAGCGTTGGTGTTTGGCGATGTGACGTTGATTGGTTGTCGCTCCCTTCCGAATTCTCCGAGGCGGAAGCTCTGGCATTTGTCAAAATTTCAGTCCGACTTTTCTTCCACCTTTGGGTGGGTTTACTTTCCACTTGAGATGCACGAAAGTCTCGCATACCGCTGAAATGATTTCATTGGTTTCGTGTGGAAATATATACGAGGGTTGTTCCAAAAGTTGGTGACATGTCACTCATGTGACACTTTAACTTGCCTCTTTTCTACCATGTTTTGTAACTAACTGAAACTTGAAAATTAAGAAATGTTGTGTGATCTTATAGCAAGTAATGTATTTGTAATGAGGAAGAGTCGTACTTGAAAACGAACATCGTGTGTTTTACTGTTTACAGTGTCACAGAAGGATGAGGATGAACCGTATCTTTGAAAGCAAATTCTGACCTGGAAAGTATGTTTGAATTTTGCAGACGAACCTTAAAGTTAGGATGGTCAAAATACATGCAGATGTTGCTACACTGCTCGAAGTTAGGCGAGTGCGAGGGGATGGCCCAGGAAAATTTACGATAATCATCCTCCCATCTGTGCCTTTGTAATATCTTAAACCATAGTAACATCAACCCAACTAGCTTCAAGACTAAACATTCCACCTCAAGTACAGAGTAGTTGATTGATCAAAACAAAATAGCAGTTACTGATTGGTCAAAACACAAGCAGGACTTTTTGATTGGTCAAAATAAGAGCAGGAGTTGCTGATTGGTCAAGACACAAGCAGAACTTGCTGATTGGGCAAGACACAAGCAGAACTTGCTGATTGGTCAAAACACAAGCAGCCGTTGCTGATTGATTAAAAAACAAACAGCAATTTCTGATCGGTCAAAACGCAAACAGTAGTTGCTGATTGGTCAAAACACAAGTAGCAGTTGCTCATTGGTTAAAACACAAGTAGCAGTTGCTCATTGGTTAAAACACAACAAGCAACAGATGCTGATTTGTCAAAACACGAGCAGTATTTTTTTATTAGTCTAAGCACAACCTGCTCAACCTTCTTAACCCCCTGCTTTGTTACGATATTGCGACACCTCAGTCACAAGAGTTAGAGTTAGGCAACTCACATAATGCCTTGCAGGGAAGCGAGTATTTCAGGGTTCAGGTGTGTTATTTTTATTGCCGGTGACCGTACATTTAAACCGTTTATTTACCTATTAAACAATTGACCCGTTTACCATTAGGCTATTTGTGCATAGAGTGTACTTTTGAAAAATCTTTCTAGAACAAATGTATTCTTATTAGCAAAATAACTTAGAGTTGAACAGCAGTATTTTCCCTTGATTGTTAGATCGGAGAAAGGCCGGCCCCTGTGGCGGAGTGATTAGCACATCGCGCTACGACGCCAGGGGTCCCGGGTTCGAATCCTGGCCTGGGCATGGATATTTGTGAGTGTCCATTCATCAATTTCATCATATCATCACTCATCCCCATCTTCGTAAATTAGCCAAAAGTGGCACAAAAGGCGAAGTAAAATAAATCAAATCGCAAAATCACAAGTTAGATCGGAAATCTGTATCCTTAAATACTATGCAACCCAGTCTATCTCCGTCTAATTCGAGTTACCAGTCTTCTAACGATACAGATTAAGACTTGTCCTTTTTTGACTAGGGCCTCCCCGATGGCGCAGTGGTAGCGTCGTCGCCTTGTAATCAAGGGGTCCCGGGTTCGTTACCCGGTGGAGGCACATAGTGGTTCGGATCCCACTTTAAGCTGTAGGTCCAGTCCCGATTAGCCTTACTGTGCATAAAGTGGACTTAAAACACAAACTCAATTAACCTTTTTTAACTAGAGCCGATATTGACGTTGACTGTACCTGCAATGCAAACAGTGGCGTATTCAGGAATCTAATAATAGGGGATATGGTAATGAAGGAGGGGTTGTGCATATTTTATCCGACATTGTTAGATTTTGTACTCCATTTGACCTGGGTGGTTATATGGACTGGAAGAGATGGAGATATCTTTACGGTCAAAAGAAAGAATAATTCCATTGAAGAAATTACATTTTTCCGCTGATTTTAGCGAAGCAAGAATAACTTTAAAGAAACATGAAAGTGAAAATGGGGCGTGTTTGTAGCAGCCGTGATAACAAGGGCTTTTCTCATTATCCAAAACATTTAGCAATTATATTTTTTTAACGAGAGGCAAAGAAAACCAATTAGGACTAACACAATCGGAAGTCCACCGATGCGTTGAAGAGTTCCCCCAAGTCAGTCGTTAACTTGTCCAAGCAAATTACTTTAATTTTTCCCGACGCCACTGCAGAATTTCTCATTTATATTAATGAACCGTTCGAAGGACGCAACAAAATGTCACGGTTATGAGTTTAATGTCTCAAGTTGCCGAGAGATGGCATGGTGGAAAGGCCTTTAAGATATTTTTCTGAACGTGAAAAGTTTGAGGGAAAATGGAAGGCGTGTTTCATTGTAAACTCATGCTATTAGCTCTTGTGTACACTTGGCATGATGGTCCTTCAACATTAGTGCAATCTGAGGATTTTCCCTGTCTTAATTTCAACGAGTTTAGATCATGTTTAGAGATAATTTAATTTGTAGATTCGCTCATGTGGTTCGCACCCTCTTCACTTTTTGCGACCCCCCCCCCGCACTATGCTAGACCGTATCTACCAGGGAAAGTAAAATGTCGTCGTCCCCCCTAGTTTTAGAACCCACTCGCCGCCACTGCTTATAACCAACAAGTCCCTTATTCAATGATTGGCGTCAACTTGCTTAAGTTTCTTTTTATTATGTATGTGTCTTTATTCTTTTACAATCTGGAAGAAGGATGTTGAAATATTTGTTTTTATTATTTTCAATTTCATGCTATCAATACTTTTTATAAAACTTAAACATCCTTTTTGGGAGGGGCACGTGGCACCCGTACCCCTCCCGCTAAATCCGACAATGCACATTACCTCATACAAATGTTAAATTAGCTTGACAGGTTCGTCACAAAAGGGACGACATTCATCCTTTTTTGCCTTCGCTACTTAAATTTTCACGCCTATCTTAGATATTGAAACTTATTCCACGTTGAAACTCTCTTTTACTAGCTGTGGAATGGTCCTTGAAGAAGTAAGACACAACTGCAAGAGTGGCATTGGAAAATGGCTTTTTTTGAAAAAAGAGATCCATTAAGAAGCAATTTCTGAAGACAGCGCCACCAGAAGTTTCTCGTTTCTCAACCGAGACTTGATACAAAGCCCCGGTGGGAAATTCCCAAACGGAAATGCCCATTTTCCCTTCCAGGTGATATACAAGATTGCTGTAGGGAGAGATATGAGATGCATTAAATGTGTTCAGGAATGGCACTTATTGCTTTTGAGTTCTGTGGAATAATGGATTGGAGTGTTGTGTTCATGTTTAGTTATCTTGAAATTTTATTTAAATATTATACATTTCTAAGATCACGTAATGCTTATATACTTTAGTATTGACGTTCATTACGAAACTTCCAAGTTACAGTTGAATATAATAATAACATTATCCAGGCTTTTTATTTTGTAAATAAAAAAATCAAAATTGCTCTCTGACAATGTAGAAAATACATGCTTGATTCATTTGGTTTATTTTACTTCGCTTTTCTACCACTTTTTGGGTAATTGCGAAGACGTGGATGAGTGATGATATGATGAATGATGAAAGGACAGTCACAAACACCCATTCCCAGTCCGGGATTCGAACCCGGCACCCCTGGCGACTCCGCGCTGTGCTAAACAGAAAATACATGCATTAATTGTGTTTATCTTCTGGATGTTTCATTTTATTTGTTCACTGTTAGTTTTGTAATTGCTCATCAATATTGAAGTTACGTTGAAGAATAATCATTATACGCAACTGAAATAACTAATTTTTATCTTTCAAATGTCGTGGCTTCATCAAAATCGGACTATTAGTTCGTGAGATACAACCATTTACAGTCTTCCAAGTTAATTTCAATTTTAGTTTCTTAAGAATAAAAATGAACTAATTTCAAAATTAGTATAGTAACAATACTTCTGCATTTGACAAAAAATAGATAAAGAATTGATACTCAGCAATAACTGAATAATATAAATCTAAAACAAAGATTTATCTCGGTAAAAAGGCTTTGTCGTGCCAACAATGGAGTGTCTAGTGCATCTGCACCGGAAGCTAGAAGTGGCTCCGGTTTCTAGAAGCTTCGCAGTGAAGAGGAATGCTTCTAGAAATATCCAGAAATTTGGCCAAGAGACAGGGTGTTGTCGCAGCAGTAACATGTGTATTCTTGACAGAATGAGACGCAAGCTTATGGACACACGAACTATGAAAAGATCGTTATGCTGAGATTGTGATAGTGCTGGTGTTATATGTATTGCTGTGTACGTTAATAATAAGACAATAAACCTTGGTTTCAAGATAATTCGACTAAGATTGTGTTTTTATATCATGTTTGTAGAAGGCTCATTGCAACCTTAATTCCAAGAGAGTCCCATAACTCTGCAGTGCAAGGAAGCTGGCCAAGTTACCTTGGCGTGGTAAACAATGTGAGGAAATAAGAACCTAAAACGTCCTCAATAAATTTAAGAAATTTTCATCAAACAAGTAATATGTTGTTTCAAAATGAAATAATATTGAAACTTATGCATTAGGCTCTTATAAGGGAACCCAAGAGAAGTTTGGGTGGGGGCCCATTTTTTGGAAAATGAATGACTTGAAATATTAGGTGAGGGCTAAGATCACTAATTTCAGTAAAATACAGTAAACCTAAGCAACGGATGTCCTTTTTTGTGGTGCCTGTAATATGTCAAACGGCAAGTCTGTTCCCAATTAGCCTATACATTCTACATTACGCGCTTTGGGTAAAAGTTCGATTTTTTTTGTACACAGATTTCTTTCATAGGATGGCAGTCCCTTGGGTAAGGGTCAAAGTGGGAAGGAGTTGGTTGTAGATGAGGGCAACGTTAGGGTCGTATAAAGCAGGCAAGTCAAAGAAAGTAACCTCTTGTACACCGCACCGTACCGTGATGCCACATGGGGAGTGTGGAGATAGAGCTACACACTTTCTCGATCTGGGCCATGGTGTAGGTTGTGTGATCAGCACCATATAGCCATATAAATACGGCAGGAATTCCATTGATAATAGACTGGTACTCATACTTATATGGGAGGTTGAGTTATTGATATTTATTGATGTTGCTACTTATGCACTCTTTACAGGGGCATTGTTGGAAAAATTCCAACCTGGTATCAGGCACGCTGGAAACCGAGCGCGCCTACCCATCGTGGCAGTCAGACGCTTACCTACTGCTCCGCTAAGACTCTGTAATATAATTTTCTTAATCCGAAGCTCGGGTGTATCAAAACTATAAATATGACAAGAATGCAAAATTGGTTTTTATTGTACGTATTATGGCTTACCACATTAAGGAGACAGAAGTGAAATTACGAAGAAATATCTTTAAAAAATACTGCGAATGTAAAATCCATGACAATTTCTAAATTGTATATACAGGGTGGTTCAAAAAGATGTTACCACTTAAATGGGAGGTTGAGTTATTGATATTTATTGATGTTGCTACTTATATGGGAAGTTGAATCATTGAGTCTCTGGCAAGGTTAACAAGCACAACTGTGTGACATGGTTCGCAGAACATCCGCATGAAGTCCTGGAAAATGTACGCGATTCACCAAAGGCGAACGTCTGTTGTGGTATCTCAAAACTGGGTATTGTGGGTCCATTCTTTTTTGATGCAGATACCGTTACCTGTGAAAGATACCTTGCCATGCTAAGCACATTCATGGAAGACAACATCCAACTTCACATCATGCAGTCAGGTTACATCCAACAGGATGGTGCACCGGCTCACTATGCTCTGGTGGTTGCCGGTACCTGCATGAGACATTTCGGAAACGCTGGATTGGAAGAGCTGGGCCCCTTCTCTGGCCGGCACGATATCCCGACATCACGCCATTTGACTTTTGGTTATGGGGGATGGTAAAGGGACGTGAAACCAAGAGACCTTCAAGACCTTCATCAGCGAATCACCAATGTAATACAATCCGTGCGTCTCGCTATGTGTCACAGAGTAATCGAGTGCACGATTGAACGGATGCATGTGTGCATCGAAAACGGTGGCGCCCATATTGAAGGTGTTCACTGATTGAATGATTGAGCTGAGCCAAAACATAAAAAAATGTATTTCACAAATCAAACATAATGTCCAACATAATGACAACAAAATAAACATAATAACTCAACCTCCCATATAAGTGGTAACATATTTTTGGACCACCCTGTATAATTACTTGAAACAAGTTTTTAGATTCAGGATTTATTCTTTTATCTATCATTGTGGAAATTTCAATCAAATTTTTATCTTAATTCTCATATGTTTGCAAATTGGAGTTTCAAATGGGACATACAAATTGTTTTATGGTTATTACCATCGATACAGTGTTCGTCAGCTGACAGCTGTAAGCCATGACACAATGTACCAAGCCACTGTTGAACAACATGTTAAAATGTATTATGGTAATTCGTGTTTTTGAAAACTACGTCTTGCCAAATACATTATTATTTATAAATAAGTGTCCAACGTAGAATAAAGAAAGATGACGCCAAGATTTGACATCTGCTTTGTAGCTATGTGCCTCTCTACACATATACCAACAATCCAACAATAACTGATGAGCGCAAAGGATAAATTCGACGTGCCAGTGTCGAGGTTGAAATATTTACAGTTTTCTTACGGTAGATGTGATTTTCACCAAAACATTCTTAGCTCCTATAGGAAAACCCAATGGGACGCTGGAGTAAATTAATATTTGTGCATGCTATTCTGTAAATCAATTACTCACCAGGGGTTAATATTGCACATAGAAGTATTCATTGTACTTTTTCATATAGTACTATCGTACGTGTAAATTAATTTCGAAAAAACAAAGAACTGCTCTCTCTTTATTTCTATTTCAACTTATTTGGATTCTATAGATCTAAATAGCATTTTAAATATTTATTCTATATCATTTTTAAAATTGGCACTTATTTATTGGAGCTGATCACACAAGTAGCTACGCAAAGGCCCTTCTCCCCTCTCTCTTGCACGTTTTAGTTGCACCGTACAGCATTATGCACTCTTCCCCCACCCGCCGTCCACGACCGAGCCTTGCTTGTCGACCATACGTCATGAGAAACTCAACAATAGCACCGAGAATGTGCTAAAAGCTTGTAAACTGAACTAGGAATCATTTAATATATTCAGTCAAAAGGACTTATGATCAACAAGTAACTTGTTTAGAATTGTATATAATATTGGTAAGAAACGACGGCCTTTTACAGATTTACCACATAACTTGGTACCGTGGCGGAGTGGCTAGCACATCGCGCTACGACGCAAGGGATCCCGGGTTCGAATCTTGGCCTGGCCATGGATGTTTGTGAGTGTTCATTCATCAATTTCATCATGTCATCACTCATCCCCATCTTCGCAAATTAGCTGAAAGTGGCACAAAACGCGAAGTAAAATAAAACAAATCATAAAAAAGAATCATAACTTGCAATGAAGTAAACAATGTATCAGTTGGCAGATAAACCACAGTGATCATGCATGTTAATTTTATGGCTGATTTTTGTGGTATTAGGAATTTCTGCAAGTGAGTGGTTTAATGTGTAATATATTATTTAGTTATTTTAATTAATGCGTGCCACAAATAAAAAAGAGCACAATACGTGGTGATAAAATAGAAAGAATGAGAATCGATGTGTTATTTAAGAAATCGCAGAAAAGGATTGTATCAAAATGCTGTTCATACGAGCATACCGGCAGTAATGTATTTCCAATTCGGCCACTGCTTCTACTAGCTACTAGAAGTAGCTATGGTAGCTACTAGCTACTATATTGCTTTAGCATGGTTTAAAGGGGGGTCTGAGGCTAGTCACTCTTGTTCCAATTTAGGACTGCCTCTGAGGCATTGACGTACGCAAGGAGGAGCTAATGGGGCTACAACCCCCTCCGAAATTTTGAGAAAATGAAAGCAGTAAACAACTTTGGGAAAACCAAAGTTGTGAATGCAACCCCACTAAAAATATTTGAACAACTTTCAAAACGATGCACAGTGTGGTATTTTCGTAATCTAGCTGGACAAAATTATTTAGCCTTCAATATGTAAGTTATATATGCTGGTAAGTGTTGTAGGTGAAATACAAAAGCACTGCCAAGGGTTGAGACATATATTTCAAGAAAATATCTCATACTAATAATAAAATATATGACGATGATTGGCGTTAATTACATCCACCGTTTCCTTGGCAAACAAAAACTTGATTGGACGACAATATCTAGTAGAAGATGGGGAAGGGTTTTGCCATATGACGTGTTTGAGGTTTTGGCTATTCACTTAATACAATTGAATAGTCACTATTGATAGGCTAAACATACTTTCGTCAGTGAAATTTTTATCAGAAAATTTTTGCTTATATCTATTTTGTTCGGCCTCATCGCAACCCCTCTTCACAATTAGTTCTAAAGTCTTCAAGTCTGTAATACAATTCAAGACATCTTCTTGTACTTCGCACAATCGCGTAATAGTGTAACCAGAAGAGATTGCAATTTTATTTCTGCGAACGTTTCTGTTACAATAATGTCACTAGGATGGCACAACTGTTTTGCAGCTTGGACTTTCTTATAACTAGGATAAATATTTTACTTTAATTGGTTAGTTGTATGGCGTATTGCGTTACATTGATGTGTCGAGAGATTCGCATCGACCATTAATGCCAGGGCTTGGTCTTCCGACAGTCCACTTTGTTTTGGGCTTACCAAACACTTCCGCGCTATTTTTATCTTTGTCCCTCTTCTAGGCGAAAATTGACAAAGCTCTTTTACAATTGCTGCTCAATTTCTTTTGCCTTCCTTCCGAAGCTGTAATTCGGCTGCTAATGATATATATCTATCTCTTCCTGATTCGATGTTTCGAGGATGTGTTGAATTCGCCTATCTTCTGTTTTATCACTAGCACTCTCAAAGTCTTTTTGCGGTCTTTCGACCCTTCTACTTGGTCCACATAGTGAAACACTTTCGACACTTTCAGTAATAATATCAGGAAGTGATATATATTGTTCTCACCACAAAGAATTCGTTTTTAAAAAGCGTTCTCCATGTCTTCCGGACATCAACCACTTTTGTTCTATTTTTTGGCTAACACTTCTGATTGTTACTTTTAAACGTTTTATAATGTCTTCCGAAAAGGACGAGACACCACATTCTTCCATTATATAATTTAACAAAGCATCCGTTCTTGATTCTTTGGCGTTGGTATACCACACGTCGAAAACATTCCGCCGTAAAATTTGCGTAGTCATTCTGTAATTTTAAAAAAAGTGTACGAGTGTCGCAAACATTCGCAAACAAATTAACATCATTTGTGTAGGTAACAAGTAACTCTTTGAGAAAACTAGGATAACAGATCTGTATAATGCGGTATAATATACTAAAACTCTAGTCCAAACTGACTTATACGTTTTCTCATACAGAAATAAACGTGACTTTTTCTGATGGTGCTCATGCTTAAACTAAAACATATAATAACACACCAACAAATGTAACCTTGCGTTGAAATACGAAAGAAAATAAAAACACCACACAATCACTACCAGCACACAGAAACAGACCGTATTCATCGAGCAAACTCAGACGAATGACGCGATATCTTGCAGCAATTGGCAGGCGGAACTCAGGTGGTCGGCTAGTGAGACCCTGTTTTCTATTGTTCAGTGTGATTTCTTGGAATACAGAGCCTAGTTTCATGTAATATGTTTCAACTCCTTTGCAAATTAAGTATTTAACCCATGTAGCCAAATGAGAAAATTGACTTTTGTCCAGCTAGATTACGAAAATATCACACTGTGCGATGGTGAAAAATTGTGATTATGAAAAATGTTTTTGTGTATCCCGCTCTCCCTAGAACGCAGTCCACTCCGAAAAAAATATATTGCGTACGCTAGTGCTCCGATGGCGAGGAGCAAAGCTTTCTAGCAATTTTTCCCTCTAGAGATTGGTGGTGGTGGGTCGTGACCCTCGTCTGACATTGTCACTGTTGTTATCTAAGAGTATTCAACTTATTTTCGAAAAAATTTTCAGAGCTCTCAGGTGCAGCTCTGGTTCGAGTTTATAGTCTTGCGTTGTACAGCAGATGCCACTAACTCGACGCTTTCTGACCGCAAGCGCATGCGCAGACAGTTACGGCGCACGCGTAGTAGGCTACAGTGCAACCGCAGAATATTATGGAGAATGCGCAGTAGGTTAGCGCATGCGTATTATGTTATAGTGCATGCGCAGAAGGTTATAGCGAATGCGCAGTAGGTTAGCACATGTGTAGATTACAGCGAATGCGCAGTAGTAGTTACCGCATGTGCAAACAGCGATATCTATTTATAAGGTCGCTGATTAGCATGAAATCAGCATTTGTTATGGACGTGACTGTACTCTAGCTTTTCAGCCTTGCTGAATTGTACTCTAATACAGATAGACACACGTGTCTTTATTCCTGTTACCACCAAGAAGCATAACAAATAAATTTAATTCCTTTAGTTTGAAAGTTGATAAATGCTGACAGCAGGTTTCTTGCCGTTGTTTCGTAATGGAGCTTGCGTCTGTTTGGTAACAGCCAAGAACTAGGAAGTTGTTTTTACTCTACTTTTTCGCTGTCACTGTGCTGAAAGAGTAAAACGGTCCGGCGTTTTGTGTTTCTTTACAAAATTAATGATGTCACATATCTTGAGGGAGGGTAAGGAAAAAATGCGAAACACAATCCATCATCCTCCGTCAGCGCAAGGGGAAACGGATTCCGGTTTGTCACCCGAGTTTATTCAACTTCCATTAAAGGAAGGAAACGGCTGGAGACGTGACGGAGATGAAGACAAGCGAAGCGGACAGGACGCACGAAACTTGATGACTGGGCGGATGATAACTATTCTGAAGAAAATGGCGGGAATGTTGCCGCTCCAAAAATAACTCAAGATTGGCTTCTTGCTTACTCACTGACTTCAACTTCGCCTACATCACAACCGGTGATGTATGGGCGTCGCCAGAAATTTTTGTAGGGAGAGGGGTCAGTCCATTGATAAATCTCGAATTGTAGAAATAATAACAAAAATATATAATATTAACAATGCTTTTAATAACTATTATAAACTGATAAAAATAAACTGATTTTATTCAAAATTATTGTTGTTGCTGCTATTATCAACATCACCACATCATCATTATCATCATCATTATTATTATTGTGCTGAAATGCATAGGGTTTCTATTTTGTCATCAACTTTTGCACACCTTGTTCTAGAAAAAGCTTTAAAAGTTATAGATAACATGTAGTCACGGTATTTGTGTTGTGTGATCGTTCATATAAAGCTATAATTTTTGGAAACAGTGAAACCATTTATACTTTGGTTTAGATGTAGAATCTTCGTTCCTGTATTTTACACTACCTTATCCCATCGGTGTGAAATTCTCTTGTAACCTGAAACTTGTCGCTTCGGTGTAAGATTCTCTTGTCGCTTGCTACTTGTCGCTTCGGTATGAAATCCCCTTGTCACCGGCCACTTGTCGCTTCGGTGTGAAATTCTATTGTCGCCTGCCACTTGTCACTCCGGTCTGAATGTTCCCCTTTAGAGGTATATCCGAGCCCAAACAAGGAGTCGAACTGAGAATCTTAAGTGCGCTCTTTGTCTAATACCTGGCTTTAATTGGCAAGAAAACTCGCGTTATATGTACAAGCACTATAAACGGAACAACTTAATTAGTCTCCCGTTATCCGCCCAGATGGCACTGCGAGCAAGAAAACTTGGGAGTCTCATGTCGGAGGGAGGGCCAAGAACAAATATGTTTTGATCAACAAGCAAATAGGCCTCGCAGCTAATAACTTTCTTTTCGGCGGTCTGTTCAAGACAAACGCATCACAATGCAAATTTCCATCGTTCTTTTCTCATTCTCGGTTGTCCCTTCCATTGTTCCGGTTTTTCCTTTTGTTGTGTGTTCTGCATTGTTTGAAAAGTTGCGGCGGCGTCAAGGAAAGAGCGGGTGCCCAACGACCGTGCACCCTTCATGGCTCTTTCATTAAAAGGGAGACTACGAGAGTCTCCAATTAACCTCGTAACTAGTAAATGGCCGAGTTCAGAGCGCTAGGAGTTAAAGAACAATGAATACTCAGCGTTGCCATCTCAGAAACCTTAAAGTTACTATTAACATGAGCAAGGTTTCCAACTGGTTGATGGTATGGCCGAGTTCAGAGCGTTAGGAGTTAAAGAACGGTAAATACTCAGCGTTGCAATCTGAGAAACATTAAAGTTACTATTAACATGAGCAAGGTTTCCATCCAATTGATGGTATAGCCACAGATAAAATCATGATACCTTTATCTGTGGTATTGCCGAGTTCAGAACGCAAGGAGTTAAAGAACGATGAATGCTCAGCGTTGCCATCTCAAGAAATCCTAAAGTTACTGTGAACATGACTAAGTCTTTCAACTGATATATGGTACGAAGATAGTCTTGCCTTGGAAAGGGATGGAGGTATTAGAGGTGCTCTCTATCAGTGTTTGATAATTACACTTAGTACGAATACAAGTAGTTGTAAGGCTAATCAAAGGAAAACGCTAACATACATTTCCTTATCCAATTCCTCATTTATACATCCACGTGCGATTTTCTAAATTGTGCTGATGTTCTGCATTGTTTGTATTTTTCCTTCATATTTTATGAGTTTATTCCTATTTGTTTTTTTAAATAGTGAATCAATACTTGCCCTTTACGACCATATGTACATTGATTCATTTGATAGATACTCAGCGTTGCCATCTCAGAAACATTAAAGTTACTATTAACATGAGCAAGGTTTCAATCCAATTGATGGTATAGTCACTTTGCTTTGATGTCAGTTTTGACAAATCGCGAAGGTGAAGATGGGTGATGATGTGATGAAATTGATCAACGGACACACACAAAGAACACACTGCCCAGGCCGGGATTCGAATAGGGAACCCTTGGCGTCGAAGCGCGCTGTGAATAGAATTAGGACAACCAGGAAGTCTAATTGGAGACGATCAAATCTACAATATAAACTACTCCGACACGGCACAACCATATGTGATACTGCTAGTACACTTTGTTTGCGTATACATAAGCAGCATATACGGTATGCGCCAAAGTATACAGTACTGAAACTCGCGCATCTCGAACACGTGGTTGCGTTTGTCGAAGGGGTCTAGCTCCATCTGCACGTGTTCGCAGTAGTGAAAAGGAAGTTGTGTCGTGCAGTTGTTGTTGGAAATGGGTCTCTCGACGGAGGAAAAAGTATTCATAGTTGAGCATTATTTCCGCTCATACGTAAGCGGTCGTGAAGGTGGACCGAGTTTGAAAAAGGTGACTGGTCTATATGCAACTCAAATGACACTCGTCCACTCCACATGCCCTAACCTAACCTATCCTTAGGTTTCCTGACAGTTAAGCAACCCAAAAGGCACCATTGTTATTTGGGTTGCATATAGACCAGTCACTATATTGTAACATGTCTTATACTTTTGTTCATCTTTTCATTTCAGTACTGTATATTTTGGCGCATAGTTATTACTATATGTTATTAGGGACTTCAAGTTTACAGGAATCACCCCAGATGACGGTGTATATTAGTTTCTATTATCTGTGTGCACCAGTGACGGCGATTAAGAGAGGCCTGGCGGGCAGTTCTTTCTTTTCTTTATACAACGCTGCAACTCACTCAGAGTTTTGGCCAGCTCAACAATATTGTGCCACTGCTTTCCATATTTTCCTTGTTATCTCCAGTCTTTAACTTTCATTCTCCTCAAATATTCTTCTACGTCACCTTGTAAGGATCCGCCCTGGATCGTACTTGGTTCGATGGGTCTATAGAGCCTCGGCTTCACACTCAGTATCGCTTCGGGGCTTGAGTCTCCTCGGCTCAAGGTTCGGGTTATTCCGGCTTCTTCAATCCTCGATGTAAGGTCCCTCGTAATTCTAGGTCAAAGGTTCTCAATGTACTTATAGATCTTGACCAAGATTCTATAAGCAATCGACAATCCTTTTTCCCACTAGGTTCTGTCGATATTCAGTTAAGCACCCAACTTCCTTTTCTCTTTTCAGCCTCTGACCAGAGAACTGAAAATTAATCCGTGACCACAGAATAAGAAAAGGTGTTCCCTGACCAGGGACACAAACGTTGACTACTAACAGTCTATCGACCGATCCCGAATTCCGGTATATCCTAAGACAATCGCAATCCTCTAAATTATATCTCCTGACCAGGAGCATAGAACCGAGAGAACATAAGCCTTCTGACCAGAAGAGCTAAGTAATTGTCCTAAGGTAATCCAGAATAATCTAACTCCTAGTAGCGACGTGGAAGTAAGCGCAGAAATACGGGTATGAAAAGAAAAGACGGTAATGCGAGTTCCGTATTTATCTGGAATTCGAATACAAAAGGCCACGGGCCACCGAGCTTCGCTGCTTATATAGGAATTCTCGGTGCCGTGAAGGATTTACCAACTTTTATCTTTACCTCAATTTTACATTACAATAAAATACATATTAATAAAATATCAAAGAGGAACATAATTAGCTACATACAGAAATTACTATTTTTAACCTTTTGTGAATATTAAATATGCAAGATAATTTTAATTGTTACACTCAGCATTTAACTTGACTAGGGAGTATTGCTTCTTCCAACTCCCCTCTCTCCCTGCAACGGCCACGCGAAAAGACAACAAAGAAAAGAAAGAAAGTTTACAACGTTAAAATGTTAAGCAAAATTTCTTTAAATACAGGTTTTGTCTTGCGCGGGCATAACTTTCGTTTACCTTAACATAACTAAATTCTGATTACACCGTCTTGCAGTAAAAAAAATCAGGGATTAATATGATATTAGTTAACTTATTGTCCGCCAAGGGACACGACAGATATAGCGTGGGGAAGACAGCCTAATCTTTCGTCTTTTCCCCGGTTTCAACGTTTACTTAAAGTTGAGTCTGCCTGGCTTCTACACAATAGCGATTGTTTTCTCGCATTGTTGTCACCGATAAAAAAAATTCCCAGCTCAGCTTGCTGGCAGAAAGAAACAAAATCTTTGAACTTTTATTTAACATCTGGATGTATAGTCTATATACGAGGTGGTTCCACTTTTCTTGGTAATTAACCATTATCACCCAAAAATTATAAATACCAAACAAAGGAAAATAATAAGTTTATATACTTCCTTGTAACGTGAACACTGCTACACGTTACAATTGCCCCGCCTCTTACGAGAAAATTTGAACAATTTTCTCTTTCACAGAAAAATTGTGAAAATTTTCAAAACTTCACTTAATGTTCATAAACAATTCACTGACAACTCTTGACGTTCCACACTAGTCACAAGAAATCTGGCTTTCTCCGAGTATTTCCCTCCGTCGTTCCTGGGAGCAGGTGAACTTCTTTAGGTTCTGGTAGTTAACCCGATCTACAGGCTCCTTTGTAGACGGCTGCAGGAGAAGTGCGGTGTTGTCCCTCATCTGGGTAGCGATGTATGGACCGACGTACACCTCGAAGAGTTTGGAGATGGTTTGGAGACGACTGGAGCTCAGCTTACGGTTCTTCACTAGGACCAGATCTCCTTCCTTCAAGATCAATGCTTGTCCTTGATTCTTCACTCTTCTCTTCTTCTGTTGGGCTTTTTCTCTCCCTTGAGCTTGATATAATTTAAAGGCCCAAGTCGTCTTCTCATCCTGTGGTACAGGCCAATAAAACCTTTCATGAGGTTCCTCCGGGATGGCTCTATTGAAGAAAAGTTCAGAAGGAGCATATCCCGTAACAGAGGAGACGGAATTGTTCAATAACCAAACCACATCATTGATGAAGGTGGCCCAACGAGTATGCTCTTTGTAGCAAAACAGCCGCAAAAGACGGACGACTTCTTGGTTAATTCTCTCTACCACATTACTGCTGGGATGATAGGCTGTAGTGCAGACATGAGTAATGCCCTTCCTTCTCATATACTCGCTCCAGGTTGTCGAAGTGAACTGGGTACCTCGGTCTGAGAGGATGACTTTTACTCGAGGATAGTGAGCAAAATACGTCTTCTCCAATAAGTTCACGATCTCCTGAGATGTAGCTCTCCTCAGAGGATAGGCCGAAACGAATTTCGTGCCAATGTCAACGGCGGTAAAAATGTAGGAGAACCCATGGGAAGTTGGTAGCTGGCCTATAATATCAATAGACAGCATCTCATGAGGATCCTTGGGTGAAATGTGAAGCTTCTCTCTCAGGATTCCTATCTTATCCATTTTTGTCTTGGCACACATCTCACAGTCCTTCACATACCGAATAACATCTCCGGATAGTTTGGGCCAAAAATATCTATATTTTATTTTAGCTTTGGTTTTTGTAATGCCAAAGTGTCCTAGGTTATCGTGATTTTCTCTAAGTATCTGGGAAACAAATATTGCCGGCACACAAAGCTTCCAAATAATGGATTCACCCTGAACTCTTCTGAACAATAAACCTCCATGTAGACAATAATTCTTCCTAGTTCTACCTTGAGTAATGGTATCAGTCTCTTCTGGAGCTTCCAAGATGTTCAAGATGCTTTGACAAAACAAGTCCTCCCTCTGAGCTTCAATCCACTTCTCCAGTTCCTCAGTTTCTTCCCGTTCTTGCCAAATATAGTTCACCTTAAAAAGTGTCTTCGGAATATCTCCTTCTGGTGAATCGGACACAGGATACCGGGAAAGAGTGTCAGCTATCTCATTATCCTTTCCTCTGACGTAAATAATCTGGAATTGGTAAGCCTGTAGTTTCAAAGCCCATCTAGTTAACCTGCTATTAAGATCCTGAGAGTTTTTTAACCAGACGAGTCCCTTGTGGTCTGAGTATATTTTAAATGATTGGCCTTTTAAATAAACCGAAAATTTCTCCACACCAAAAATGATACTCAGACACTCCAGTTCATGGATGGAATAATGTCTCTCATTGTTCCTCAATTTTCGACTTGCATATTGGATAACATTTACAATTTTCTCGCCACCCTCTGGTTCTTGGAACAATATGCAGCCTAACCCTTTAGCAGAGGCGTCGCACTGTAGACAAAAGCTTAAATTAAAGTCTGGCTGAGACAATGCACCAGTGGTAACTAACGTAATCTTAATTTTCTGGAACGCCTCTTCTTCCTCTTCACCCCAGCTCCACTTAACATCCTTCCTTAGGAGGTGACTTAAGGGCTCTACATCCTGTGCTAATCCAGGGTAAAATTTTCTTCTCCAATTAGCAAGACCTAAGAACTTCCGGAGGTCCTTCCTACAAGTCGGTCGAGGAAATCTCAAAATGGCTTCATTTCCAGCGGGGTCAGGTTTTACTTCCTCTCCTGATACTATATGCCCTAAAAAGCGAATCTCCTTTTTGACAAATTCACATTTCCTTAATTTAATGGTCATTCCACATTCTCTCAATCGTTCTATGACCAATTGTAAATGCTGTAAATGCTCTAGAAGCGTCTTAGAGTGAACAAGTAAATCATCCAGATACACGGTAAGATACTCCTCACTCTCTGGACCAAAATATTTGTGCATGACTGAGACAAAAGTGCTGACCGCATTCGAAAGTCCAAAAGGCATCCGAGTAAATTCATATAAGCGACCTCGATAAGAAAAAGCGGTGTATTTTCTGTGGCTAGGGTGTATTTTTACCTGAAGGTAGCCAGACGCGAGATCCAAGCTGGAAAAGTACCTGGATCCTCGGAAACGTTGCAAAGACTCATGGATGGGTTCGACGGAACTTCTTGGAACTATCATTTTGTTGTTGAGCTGGCGAAAATCAATGCACGGGCGTATTTGTCCTTGAGGTTTATCCACTACAATTAAAGGATTCAAATAGGCAGAATTCGAAGGTTGAATGACTCCCCATTCCTTCCATAGATTTAGTTCCTTTTCTAAAGCTTCACGCTTGGCAACAGGGATCGGATAAGGGTTCCTAAACACTGGCTCTAAATCCTTCAACCATATCTCACACTGAACGTCTCTAGCACAGCCAGGTCTTTCTGAAAATACATGGTGATATTTCATAAGCAAATGGAACAAACTATCCTGTTCACTCTTGGACAAGAACTGACTTTCTTCAACCTTTTCCCTAATTTTATCTTCACTGGCACTCCACTTATCCAACACAGCGACGTTTACTCTGGCTTCCTTGCCTCCGTCGTAATCTATATTAACAGTGAGCGGGGTGCAGCTACTTTGCAATGTCAACTCGTTCTCCAACAAACAGATATTGGCTCCATAGGGCTTAAGAAACGGCATGCCCAGTAAAACATCAACACCTAACTTCTTTATCACAAATACTTCAGTGTTAAATTCTTGGTCTTTAAATTTAATGCTAATATTCCTTCTCCCACAAATCCTTATCCGATTCGAACCGGTTACTCCAACTATTCGAATTTCTGGATCCTTCTGTAGTTTCATTCCCCTGTACTTCTCAAGTAGTTCCATCCAAATGTCGAAATTTAACAACGAAGCCTCGCTCCCAGTGTCGAGTAAGCAAACGACAGGAATGTCTGCAACTTGAGCTTTAACTTTGGGCGTACTATGGAAAGTAGTTAATTCAACAGACCTCTTAATCCCTTCTTCCACAGCTTTCTCTTCTTGTCGCTTTCTTTCTTCTACTTCTTTCTCTTCTCTTAATATACTCCAGAACTGTTGCCACCTGTTCTCTTCAGCGATTTTTTTAGCTTTCTCTTCCGCCTTCCGAGCTTTCACCTCTGCAGCCTTTTCTATTTGACGTTTCCTTTCTTCTTCGACTTTTTCTTCACGTCGCTTTCTTTCTTCTTCTGCTTTCTCTTCTGCTTTCTCTTCACGTCGCTTTCTTTCTTCTGCGGCTTTTTCTTTCCTTCTTTTCTTTTCTTCCATTTCGGACCAAACTGTCAACCACGGAGGAAGTTCAATAGCAGGTTCCTTATTCTCATCGTCATCGCCCTGGCAACCTTTACACCGGACGGCATCTAAATCTTGCCCTTCCACGGATTCAGCCTCAAATTCACAAACGAAATGCTTCCACTGGTTGCAGGAAATGCACCGAAATGCCCCCTTATCTTCATCTTGATCGGAGCAACAATCAAAGTGCAAATTTCCGTCTTCCTCTACAATCGTCGGCAATGAATTGCGTTTAGACTTTCTTGTTGCCATCTCGATGTTTCGTAATTTCAGAAGAACCACCGGATATATACTTCGAGCCCCAAACGTTGCAGCGCCACTTGTAAGGATCCGCCCTGGATCGTACTTGGTTCGATGGGTCTATAGAGCCTCGGCTTCACACTCAGTATCGCTTCGGGGCTTGAGTCTCCTCGGCTCAAGGTTCGGGTTATTCCGGCTTCTTCAATCCTCGATGTAAGGTCCCTCGTAATTCTAGGTCAAAGGTTCTCAATGTACTTATAGATCTTGACCAAGATTCTATAAGCAATCGACAATCCTTTTTCCCACTAGGTTCTGTCGATATTCAGTTAAGCACCCAACTTCCTTTTCTCTTTTCAGCCTCTGACCAGAGAACTGAAAATTAATCCGTGACCACAGAATAAGAAAAGGTGTTCCCTGACCAGGGACACAAACGTTGACTACTAACAGTCTATCGACCGATCCCGAATTCCGGTATATCCTAAGACAATCGCAATCCTCTAAATTATATCTCCTGACCAGGAGCATAGAACCGAGAGAACATAAGCCTTCTGACCAGAAGAGCTAAGTAATTGTCCTAAGGTAATCCAGAATAATCTAACTCCTAGTAGCGACGTGGAAGTAAGCGCAGAAATACGGGTATGAAAAGAAAAGACGGTAATGCGAGTTCCGTATTTATCTGGAATTCGAATACAAAAGGCCACGGGCCACCGAGCTTCGCTGCTTATATAGGAATTCTCGGTGCCGTGAAGGATTTACCAACTTTTATCTTTACCTCAATTTTACATTACAATAAAATACATATTAATAAAATATCAAAGAGGAACATAATTAGCTACATACAGAAATTACTATTTTTAACCTTTTGTGAATATTAAATATGCAAGATAATTTTAATTGTTACACTCAGCATTTAACTTGACTAGGGAGTATTGCTTCTTCCAACTCCCCTCTCTCCCTGCAACGGCCACGCGAAAAGACAACAAAGAAAAGAAAGAAAGTTTACAACGTTAAAATGTTAAGCAAAATTTCTTTAAATACAGGTTTTGTCTTGCGCGGGCATAACTTTCGTTTACCTTAACATAACTAAATTCTGATTACACCGTCTTGCAGTAAAAAAAATCAGGGATTAATATGATATTAGTTAACTTATTGTCCGCCAAGGGACACGACAGATATAGCGTGGGGAAGACAGCCTAATCTTTCGTCTTTTCCCCGGTTTCAACGTTTACTTAAAGTTGAGTCTGCCTGGCTTCTACACAATAGCGATTGTTTTCTCGCATTGTTGTCACCGATAAAAAAAATTCCCAGCTCAGCTTGCTGGCAGAAAGAAACAAAATCTTTGAACTTTTATTTAACATCTGGATGTATAGTCTATATACGAGGTGGTTCCACTTTTCTTGGTAATTAACCATTATCACCCAAAAATTATAAATACCAAACAAAGGAAAATAATAAGTTTATATACTTCCTTGTAACGTGAACACTGCTACACGTTACAACCTTCCTATTCCTTTTTTGATCTTCCTATTAATCTAGATACAAATGGTTTCCATTTTGATCTTCTTTTAACTGTTCGAGCTTCCTCCATCCCTTCCGTATTGCCTAACCAAGCTATCCTTGAAGATTTTACTTCTCTTACTATATTCCTTTGTCTTATCAATATATCCAGTTCACTATTTGTTTTTCGAACATACATTTCCTCATTCACCTTATTCGGTTCAAATATCTTCCTCAAAACCTTTCTTTCAAAGATTAGGAGCTGTTCTTCGATTTTTATTTAGAGTCCATGTCTCACATGCATAGATAACACATGGTTTTATTATAGAGTTATAAAGTTTCAACTTAGATGTTCTAGTTATTAACTTGGTGCGAACACTTGGTGCTGCCTTGCATAGAGGGGAGGGATCCCCAAAGGCTAGGGGAAGGTTACCCCAACAGAAAACCAAAGGTAGAAGGAACTGTTTTGGTGTAGTGAAGCCAATCCTTCTACGGGGAGTAAACCCCTATTAGAATATCCCTGGTCCTCCAAGGAAGTGGGAGGTTGGACTAGGCTAGGCCTATCTCTGAAAAAATAGAACTGCTAAAAAAGTTCAAGTAGCGGGGAAGTTGCTAAACTTTATCTACAAACGGAAAGTAAACTGTCCTTGCCCCCCCCCCCTGTTTTGCCACTTTGCCCCTAGTTTTGGAACCCAATCGTCGCCACTGGGAAGCACAGTATAGTATGTATCAAACATTTCTTCCAGTCACATTCCTGTAATTGGATAGTTTGGAGTTGAACAAATATCATGTATTTCTCGCACCTATTATAACTTTTCTTTTTCCTCAAATGAAAGCAGAATACGACTTGGATGTATTAATTGAATTGTTATTTTAAGTTCACTTTATGCACAGAAAGGCTAATCGGGACTGGACCTACAGTTTAAAGTGGAATCCGAACCACTGTGCCATGTGCATCCACCAGGTATCGAATTCGGACGACTTGCGTATAAACTCCTCCGGTAAGAACTAATTCAATTAAAAGTAGATGGTCATACTCTTCTTGAACTGTAGGCGCTGCTGTTAGTTGAACAATGTTGAATAAATTCCAGCGTATCAGGCTGTGTGATAGTTGATAGAGCGGCTCTTCCCAAGCGTCGGGTAGAATTGTGTGTTTTATACACGAGGATGATTAATGTGTTAGATTAACAGGTCAGCCCGCATTGAAATACGCAACCCTTCCATCATCCTTAGCCCTGCTGCTTCGCGTTGCGCAAAAAAGGCAATAAATTTGGTCTCTCAGCTTCACGTTTTAATTTTTCCAGCCATGTTAATCGCCAAGCTTGCATCCCATTTTTTTTACCATAATCAAATACCCATGTTTCTTGTATTTCTCTTCGCGACGGACTCTTCGCTTTATTCAAAGTGTCTAAAACAGTCCGTGGACCTCCCCGATGGCGTAATGGTAACACTGATTACGTCGTCGCCTTGTAATCAAGGGGTACCGGGTTCGATACCCGGTGGAGGCACATATTCATTCGCATCCTACTTTAAACTGTAGGACCAGTCCCGATTAGCCTTTCTGTGTTTGAAGCGGACTTAAAAGACTAGCTCAATAACGTCCCTGAGCCCTAAAATAGTACAACACATTGCTTCAAGGGCACATTATGCAGAGATAGGCTAATCGGAACTGCTCGTAACAATTTATACAAGGGCTGAGCCCATAGGCGTAACTTGATGGAGCCAAAATTGTCAGGTTTGTTAAAATTTACAAGTTATGGTACTTTTATTAACCTCCAGGAACTTGAGGAATTAATACATAAAGAGTATTTTTTGATGGTATGGTCAACATTTCATTTCTGCCCCCCAAAATTAGGTTCCAAGTTATACCCATAAATGCACCGACGCCGATGTATCGGTATCGGAAAGTATCGGTTGGGTTTTGTTTACCGATGCTGGCCGATTCTTTTCTCGCGTTCTGGTCTTACCCGGAGTCGCAAAAAATTCTGTGCGATTTCTGCACCAATATTGTGCATCATTACTGTATTTCATTACTACATTACAGATATTTTAATATTCTGATTCAATTCTTGAATATTTTGAAGGAAAAATCTGATAGAATGATGAATACAATAACATATGGTAAGTAGGAAAAGGATTTTAAGGTGCAAAGCTTTGGTCGAGAAAGGCAGATAAAGGTTCTGAAAATGTTTACAAAAATGTGCAAAAAAAGGTGCTGATAAAATGCTCTCTTTTTCTGCGCCTTCTGTTGATTTCATGTCCTAAAATACATATCTCAAACGATCGGTATGAAAACAGCTATATTTTTGGAAAGTTGTTGCACCTTAAAATCCGTTCCCTAGTGATAAGGCTGTCGCCTTATATTCAAGGTATCCTTGGTTCCATTACCGGTGGGGAACCTATCTGTAACATGTCTGAGCAGACAAACTTTCTGAGAAGTCTAGAAGGGGAAGTTTAGTTGAAAAATGCTTAGGACGGACTGAAAATGGAACAAAGATAGGAGAAAAAGGATGAAACGATACTGGATGATTTGAAAATGGGGGAATTTACATCGCTATAATGTGTGTTGGTGACACGTAAACCCTTTGTCGGTCGTACTGTGTCCGTGAGATGCATACGACTAAAATATTTATTTTATCGGAAACCAGGCGTGCGGTTTAACGTTTCTCAGTAACTGCTTCCCTCTTTGTCTGAATACAGATGAGTCTAGTGTCTCTTCGTGTGGGATTAGTAGATTGTTTGAATCTGTGAGATATAGAGCGACCGATGTCGTTCGGGCTAATGGTATCTTGTAGAATTTACTTTATGATCCGGAAAAGTGCTGAATTCATTAGTCCCATGCTCTGCAACAGTGCTAGTGAATAGCTACCATCAACACGATATCATCAGTGAAAAAGGTCTGTCGGCGATAGTGATAATGCTGTGTTAAGAGAGAGAGTATTTCTGTTTGGTTTGGTTTGATGTTATGAGTCCACTTTCTGCACAGTAAGGTTAAGGGACTGGACCAACATTTTATAGTGGGATCCGAACCACTATGTGCCTCCACGGGGTATCGAACGACGCTACCACTGCGCCATCGGGGAGGAGGCTCCGAGAGTATTTTGGAGACTGAACTGGAATGTGATGGCGATTTCGATGAACGCCAGAGTGGCTCATAGAAATAAATTTGTTGTAAGGTGACAATAAATATATGTAGTGCTAAAGCAATATTTTTTGGGGTGTAAGGGATGATCCTTCCACGTAGTACACCCAATTGTCAATCTCACTTCCATGTAGTACACCCTGTACTGCATTTTGCAGACGAACTAGGCTCTGGCGTCTTGATCTACAGCCAGTTTAATCTTACAACGTGACGTGTGGCAAATAGCCTAAGTGCTGACGCACGCAGATACAGCGCGACTGATCTTGTTACTTTTCCAGGTAAGACCGATGGAGGGTTAAATAGTTCCAACTTTTTAATCGCATCATTCTATCTCCATATTTTGTTTCTGTTTTAGTTATCATCCACCCTTCTCTCATTTAGTTTATAATGCCCCTGCAGATATCAGAAATATGCAACAAAAGGATACAACATACATTTGTGCCAAGTGCTAGACACAAATCACTCCAGTTTGCAACACTGCTGCCAGGAGAAGTTTCGGGCAAGTCTATGCGGGGAACGTCAGGCGCCGAGATGAAATTGCATTTTCCCGTATGCTGAACTGATACTGGGCTAAATGTGAAAGTAATTCCGGAAGGAGAACATGAAACAGCGTTAATTTTTTCTGCCACTACGAATGATGAGAAAGAAAGAAGAGCAACAAGTATCGTCGGAAAAAATGACACCTTTGGGATGAAAATTCAGTAAAAACAAAGGAGGAAAAGCACTTCACGTGAGAGAAAGAAGAGACTCTTCGTTGTTGAAATGGAGTATTAAACAAAGCTCGTAAGTCAGGTTCTCAACGACGGGCTTTACTCAAGGGGTCTAGATGATGCCTTCAATTTGTTTCATGGTTCTCGGGTTCGGCCATCAACGCTTGGGAGAGACGAATTGTTGAACCTGGAGGACACAAATTCAGCGTGTTTACCAATAAAAATGGCAACTACCTTTCAACGCCTGTCTTAAATGAAAGGTAACATAATTTTGAGTTCGGGTTAACGTCCGGCGTTAAATCTTCATTGTAGGATAGGCTGTGAATACCCAAACATAAGTTACTTCAGTACTTTGCACAGCCAGCGTCAAAATCGATTGAAATTCTGCACCTTTACTGAGGTGTTGATCAGATTGCATAACGTTCCAGGATACAATTTTGTTCAAAGAATATAGCAGTGATGACTGTGATTGTGGACATTTTTTCTGTCCCTGAGCTGTGCCACTTGCATCGGTTGTGTCTAAATCGTTCTGAATTGCGAAGCTGATATTACCTTTTTAATCGTCCTCTGTAGTGCATACTAATAATTATCCACGTAACTCGTGGACGTATAATTCTGCAAGACGTAGTAGTTTATGATGGGAAAAGTGGTCATTTTCTGAAATAATTTTTACCAATGTTTCTCCTCCTGATATAACTACTCCACACAATCTTTTAGTGTACTTGGGTCGCGGGTTCGATACCCGGTGGAGGCACATAGTGGTTTGAATACCACATTAAACTGTAGATCAAGTCACTATTAGCCTTACTTTGCATAAAGTGGAATTAAAACAACACCTCAAGTTTTAGTGTACCTTTCTCTTACTTTACGGAGTTTTTCTGCCTCTTTACGTTAATAACATTACACTCTCGGCTGAAGACTTTTCGCTGAGACTTAAATACAGAATACACTAGAACTTACCAAATTCATTTTCAAGATTTACTGGTAAAAGAAACTGAGCTTCTCTTGGCAGTTATGTAAACGTCAAAATAATAAATGCAGTAGTCTCAGAAATACCTATTCTTTTTAACTAGTTCTATCCCGAAATTCAGTACGATACAAGCAGTACACACTAGAAAAGAAAAGTACAGTAAAACCTCGTTAATCCGGACCCCGATAAGCCTGATTTCGATTAATCCGAACAGGCAAAAGTCAAAGGCAAAAAAAAGCAGAATGCGAGGTTCTAATTGTGTCTAGAAGTCAACAAGAGAACTTCCCAAAGAAAAAGCAGTCAACCACTGATGAAATTCTGTTTCCCGCAGACTTTGTACTGTACTGTATAGTGTACTTAGGCCTATACCCTTTAAATACACCATAATAAACGTGTTTTGTTTCTATAAATGAAGTTTTAATGCACTTTCCTCTGTTCTTTTAGGATATTTCAGTTAATCCGGACTTTCATTAAACCGGTCAACTTATCCCCCCATTAGTCCAGATTAACGACGTTTTACTGTAACTCATTTTCGTCGTTTTAATGTTGAATCATCATATAATAATTATATATAAAATATGTGTGTGTGAACAATTTTCCTCTTGTGACATCAACATACAATTACAGCTCTCTCTTTTCAAACTATTCACTAACAAATATTTACGGTAAATTACTTAGTTAACATATTACTTTCCTTAAATTCAACACTCTTTCTTTTTACAGTATTATAAAAAGAAACAAGATAATGCACTGTCCTGCCATCTATTAGTAAAAAAAATCAAAGTTTTCTTGCAATTTCTTTGTAACTTGGAGATGAATTCTACCGTCCAAGGGTGAAGTGGGTGACCACAAAGGGTTATGGAATTCTGGAATAAAACGTCTACACCAGTGTGATATATCGATCATTGCCCACAAATTTGCAATTAATTGAGGATGAGGCTAGCATGGATGCGTGTAAGTGATATCAGAAATATATCTGTAAGATTTAAATTCGTTTACAGAAACAGGTATAAACTGAACGCCCACTGAGACGGAAGCGCGGCGAAGCGAATTCGCCTCAGCAAAATATTTACAGGCACCTGATTCTCTCAACGTGCAGTGTTGCCAAGTAAAGAGACTGCTGTGCAGTACAAAGTTAATTTCACTGGAATATATCTGTTCATTAAAAAGTTATAGTGAATGTAAATGTTGGAAGGACTTAAAAACAAAGAAAAACGATTTTCCTTATGATTCGCTTTTTCCACAGCGACTATTAGAAACCGTAATAATGAAAGATGATTAGACGGAATTAATTACGCTGACACTGTAACAGCCATGCCAAGGCCGAGAATCGAATCCGGAATCTTCTATGGCGAGGCCGTGAGTCAATCACCCGAACGTCAAGGCGGTCAGAAGAAGACTTCTCCACAAGGAAGATAAATGGAAACCTAGGATTGCGGTCTCTTTGATGGGAGTCACATCCCGTGATTCCAATCTTAATTCGAGGGGGATTTCATCTGATGTGATGATCTGCAGCGGGACGTTAGACAGACAGCCCCAACCCCGATTCCTACGCCAGTCCAATCCAATAAACGTAATTAAGTTGGCAAAAGTTCCTCTTACACAGGAAAGTACATTCCTGGTTCCTTCTCGGGAATAATATTTATCTCGCGCGCCGAGATAGAAGTATATTTACAGCGAGTGAACTCCCTCTTAGCTCTCACATAATAGTGACATTTCTAAATAGATTTTATCACGCAACAGTGTACAATATAATCAAATTATTGCTGTTGTAGATAAAGCAGACTTGAACAATCTAGCCGTACAACATGGACATAATTTTTTCCACTTTTAGTGCTAATTGTACACTGGAACATATCAGGAATTCTTAAGTTATGTTTAGCGTTGGGCGATATATCGTCCACGCAATATCAACGACATTTTGGCGATATATATCGTGTCGATGATATATCGTCACGATATTTACCGATCTATATCGTATCGGCGCTATATTGTTACGATATTTTAGAGATAATATGGTGTCAGGGATATATCGTCACGATGTTTAGCGATATATATCGTGGAGACAATATATCGCCGTTATGAAGATACGGAAAAATATCGAATTGTATCGTCTGTGACGATATTTTCTAGACGATATATCGCGAGATTAAATTACCGATATTGCCTCCCCGATGACGCAGTGGTAGCGTCGTCGCCTTGTAATCAAGATGGGAAGAGTGCTCTTTTTTCCTGAAATTATTTGTACCAAACTCTACACAATCTTTTAGCGTACTTGGGTCGCGGGTTCGAAACCCACTTTAAACTGTATATCCAGTCTCGATTAGCCTTACTGTGCATAAAGTGGACTTAAAACACCAACTCAATCAATCAATCAAATTTCCGCTTTCGTTTGTCCCTACATGCTCCACAGAGAGATTATTTTGTTTTTAAGATTATGTGGGATCGAATCTCTGTTTAGTATCCAAAATTAACTTTGTTACTCCCCCTATTATTAATAGTCTTATGGATGTTTATTATTATATGAAACGTCTTAATGTGTGCGTACGTCACCGGGTTCGAGTCCAAGCCAGGGCATGTATGTTCAATGTGACTGTTCCTTCATCCATTTCATCTAATCATCACTGATCCTCGGCTTCGCGATTAGCCAAAAGTGGAGAAAAGCGAAGTAAAATAAACCAAATCAATCCAGAAATGCATCATGACACGTGATGCAATTTGTACGCACGGTATGTACCATATCCCTTGTAGCGATCATGTTGAGTGTTAATGACGAAGTGCTAATACGGGGTGTTTCACTCGCTCTCGGATTTTCGCTTAAAAAAATCAAACTACTGGATATAATTTAATTAAATTGGCTGAGGACATACCTAGGTATATGAGAAGAAGAATGGTGACGTCAATGGAGATGGCGCGACAGTCCCTCTAGTCCTTGCGTGGGCATGCGCGTGCGTCTGGGCAATTCTGCCATTAAATGCTAATCGTACGGACGTGTGCTTTCAATCTGGGTTCTTGGCCCTACTGTTGTGACGCCTGCAGAGTCTTGAATGCAATATTTCGTGAAGAAACTGGGAACATTGTTGTATGTGCATGATGTCCAAAACTGCTAGATGCAACGGTGGAGGATGTGAAAAACAGATTGCTGGCCTTACCGAAGAAGATGTTGCGTAGACTCTCGCATGAAATGGGACTTCCCACAAGCACGTGTCAACGAGCTGCTGAAAGAGCAAAGCTGTATGCATATCGTGTTACTGCTGTGCAACAATTGCAACCTCCCGACAAAGTGACAAGAGTCAATTAAGAGATTACTTCCAAACTCGCTGTGAGGTCACCATGCTTCTTATAAGCGAAAAGCAGGGTCCAAGAGCAAGTGGAACATCCTTTATAATAATATATTAATATTATGGACACGAGAGTGGTGAACCTCCTCCATATTTACATACCAATAACTGGTAATAAATGGATACATATCTGCTACGTTTTCGTGTCTTTTTGTGACGATTCAGATTACACTGAAGAAGAAGAGACTTGTTGCTCTTAACGGAAAGTCTCTCCAAATGGATTCTGTAGTTACTGTGGCATGTGATGTATTTGTTACCACCTCAACTTTTATCCTAAGTATGAATTTTTTATCTGATGGTTTTTTTTTTTTTTTTTTTTTGCTTGTTTCCAGTTGTTGCTAAGGTTGATCTGCCAATGTCCATCGGCTTCTCAAGGTCGTACACGGACTACAACAGCGCTCCACAATGCCCTACACACTTTAATTAGGTAAGTGGCGAAGTTTACTAATTTGCACTAAGTATATCAGTCGCAGGAACATAATAAAATATTGCACTAAATTTCTACATTCATATTTATTTACAAATTATGAAAGAAGAACCTTTAGCTCGCTTACGCCCTTTATTTATTCACACACATGCTATACTTTACGCCTCCCTGCAGTGAGGCGCCAGTGGATATTAGGCTGCTTATATTTTTTAGGGCATCTACTTACTGGGTGACCATTTGCAGGCCTCCTTCAACGTCACGCGATTCCGTGAAAATGAAAGCAGTCTTGAGCGTTAACCGAGAACGGGCGGCGGTCTGTGGGTACTCCGGGGTGCTAGATCCAGGATCAAGGGATGTCGCCGCACTCTCCCTCCCTCTAGCCGAGAGCTGGCGCTGCCTAGCCGGGTCTAGAAAATCGGTTCTCAACCTTCATGAACGCATGGCCCGATAAATTCGTTTTTAAGAAGTCGAAGCCACGATCACAACAATTTCACTTGTAAATAGCTTTCTGATTATTTTAACTTTATGTGTTTATGTGTACCCTTGAAATTTAATATTAATAAATAAATTATTGCGTAATCACAGAAAGTACTCATTCGATTTCAGACACCAAAAAATTCCAATCAATCAGAATATTTTCGTTTATGAAAATTGCTACGCAATCTAAATTGACCCTTGTGTCTGTCCGTCAACCTCTAAATTTGGAGGCGGTAAGCAACGCACCCTGCGGTTAGATCGTTTCATCACTCATCATCACTGTCACAAAATCATTTCCTGTTATTGTAGTTGAAATGCCATCTTTCCAGGTGGTTGCCAGCTCGAACTGCAAGTCGCTTCATCCTCTAACTGGAGAACGGTAAAACGGTTGCAATTCAAATTTGGAGGCTGCACGGGTGAAAGTCCCTTCTCACCAGCTCTGGCGCGAATTTCCATCTTTCTGGATCACACATGCCGCCATGTGGAGGGATCTTGAATTTTACATTTCAAGGCGGTTGTATGGAGCTGGTTCCGTATAAATGGTAGAAAGTCGGCGTGTGGTAATACAAAGCAGTATTTTACTTCGAATTCTGGTGTGTGAGTTTCTTGGTGTCCAAGACTGAGAATGATACTTGGAGGTTAGCGTGGAATGTCTCGTTTCTAAGTTAAGGCACATTTGGCCACGTTGTTGTTTTAAGTCCTCGTTATGCTCGGATAAGCCTAATCGAACTGGACCTACAGTTTATGGTGGGATTGGAATCTTTGCTGTCCAGTTACAAAGAATCAAACCAGAATTCCCTTGCCTGAAAGGCGACAGTGTTATCTTATAAAAGAGACCTACGAAAGTGCCGAGCCTACCCTGAGGGGCTGGTCGAACAAAGGTGCTCGCCCCAGGTCCCAGGTTTCACATATTGAGAAAACCTAGAGCTAATATTTACAGTACAAACTAGCATTTACATTTTAATGACCAAATAGACTATGTATTTTAGTACACTTAAATATATCAGAAATCATTCATACTATAAATACTTGAATATCAATCAAAAATAGCCCATACCCGCTATTGCTTGATTTTCTATTTCTCTAGTTTCTGTTTCTTACTTTAGTAGTTTAAGTATGGAAGCAATTTCAATTTCCGTTTTCGGTTTGAAAATTCGAATTTCAAATTTTATGATAATTATATAATAATTTCTATAAACGTTTAAATTTTCCTACTCAGATATCAGTTTATAGTTATAGGCAAATTATATTAAAACTATATACTAACATATATTTAATTCTTCACTTAACGCGTTGAGTTCTGTAAACTAAAACGCCCTCTTGTTGACAAATTTCTTGTAAAGTAAGAATGTGTACTGTCATGCCATCTATTAGTCAAAGGAAGTAAAACCAATTTGTTTCGTTCCCATCCCATTTTATCAATAAATATTTAATAATTTTAAAAAAGTTATTTCCTTTACACAAAATGTAAAGTAACAGTAGCTTCTCACATGAAAAGAATTGGCACTTAAACACAAGATTATAATGATTAAATATTAATTAAACGTATTCGTTACCTATATAGATCTTGCTCAGGATAGGGACAGATGGAAAGCCTGTGTTGCTGCAGCCATGAACCTTCGGGTTTAAGAAGGCTATAGAGTTAGTTAGTTAGTTATTCGTCATCTTGCTTCATGAGATCAGGAAGATTGGACCGTGTGAAGTAAAAAAGTGGTTTACCTCGATTTTAGCTCGCACAGTGTGCCTAAAATTAAAATGAACACGTTTGAAATCATATGTGGAAAAATTAGGCAATTTCGAGGATAAATCAATGGTGTCTAGTTTTGTTCATCTGAACGAAATATTTTTATTGTAGGCTCTGGAGATATTCTCTTCTTTTTTTCACTCTTTCCTTATTCCGCTGTTTTTCTAAAATGTTTGTTTTGAGTCCACTTCAAAGCTTAGATAGGTTAATCGGGACTGAACACGCAGTTTAGAGTGGGATCCTAACACATGTGAATTGTGCCTCTCTCGGGAATCGAACACGGGACCCCCTTTGATTACAAGCTGACAGCGTTACTACCACTCCATGCAGGAGATCTTTTCTGTAATTCTCTCTTTCTTCTTTCTTGTTTCTCTATGTCTCTTTCTCTTTCTTTTCTTTTTCTATTTCTCCTCCGTTTCTCTATTTCCATTTCTTTAATTCTTTCCCTGTTTCTCTATTTATGTCTTACCTTTTTCATCGTCTGTTTCACAATAATCTATTTTATTCTTCGTTCTCTCTATCATTCTGTTCCTCTGTTCTCTTTCTTCCTCCCTTTGTCTACTTTTTCCTCTCTTTAATCCTTCATCTGATTTTCTATTTCTTTCTTCCTCTGTTTGAGTTTCTCTCTCCTTCTTTCATCTCCCACTCTTTCTCTCTCCTTTCGTCTTTCCTCTGTCTCACATTCCTTCCATCGGTTTCTTCTCGTTATATGCCTATCTATAAATTATACTTACTCTACTCTTAATGACACTGAGAAATTTTCAGGTAGGCTGTTTGAGGTGGTCGGAACTGTGAGCAAGGGCTACATTGTGGCATGTTTGAAACGAATGAGGAACGAGGAAGTGTAAGCGTCTGCATGAGCTACAATGCGGAATGGTGCAAGTGCAAGATGTGGTAAGGGCGTTGACGTATTGAGGTGAATGATCGTAGTTTTGGTGGAAAAGGAACAACGAGGTGGTAAGGGTGTTGACGTAGAGAGGTGAATGATCGTAGAAGGAAGAACGAGGGTAGGGGGGTTGGATTAGAGTCGGCAACGAAATAGCGTCCAATCAGGAGAAGGTCCTCTCACATTCCAGGTAAATTATACCAACCTAGAACCTAGATGTGAATCTGTCTGTCGTTGCACAAATTATTAGAAATATGGGAATTAAAGGGTAATTCGTAATTCGAGTATATAAATTCGTAGGCGCTTGTTCGTTCCTTTCGCCAAGGATGAACATACGCCTATTTCATCCCCAATGAATCGACATGATTTCCTCTCGCAGCCCTTCCTTATTCCTAGGAAGGCTACGATATCATGATGGGCTTAAGTCCATCTCCGCCCACCCGGTGGTTGCGCCCATTTTGTTATTTTTATTCTGTAATATCCTCTATGATTATCGTAATCCTCTTTCCTTTTATATATATTCTATACATGTATTATGCACGTGTATCAGTGGCGTATGTTGAGTACAAAGTCTGAATTACCCCCCCCCTCCCGCAATCAGCCAGCCTCGTACCCCCTCGTTCCGCTCGATCCTGGTCCTAGGTTATGGAGTAAGCGATAGGACTATGTTATCAGTAAACGTTGTGCGTAATTGATTAGACACACCCACATCGTTCTTTTTTGGCGTCATCAAAGAACCAACGTTACCATGCCTACTGCAGCCAGGTTTTCATCTCCTAAGAAATCATGTTGCCAACTCTTCAAGCAGCATCATCTTCTTACTGAACAAATTTATTTGCATCCTCTAATCAATATTTCTTCTGTACTTTAGTCACCAGTCTTCAAGCTTTGCAGATACTCTAGTTAGCCTATAACATAAGCACCTGATAGGGTAACCAGAATTAAAGTTGCCCTACTCTTAGCCCTCAACAGCCCGTTTGAAGCAAACTGAAACTTGTTACAGATGCTTTGGAAACAATTGGAAGATAGTGCTGAAGAAAAAGAAAGCAGTTCAAATTTTCACCACCAGGTGGAAAAATGGCGCTTATAATTAAATTTCCCTCTCTGCAGCTCGTACAAAGCCACGTATTACGGTAAAACTTATAGGCTATAGAGACCATGTGGAAGCGAATGCTAATGCACAATTCAATTTTTGACCACCAGGTGCAAATGTGGCGCTGAAGTAAAAGCAACAAGTAATTTGAATTTATGTCAGCACAGCAGTGTTCAATATGCCCCTGTCATATTGACCCTTTGGAAGCGTAAGACAATGTGATCAATGGTCGGACAAACAGTTTCCCGGGATGTTGTTCACTGTGCAACAGATTTCAGCGCCACATTTCAACTTGGTGGTGAAAATTGGAACTGTTTATTTTCCTCAGCATTTGCTTTTCCATCCGTAGTCTCTATACGAAGTTTCACCGCAATTCGTTGCTTCGAGCGGGCTCCAGAGAGCTCTGGATAGGGGAAATTTAAATATATATACGCCACTTTTCCACCTGGTGGTGAAAATTTGAACGGTTTTCTTTTTCGTCAGCATTATCTTACCCATGGCTTCCACAGCCTGTGTACCAGGTTTCAGCACTATCCGATGCTTTGAACGGGCACCAGAAGGCTCTGAGTATGGCAACTGTAATTATGGCCACCTGGTATGATATATCGAAGTAAACGGTTGATACGCACCCATTGTATAATTTTAAGTGTTTAATATGTTTAAAATGTTAATGGTCTATTATGACGTAATTTGTTTTGTTCAATTGGGTAGTCTTTTATGGTTATGGACTAACCTTAAAACATTTGATTGTGGGTTGTGAGGTAAGAGATATTACTATGGATGTTGCTGGAATAATGGAAGTGATTTTGGAAATGTGAATGTGTTAATTTGTGTAGTGAAGAAGTATTATGATCTAAATACACTTTTGTTTGTAATAAGAAGTTTAATTGTGAGTTCAAGTGTTATATATTTACATTAACTGACTTCTAAATATATTTTTGTGTGCGAGAGTTGGTAAGGTTTACGTAAGCATATCCTTATCTGATTTCCCACAACCTGAGGGCTTCATAGTAGGCTGATAAGTCTCTGGCTCGCCGTTGAGGAATAAACGTAAGTTGTTCCATTGAGAATAATCCGGGGAACGTAGCAGGCGTAAACTTTTTGGCGCCTCAACGCGGGACTCGATAAATGTGTTTGAGTAGGGTATGCAGAAGCGTAATTTAAGAAGTGATCGTCGTAAGTTAAAATGGATACTTTAAGTTGCTGTTCCGATAAAGGGAAAGCCGATGATGAAGAGGTCGAGTGCAACGATTGTAAAAGAAGCTTCCACTTACGTTGTGCTGGTTATCCTTTGCCAAAATCGCAGTATAAGGGGGAAGAATTGAAATGTCTAATTTGTAAAGAGAAGGGTAACAAAGGAAGTCCTTGTTTGGAACAGTTGTTTCAAACCCTGATGGAGAAAATGGAAATGGGAAGAAAAGAAGATAAAGAGGAACAGGATAGGATAAGAAATGAACAAGAAAGAATCAGAAGATAAGATAAAGAGGAACAGAAAAGGATAAGAAATGAACAAGAAAGAATAAGAAAAGAAGATAAAGAGGAACAGGATAGGATAAGAAATGAACAAGAAAGAATCAGAAGAGAAGATAAAAAGGAACGGGAAAGGATAAGAAATGAACAAGAAATAATATGAAAAGAAGATAAAGAGGAACAGGAAAGGATAAGAAATGAACAAGAAAGAATAAGAAGAGAAGATAAAGAGGAACAGGAAAGGATAAGAATTGAACAAGAAAGAAAAAGAAATGAAGATAAAGAGGAACAGGAAAGAATCAGAAGAGAAGATAAAGAAGAACAGGAAAGGATAAGAAATGAACAAGAAAGAAAAAGGAATGAAGAAAGAGGAGAATTGATGAAGCTGCTCAGCCAAGATAAGGATGAATTATTATCTAGAATAGAAGAGGGGAGAAAGGAATGTAGAGAAATTAAGGAGACTCTGAGGAAGGAAATTGCGTGTGAGAGGCAGCAAGTAGCTGAATTAATACCAAACCTGGAAGAAAAACAAAAGGAGGATTATGAAAAGTGGAACTTAGACTTGACACAGGAGAAAACATCTATAGAAGCTAAAGAAAAGGAAATGGAAAGTGAAATTGAGAAATTGAGGGGACGAATAGAGAGTGTTGAAATAATTGCAAGGCCAGAAGCAACACAGGATTCCTCAGAATTACTTGATAATTTAGAGCTAAATCAGAGAAGGCAAGAAAAGAAACTTGAAGAAGTTACGGAGAAAGTCGCATCTGTAGATAGGCAGGTCGATCAACTACAGATGTTAATGGCAGGCTGTCGGGTTCTAGAACCTTCTCAAAATGGTGAAGCTGTATTTCAACCGGGAATGAACGGTTCAACAACGAGAGGTGATTCGAAGAGGAAGATGAGGAAAAGGAATCGTTACTCGTCAAGTTCTTGCTCTGCAGTTTCCTCTAGTTCTGAGGAAACTGAAACAAGGAAAATTACAAAGCCCAGGAAGAGACATAATAATGCAAAGTCTGAGAGATGGGGACAGGATGAGATATCTCGTGACAATGCCTATAAGAATAGTTCCTACAAATCTTTTCGCATGTCTGATGTTAACGCTCTTTCAAAGTTTACTGGAGAGATTAATACTGTCTCTGCTGAGAGGTATTTAAAAGAGCTAATAACATACCTGGATCTAATGAATGTCCCTATGATTTTTAGATTGAAGTTATTGCCCTCTCTTATGGTAGGAAAGGCTAAGGCGTGGTTTGTTGCAAATGAGAAGAAGTGGAAGACTTTTGAACATTTTTGTGCTGCCTTTAGAAAACAATATGCCTCTGCTGATGCCAAGCAAAGGGAAATGCAGACGCTGAGAAACAAACGGTATTCGAGGAGCTGTGGCTTCTCACTTGAAGAATATTGCTGGGACACATATGGCTCGTATTGTAATCTTGTGGATAGCGTTGACCAAAGCGAAGCGCTGAACTTGGTTATTAGTCAACTTCCGCTGCGAGTGCGTCAGTTGGTACTTACTCGCGATCCACGCGACATGGATCAACTTACCAGCTACTTGGGAAGATATGAAGCCTCGGAGCAACTCAATGGATGGAGGACAGAAAACCCGAGATTCGAGGACAGAAGAACCAACCAAGCTAGAGTTAGGCAATTGACGTTCTCCAGAAATCAACCCAATTCAGCGAAGGTGTCTGCTGGTAACGGAAGATCTGATAATGAGAACTTGAGTGGTAGCGCTCGACAAAGTAACAATCCTTCAGGAGAAGAAAATAGAAGTGGGTTCTACAGAAGAAGGAACTGCGAGGGATTACAGCGATCTTCTGGAGAAGAAAGAAGAACGCCATTCCGAAGAAGAAGTTCGTATGGTAATAATAATTTCTCCCCACATCGCTATAACCGGTATAGAGGTAACTACAATTGGAGGAGGAAAGAAAGTGCTACACAGACGGAAGATTTCGATAGTGGAGAAACTAGTGTTAAACAATTAAATGTTACCACTTGGAATACATCTGCCCTGTCATACACTCCAAGAAACAGAGAAGCAGTTGTTGAGTTGAGTGGATGGCCCTAGAGTTTTGAAAAATAAAATTTACTCCATTTTCATTTTGTTAATTTTCTTTTTGTTTGTGGGAGGATGCCATGATACGCACGCACTTATTGTATCAATTTGAGTGTTTAATATGTTTAAAATGTTAATTGTCTATTATGACGTAATTTGTTTTGTTCAATTGGGTAGTCTTTTATGGTTATGGACTAACCTTAAAACATTTGATTGTGGGTTGTGAGGTAAGAGATATTACTATGGATGTTGCTGGAATAATGGAAGTGATTTTGGAAATGTGAATGTGTTAATTTGTGTAGTGAAGAAGTATTATGATCTAAATACACTTTTGTTTGTAATAAGAAGTTTAATTGTGAGTTCAAGTGTTATATATTTACATTAACTGACTTCTAAATATATTTTTGTGTGCGAGAGTTGGTAAGGTTTACGTAAGCATATCCTTATCTGATTTCCCACAACCTGAGGGCTTCATAGTAGGCTGATAAGTCTCTGGCTCGCCGTTGAGGAATAAACGTAAGTTGTTCCATTGAGAATAATCCGGGGAACGTAGCAGGCGTAAACTTTTTGGCGCCTCAACGCGGGACTCGATAAATGTGTTTGAGTAGGGTATGCAGAAGCGTAATTTAAGAAGTGATCGTCGTAAGTTAAAATGGATACTTTAAGTTGCTGTTCCGATAAAGGGAAAGCCGATGATGAAGAGGTCGAGTGCAACGATTGTAAAAGAAGCTTCCACTTACGTTGTGCTGGTTATCCTTTGCCAAAATCGCAGTATAAGGGGGAAGAATTGAAATGTCTAATTTGTAAAGAGAAGGGTAACAAAGGAAGTCCTTGTTTGGAACAGTTGTTTCAAACCCTGATGGAGAAAATGGAAATGGGAAGAAAAGAAGATAAAGAGGAACAGGATAGGATAAGAAATGAACAAGAAAGAATCAGAAGATAAGATAAAGAGGAACAGAAAAGGATAAGAAATGAACAAGAAAGAATAAGAAAAGAAGATAAAGAGGAACAGGATAGGATAAGAAATGAACAAGAAAGAATCAGAAGAGAAGATAAAAAGGAACGGGAAAGGATAAGAAATGAACAAGAAATAATATGAAAAGAAGATAAAGAGGAACAGGAAAGGATAAGAAATGAACAAGAAAGAATAAGAAGAGAAGATAAAGAGGAACAGGAAAGGATAAGAATTGAACAAGAAAGAAAAAGAAATGAAGATAAAGAGGAACAGGAAAGAATCAGAAGAGAAGATAAAGAAGAACAGGAAAGGATAAGAAATGAACAAGAAAGAAAAAGGAATGAAGAAAGAGGAGAATTGATGAAGCTGCTCAGCCAAGATAAGGATGAATTATTATCTAGAATAGAAGAGGGGAGAAAGGAATGTAGAGAAATTAAGGAGACTCTGAGGAAGGAAATTGCGTGTGAGAGGCAGCAAGTAGCTGAATTAATACCAAACCTGGAAGAAAAACAAAAGGAGGATTATGAAAAGTGGAACTTAGACTTGACACAGGAGAAAACATCTATAGAAGCTAAAGAAAAGGAAATGGAAAGTGAAATTGAGAAATTGAGGGGACGAATAGAGAGTGTTGAAATAATTGCAAGGCCAGAAGCAACACAGGATTCCTCAGAATTACTTGATAATTTAGAGCTAAATCAGAGAAGGCAAGAAAAGAAACTTGAAGAAGTTACGGAGAAAGTCGCATCTGTAGATAGGCAGGTCGATCAACTACAGATGTTAATGGCAGGCTGTCGGGTTCTAGAACCTTCTCAAAATGGTGAAGCTGTATTTCAACCGGGAATGAACGGTTCAACAACGAGAGGTGATTCGAAGAGGAAGATGAGGAAAAGGAATCGTTACTCGTCAAGTTCTTGCTCTGCAGTTTCCTCTAGTTCTGAGGAAACTGAAACAAGGAAAATTACAAAGCCCAGGAAGAGACATAATAATGCAAAGTCTGAGAGATGGGGACAGGATGAGATATCTCGTGACAATGCCTATAAGAATAGTTCCTACAAATCTTTTCGCATGTCTGATGTTAACGCTCTTTCAAAGTTTACTGGAGAGATTAATACTGTCTCTGCTGAGAGGTATTTAAAAGAGCTAATAACATACCTGGATCTAATGAATGTCCCTATGATTTTTAGATTGAAGTTATTGCCCTCTCTTATGGTAGGAAAGGCTAAGGCGTGGTTTGTTGCAAATGAGAAGAAGTGGAAGACTTTTGAACATTTTTGTGCTGCCTTTAGAAAACAATATGCCTCTGCTGATGCCAAGCAAAGGGAAATGCAGACGCTGAGAAACAAACGGTATTCGAGGAGCTGTGGCCTCTCACTTGAAGAATATTGCTGGGACACATATGGCTCGTATTGTAATCTTGTGGATAGCGTTGACCAAAGCGAAGCGCTGAACTTGGTTATTAGTCAACTTCCGCTGCGAGTGCGTCAGTTGGTACTTACTCGCGATCCACGCGACATGGATCAACTTACCAGCTACTTGGGAAGATATGAAGCCTCGGAGCAACTCAATGGATGGAGGACAGAAAACCCGAGATTCGAGGACAGAAGAACCAACCAAGCTAGAGTTAGGCAATTGACGTTCTCCAGAAATCAACCCAATTCAGCGAAGGTGTCTGCTGGTAACGGAAGATCTGATAATGAGAACTTGAGTGGTAGCGCTCGACAAAGTAACAATCCTTCAGGAGAAGAAAATAGAAGTGGGTTCTACAGAAGAAGGAACTGCGAGGGATTACAGCGATCTTCTGGAGAAGAAAGAAGAACGCCATTCCGAAGAAGAAGTTCGTATGGTAATAATAATTTCTCCCCACATCGCTATAACCGGTATAGAGGTAACTACAATTGGAGGAGGAAAGAAAGTGCTACACAGACGGAAGATTTCGATAGTGGAGAAACTAGTGTTAAACAATTAAATGTTACCACTTGGAATACATCTGCCCTGTCATACACTCCAAGAAACAGAGAAGCAGTTGTTGAGTTGAGTGGATGGCCTTAGAGTTTTGAAAAATAAAATTTACTCCATTTTCATTTTGTTAATTTTCTTTTTGTTTGTGGGAGGATGCCATGATACGCACGCACTTATTGTATCAATTTGAGTGTTTAATATGTTTAAAATGTTAATTGTCTATTATGACGTAATTTGTTTTGTTCAATTGGGTAGTCTTTTATGGTTATGGACTAACCTTAAAACATTTGATTGTGGGTTGTGAGGTAAGAGATATTACTATGGATGTTGCTGGAATAATGGAAGTGATTTTGGAAATGTGAATGTGTTAATTTGTGTAGTGAAGAAGTATTATGATCTAAATACACTTTTGTTTGTAATAAGAAGTTTAATTGTGAGTTCAAGTGTTATATATTTACATTAACTGACTTCTAAATATATTTTTGTGTGCGAGAGTTAGTTAGGTTTACGTAAGCATATCCTTATCTGATTTCCCACAACCTGAGGGCTTCATAGTAGGCTGATAAGTCTCTGGCTCGCCGTTGAGGAATAAACGTAAGTTGTTCCATTGAGAATAATCCGGGGAACGTAGCACGGTATAGCTCATTCCGCCATTCTAAAATGTCTTCCTTCAGTGTCAGAGCTGAAAAATGAAAATTTTCATAGTTCTCAGTACCTTCAACTTGGATCAATTTCGTTCGAAATTCTTTCTCCAAGCTAAACAATACGTACTTGTGGTGCACAGTGATCCATTATAAAATGTATACACACAAGAACTTCCCCTTCGATATACAGAGGATGTAATTAAAGAAGAAGAAGACTTCCGGAGCGATAATTTCAACTGGTAGACCGACCGATTAACCAGGAAGACTGTTCGATCCCTTTCCAATTAGCTGAAAGGTGTTAATTTTCCCCGTCTAAGGCAAAGGAGAAACGCAATAATCTGGCAGCTGATTTCTGAGGAAAGACTTTCTCCTCCACCTCCTCGCTCCTATCCATTGAGAGCTACGTAAACTCATTTTGCAGGTTCTGCCAATACTTCGATCCGCGAGCTCGGGTTTGCCTGAAGTTCCTCTCAAACACTGTGTAAAACGGGCACTTCCGCGTTAAGTGCTTTCTTCCCCCCATCGCAGATTCTGGCTTATGTAAGGGGATCACCTCTCTTTTTCTTCTTCATCTTCGTCTTCTCTTTCCCCCAGCTTTTTCTCGATCCTTCTCTCTATATCTTTCTCTTCCCATCTCCCTCTCTCTCCCCATCTCTATTTTTCTCTGTCTTGTGCTCTCTATTTCTGTCCCTTGCATCTTTCTTAATGTCTTTAACATTTCTCTGCCTATCTCGATTTTTCTCTCTGTTTCCAGTCTCTCTCTTTAAAATTTTTCGTCTTTTTTCTGTATCTTTACCATATCCCCCCTTATCTTACTATCTCTCGGTTTCTTGCTTTATCACTCTTTGCTTCTGTATTGCATTCTGTCTCTCTCATTTCCCTCTTTCTTTCCTTATGTCTTGCTATCTTCTTTCTCTCCCTCTTTCTTAATTTATATTTTTATAAACTTCTCTTCCACTTCCTGTCATCTTTTTTCTCCCTCCCTCTGTTTACCTCCCTATGATACTATCTCTGTTTCATATCTCTCTCTCTTTCTTCATGTTTACTGTTTCTCTCCTCTATTCTTTATTTTCTCTCTTTCCTCTCTCTTCATGCCTTTTTATCTCTCTGTCTCCTTGTCTCTCTTTCTGCGTTTATTAATCTATCTCTCCCTCCCTGTTTTCATATTTTCTCTCTTTCATCTTGTCTTACTATCGCCGTCTCCATGTTCATGCCTTTTCCCTCTCCCTCCCGCTGTAATGAAATCCCTCGCTGTGTTTTATGCGCCCCATGAATAATAGCTCGAATGGAGCTTTCCAATATGTACGAGACGTTTCGCACAAAGCCTTGCAGAAATTCCTACTGACGTCGTGGAAAGAAATTAGAAGGGCTATGTTGCTGAACAAAATCCCCCTTCTCAAGAACTCCCGTGTTAATATTCCCTCCCCGCGTGTACTTTACTCAGTTCATTACATGAGCCGTTATGACGGAAGTTTATCATCCAATACATCGCTGCTCCAATTTATTGTGCCTCCTCATTTACATCGCGTACAGTCACAACCATAAGTATTCGGAAAGTCTAAGGTAAAACAATAAACGGTATAATGTGAATATTATTGATTATAATGGAGTATACATAGTTTTCCTTTCTACATATTTCGGGTATTATATTTTACGGCGTAATGAGGCTCTGGCGACTGATCTCAGCCTGTATAATTCTGTGAGGAGCGTGGGTTGTGGTTTGTCCATGTGTGTTTGTGTAGTTCCCTTATCTATTTCCCTTTATCGTCATTCATCCTTATCTTAGCGATTAGGCAAATGTGGCAGAAAAGACGAGAAAAGTGCAGCGTATCAATCCATCAAAACTATTTCGATTAATCATTAATCATGAAAAATGATGAAATGGATGTTGGGACAAACACAGTGATGCATTCATGCTTCAACCAGGATTCGAACCTGGATCCTCTGGCTTTGTACGCTGACTACTCCACCACGGAGTTTAGTAATGAATGATTTGCATTAGTTGTTGTTACATAAATGTAACACAATTGCACAAATACCTTAATAATCTAAATTAGATATTCACAGCTCAGCTGCGATGAAGGAAATGGAGTGTCGATGAGAGAATTAGTGTGTCGATAAAAGCAATAGAGTGTCGATGTAAAAATAGAGTGTCGGTGTAAAAATAGAGTGTTGATGTAAAAATAGAGTGTTGATGTAAAAATAGAGTGTCGATGAAGGAAATAGAGTGACGATGAAAGAAATAGAGTGTAGATGAAATAAATAGAGTATCGATGAAAGAAATATTGTCGATGAAAGAAATAGAGTGACGATGAAAGAAATGTAATGATAAAATAAATAGTGTGTCGATCAAAGAAATAGAGTGACGATGAAAGAAATAGAGTGGCGATGAAATAAATAGTGTCGATGAAAGAAATAGAGTGACGATAAAGGAAATGGAGTGTCGATGAAAGAAAGAGTGTCGAAGAAATAAATAGAGTGACGATAAAGAAATAGAGTGACGATAAAGAAATAGAGTGACGGTAAAAGAAATAGAGTGTCGATGAAGGAAATGGAGTGTCGATGAAAGAAAGAGTGTCGAAGAAATAAATAGAGTGACGATAAAGAAATAGAGTGACGGTAAAAGAAATAGAGTGTCTAAAAAAGAAATAGAGTGTCGATGAAGGAAATGGAGTGTCGATGAGAGAATTAGAGTGTCGATAAAAGCAATAGAGTGTCAATGTAGAAATAGAGTGTCGATGAAGGAAATAGAGTGTCGATGTAGCAATAGAGTGACGATAAAGAAATAGAGTGACGGTAAAAGAAATAGAGTGTAGAAAAAAGAAATATAGTGTCGATGGAGGAAATGGAGTGTCGATGAGAGAATTAGAGTGTCGATAAAAGCAATAGAGTGTCGATGTAGAAATAGAGTGTCGATGAAGGAAATTGAGTGTCGATAAAAGAAATTGAGTGTCGATGTAAAAATAGAGTGTCGATGAAGGAAATAGAGTGACGATGAAAGAAAATGAGTGTCGATGAAAGAAATGGAGTGTCGATGAAAGAAATAGTGTCGATGAAAGAAATAGAGTATCGATGAAAAAAATAAAGTATCGGTGAAATAAGACAAGAAAATCCAAAACAAATAGAGCTTCATGTTACCAATAAGATTTGCCTATTATGTAACGTTGTGTTTATATCACTTTGTCTCTTTGTCGCTATTGGCTAACGGATGTTGATTAAATGAAGCTGTTGTGGAAGCAACGAAACACCAATCCTCAGACCGAAGCTTAACCCGCGAACCTTCGCCGGCGATGTCGTGAATCGACCACTCAACGCACTTTAATGCAGATCGATGTAAGTAATGGAGATAGACCAATCGTCGCTTAGACCAGAAGTCATTTGGCATAAATACAAATGTCATTTGCAGCGTTCGCCTTGCCATACTGCAATCACCACTAGCTACTAATGCAACCTGTAACCAGTCAATGGGTTATGCGTGCTTGCTTGTCTTTATGAAGGCTGTTGATGGTATCATTGTTCCAGTCCCATTTATTAAAAAATCATAATGTACTTTTAATGTCATTTGCGTGTTTTTTTTTCCTAAGTACATGTTTTCGCCTTGAAATATTTTTGCATACTAATTGTGAACACGGAAGGTTCTTGCCTGACAAGTATTGGCATCTATAATAGTCTTATCTCAGTTTCAACCACGTCATATGGTTATGATTAAACTAAGTGTGAAAAATTGATAGGCACGCAGGCGTAACGCACTAAGGGTATTGTGTTCAAAGGTGGTTTCGTGGTAGCGTCAACGATAAGGGGCTATTTGCCTTAGTTCGGATTTCAGCTTCTGTCCTGGAATGTCTGTCTCTGTGACCAATCGGCGAAAAATCATAGGTAGAGCAGTTGCAATTAGACTACTTGTCCATGTGGATCATTTTACGTGACTTTCCACTTCTTGGATTAAACACGACAACGAGTATGATGGTGAACTGACGAAATAAATGACAGGACAAACACGATGATGGAATCGACTTTTTTTCTGGTCAAGATTTAGCTGTTGCTGGTCTACCACCTACAGGGTGTCCATAGAGTCAAGAACCAATGGGAGAACTGTACATTTCCTTAATGCAAAACCATTCTCAACACATTTCCTCCAACGTTTCAACATGTTTCATTGCATCTCCTGTAAAATGTGAGACTCAAGGTCGCCCGGAGAAGGCACCGCCCCCTGAGATATTGCTGTACCTATGCGAATTATCCTAGTGTTGGGGATACCTTATGAGAATACTCTTCACTGGAAAAATCATCACTCCACCTTTCCCCTACTTTAAGCACTGCTGCCTGTTTTCGTCGTCCTTGAGCGACAGCCCCTCATTAATTAAGTTAGGTTATGTATACCCTGGTTATTGCATGGAATTTGTTGTTAAATATACATTCAATTACTGTACTCGTTTCTTATGACAGAACACTGTCACATTCTGACTTGATGTTAGTTACTAGAATACAACAAAGAAGCGTAATGAAACAATGTTGTATGATATTTGTTAAGAAAAAAAGCGTATTAAGTATCAACTCTTCAATGATAAAACTGTGAATGTCTCTTCTTCAACAGCATGTCAACATTTGCCTTGAATTTGATGAGGCTACGAACAGACGTTGATGAAATGATTCTCTCGGGGTTATCGACCAGGTGAGTTGTGGAAAAGCTTCCAAACGTTCGAGAGCTAACGTCACTCTCATCTTCAGGGTAGAAGTCAAATCTTTTCCACAACTCACCTGGTCGATAGCCCGAGAGAATAGTTTCATCATTCGTCGCCAGGAAAGCTTCAAGTCTTACTACGAGCGCGTGCCGGTCAGTCGATTCTTCAACTTTGATTCCACTTTGATGCCGAGTAGAGGGCCGATGAATAGGACATAATTGTACAGAACTAGAAATTGTGACTCCTTTATATATTATGAGTTCACTGGTTCGCATTTATTATTATGTTTCATTGCGGGCTTTAGCGGGCAACTAAGTTACAGCCAGGGAGCCATGGGATGAAGACCACTGTCCTAAGTAAACAGTACATCCACCAACACATATACTGTTGTGTTCTAATTTCCTTAATGGATTTACCGCCACTTCCTGACACGACCCACATAGAGTTCAAACTGCAAATCGCTGAGGCATTTCACGCTCCAACGTTCGCAGAAATTCCAACTGGGGCACACCTGCTTTTGGGGGAACTAGTAGATGTTTAGCAGATTTAATTATATGTCAAAACTCCCCGAAACTGTGGATGAAAGGAAACCGTGATAAATCCCTCCTCTGTGTAATTCTGATTAATTAAAGTCAACGCGTGGAACCTCTCGAGTGAAATCATGTCACATTGCCGCCATCTTCTCTATTCGACCATGTTTTTGCGACATGCTTTCGCCAACAGAGCTAATCCCGAGATAACGCGACACTCGCATGCCCCGGGAATTAAAAAGCTTTTGATATCTCTTCACGTGAAAAATTAGCTTTTTACCGTGTTTTTTTTTCTTTATGACCCCGAGCGCGTGGTACATTCGGTTTAAGCACTGATGGCGCCCCACCGCGGAAATGGTTGTAAAATATGTAAATTGATGCTACCCTGTCACATCTCGTAATGCGAAACTTTTTTTCTGTTAGTAACGGCCATCCCCAATGGCAAATGCTGTTGTGTGCTAAGTGACGCTAGGGGAGGGCGGGAGGTGCAAATGTTGATATTAAAAATTGAGAGAATGTTTCGAACTGAGATCACCTGTGTATCTATGTCTCTAACCGAGAACTACTTAATCTATTAGGCTCTTAATGATGTTCATCTATCAGACGCTATTCTGACTGCAGGGGTAACATCTTCCGCACCCCCTATCCAAAACTATTTTCAGCCGAAAATACTGTTATAACTCTTCACAGACAAAAGCTTAGAATAACAAGGAAATAGTTTCTGGCAACTAAACATTTGTTTAAACAGGTAATAGACAAATTGCATGATCCATCCATCAGTACCAACTAAATACTCAATATGCTGACCAAGGCAGAATTTGTTTTATTTTAAAACATAAACTAAACGTTACGTTTCAACCTTCTAGCAAGGTCAGACTCTGTACCAAATACAAATGAAATAAAGTACAAAACAGAAACATACATACATACACACACACACACACACACATATATATATATATATATATATACATACAAACACAAATCACTCCCCTCCAGACACAAGCTTATTAGAAAGTTGTTTATCTAGAACATTCCTTTCCAGGTGTTCCAACAGGTGGCCTTCTCCTGTCAACTGTTGTTTCACCTGGCAGGCGATTTAGATAAACATTTCCTTTCACCTGGAACGTGGTTAGACTCCTTATCTCACTCTCTTTTTTCCTTATTCTTTCTTTCTTTCTTCATTCCTCTTCCTTCTTCTCTCCTCCTTCGCTCTTGTCCTTTCCACTCTTTCTAACATCTTCTTCCATTCTTTGTTTATCTTCAGTCCCCTATTCCAGTTCATTGCGTCTTCTTACCCTTTCTTCTCTATTTCCTTGGTCTCCTTCCTTTTTCTCACTAGTACTCACTTCACGTCCTGTTTCTCTCGTGTGCTAAAATATCGTATTTCTCTCTCTCTTAAGTCGTACATCATCCCTATGAGCTATCAACCTGTCTTTCAGCCTCTTTTTTTGTTTCTCCTATGTACACACTCTGACATTCTCTACATTTCACTTCGTAGATAATCCCTTCCTCTTCTCTGTTCTCCTTTTTCGTGTTTGCATTCTGCCTTTGTAAGCATTTTGATTATCAAGGAAACAAGGCTTAATGGTGGTATCAGTACTAAATGCTCTTTAGTAATTGTGCATATCGGGATATTTTCTATCACACCTATGTAGTTTTTATTGGAGCAAGGAGTAACAAATCCGCTACATCTACACGCAAGCGTTATTACTTTGACTCCTTGAATTATTATAACAGTATTAAATAACTGTAAAGTGCCTAATTTAACTATTACGTTTTGTAAGAAATTTGAGTTTGTTGTAGTTGATTGATTGAATTGTTGTTTTAAGTCCACTTTATGCACAGATAGACTAAACGGGACTGGACCTACAGTTTAACCACTGTGCAATGTGCCTCCGCCGAGTATCGAACCAGAGACCCCTTTATTATAAGGGGACGACGTTGTTTCAGTTGAGAATTTACAAGTATGTAAAACAAGATTGTTACAGTTCCTAACAAAAGTTTAAGACCACCAACTTTTTTCATATAAGTGAATCCTGACCGAACGTTTTTGGTACAAATATGGAGTGAAATTGTATGGAAGTAATATAGTGTGTGTGTGAGGCATATATTGCCGAAAAAGTATTGGCATACGTCTTGTAGGTCTTGAGATACGAAAGTGGAAAATCAAATTTCTTAACTGAAAAATCCAGGATTGCGAAGTACAGATGAATGTGTATACACGTAAACGACGTCGTTATGGAAGTGCGGAATTTTTTCCAGTACTGTGGAACATGAACGAAGGGTTTGGCGCAAAAAAGAATATCCAAAAAAAATTATCGTTTTATATTTTTTTCTAAAATTCGCAAAATAGAAAAAAATACAGCGAAAACTGAGAGGTCTTCAGATAACAATATCTTCCTCAGCGACTGCGCTGGAGTGATCAAATTTTATCAGTCATTAGTTGAAATGTGTGTCAATAGATGGCGCAGAAAGACATATCTCGAGTAGCAGCATTGTGCAAGTCCAAACCTGTTTTCGTTAATCTTGATAATAAACAGGCTGTTTGAATAGAAAGCTATGTGATAATGGGGAAAATAAATCTGTACCCGTGGCCGTGAAATGGCAAATAAATGGCAAATAATTGGTATGTGCAGATGCAACAGGTCTCGTAGAGAAATTGCATTCGCATTGAATGTGAGTAAAACCTGCGTGGCGAACACAATAAACTAATTCAAGCAGCAAGGTACAGGCACGCTGCGGCCGCCCCAGTGTAACGTCTGTACGCAAGGACCGGATTATAGCGAGACTTGCCACACGTCAGCAGCAACAATGGCTTGGATTCAAGCGAGGGAAATCCCATTGTTGACTTGGCCAGCAGGAAGTCCGGACTTGAATCCTCTAGAAAACCTATGGAATACCACTGGTCTTACTGTAGCCAGACGTCAGCCAGAGGAATGTCCAGGAACTTCGTGAACAGATCTCCGAAGTATGGAATGAGATTACGCCCCAAGAATGCCAGAAATTGGTCCGCAGCATGAGAAAACGTGTGCAAATTTGCTGGAAACTTAAGTGTGGATCTATTGACTATTCACACTTCATGCACTAATTTCAGGAGAAATGTTTGTTTCCTAGTATATTTTCAAAGTTCAGATTTAATGATTTTACAAATTGTACCTTTAGTTCCATCTATTAGTTATAAGTGCATTAATATGCCCTTACACTTTCTTGATCTTGATGTACCTTTCAATAACATTACATAATATTTCCAATTTTATATTAAAGTGTTCATTTCATGAAAAGCACTCGCATAGGTACTGTTTCTGTTTGTCTGAAAATACATGACAAGGTGGTCTAAAAATTTTGGTAGGGACTGTGTAATCTTATCGGTATGCATCTTGTACTGAGTCTACACGTTTAAAAAGTTTTGTGGGTTTCAATTACACATTCCTTTGTATATATAGTATATACAATTTAACTTGTACACGTTCCACAAGTTTTACAGACTTGAAACTATCAAATTTATGACTGATCGGTTTTTGAAAACAATGTTCGCTTTTCTTTTTTATTTTCAATATAATTTGTATTTACGATAATTTTATTTTAAAATATATCTTGTCCTTAATAAAAGTATATTGTAATTGTAAATCTTGCATTTATATCAAAGTTCAATGATAATCAGAAACATAGAGTGTCAGATATTCTAACATACCCGCGTACTAAACACAAGTCTACAACCTTACAGGCTATTGTATGAAAGAATATCAGTTTCTGGCGTGTGGGGTGTGGAACAGATTGACATTTGAGTAACTTCCTGAACCACCATCCTTACACCCAATAGTATTTACCCCGTGTAGCCATAGGCGTTACTTAGTGATAAAAAGGTGACCCCTTTAAAATCTTATTAAAATTTATAAGTTAAAGGAATTCTGTTAATCTTCTTGGATCTGAAGGTCATGTCTTGCCCAGCCCAAGCTTAAGCCCCAAGTTATGGTGCTCTGTGTGTAGCATAATTTTATTTCACTATATAATATGCACGTACCAAATTACATGCTGAGTTAGTTAGAATAATAATGTATGAGTTTTAATAGCCAAGGGGGTAAGTAAAGTAACAGTTAAACCATTGCTTGAGGTGGTTTAGTTCATAGTACAGGGTTCATTGTTCAGTAAACTATGGGTAAATCAGGATAAGTGGCAAATGTCGGATACGAATCAGGACGAAATAAAATAGCGGTTATTAGAAAACCTTTACAAATACCATGGTTGAGAGACGTAACGTTTTCAATACTGTTTCAACTTTTCAGATAAATTGAATTCTACGTTTTCCGATATAGTCTTCCTTCGATGTTTGTTATATTGAGAGCAAATAATAAGAACAATTTCTAATAGATTCCTATAAAAATAAATCTATATATTTTGAAATATAAAAGATAAATAATTGATGTAAAATATATTCTTAGAAACTCTAATAAGGAACTTATAGTTCAGAGTGGCCTAGATAAAAGAGGCCCCGTGTTATACGTGATATAAAAAGAACATTAAGCAAGTAAGAGCTGCATTTATGTTACAAGATTTTTTTCGCACGTTGTGTGATGATGTGTTGTTATTCTTACCGCAAGGGCGGCGCTCGAGCGGGGTCACGTGATGTCGAGCAGCGATTGGGTGATCAGTGCTGTCAGTAGTCGGTTTGAAGCGTGTTGTGAAGTGCTGCAGAATGCCTTTGTCAATCGAACAAATAGTGTTCATTGTTGAAACGTACTTCGGATGTAAATCGTTTAAAACTGTAAATGAAAGGTTCACGATAAAATATCCAGAGACAGCTGCACCTGCGAAAAGTGTTGTGCAGAAATTGATCACAAAATTTAGAGCAACAGGTTCAGTCGCTAACGCCAAACATAACCGTGTAAAGACAGTTTGTTCGCCGGACAATACTGAACGTGGCTATGGTAAGAAGTCCACGGAAATCAACTAGACGTCTCTCCTCCCAACTAAACATCAAACGAACGTCATGCCAGCACATGTTGCAGCAGTTACATATGCGACCATACAAAGTAAGAGTGATGCAAGCATTAAAACCTACGGATTACGGACAACGACAACACTATTGCGAATGGTTACTCACGAATGTTGCTGATGGTTATCTGGATCCTCATCTTTTACTTCCACTCAGACGAAGCATGGTTTCACCTTAGCGGGTACGTGAACTCTCAAAACACACGCTATTGGTCAATGACAATCCCAGGGAACGCTTTGAGGTGCCTCTGTATGATTTGAAAGTAGGCGTCTTGTGTGCTGTTTCAGGCCAACGGATTGTAGGCCCCATTTTCTTTCACAACACTGTGAACTCGCAAGTGTATGTAACGGAATTGTTGCAACCATTCATAGCGCAGCTAACGGATGAAGAACGAGAGTATGCGTTTCTCCAGCAAGATGGGGCTACGGCGCATACTTCACGGTTTTCAGTGTCATACGTCCATGAAGCTTTCGGAGAAGAGCGTACAGTTTCCGCAGGTTTATGGCCTCCTAGATCGCTCGATCTGTCGACCTATGATTTTTATTTGTGGGGTAATTTAAAGGGTAAGGTCTACAGTAACAACCCGCATAGGCTACAATTGAAGAGTTGAAGAGTTGGAAACAAACATTCGCAATGCGATTGCGGAAATCACGCCAAATGAATTGGCAAAAGTTTTCAGAAACATGTTGAGACGTGCTGAGTTGTGTATCGAGGTTCATGGTTAACATTTTCAGCACCTCCTGTGAACTATTGACCTATTGAATGTTCAGTAGGTTGTTTTTCATAATAATACTTTCCTACTCTGTATTCTATATATACAATAAATGAATGAAATGTCTGTATGTTGTTTATAAGACATGGGGTCTCTTTTAGTGTGGCCACCCTGTATAAGAGTCGATTGTAATATTGTGCCACCTAGTACCTTTTTAATAACTGACATACCGAAAGATATAATACTGACAATATATGACAAAACTTTGGACTCGTGTACGAATTTGTCGTTTACTAAAACTAACATAATTTTAGTGAAGGTTTTCGATTCTCTGTTGTGCTAGGGGAAGCTGTTTCGCTTAATATTAAGTGTACACCGAAATATTTTTGTCGGAAGGTAATATGCTTCAAAGGAATTGAGGAATATGTGGCCCGGGCTCTCTCTCAAACAGCAACGGTGAGCTTGTGTGCCGCTTGTCATGGACAACAATCACGTCGATCAAATTCCAGCCAATTAATTAGTTGATGCTTGACATTAGTCAGATGCGTCAACTGATTGTTCGTCATCAAGTATATAGGATACACACGGTTGATGCAATACACATATTTGCAAATCCTCCGAAATTCCAAGACACCAATTCAGTTGGAAGCATTTCATGGTGTGGATGAAGTCGACACGGTTCTTATCCCATTTGAAAGAATTCAACTTTGGAAAGTAATGGGAGATTGTCAAATGGATTTTTGTACTGATTCATGTGCCTATAATGGCCGTTGGGGATGACAAATATGGTGGAATTGTATTTAGGGCACTCAGTTGCGGCGATTGGGTGCCAAAATCTGGGGAGCAAGAAAAGTTTACCTTCTCGTGATACACAGGGCTTAGCATTAAGAGGGGAAAACTGGCAACATTTTGGGGGTAAATGTCCCCTTGCCCCGTAATCGCCGCCACTGATGGCACTATATCAGTACTAATTCCCAGACCTTAGTAGTTACGATCTCAGTAATCGTAAAAGGGGCCAAAAAACTCACCTGCATCGGAATATAGTTCAAGTCCGTGGCGTAGAGCTGATCACATTACCTCTCCAATGACCAAGATCGTAAATATGTGGAGCCGTTACGTCCACCTCCACTACCCCATGATGTTCCCCAGCTTGTTTTAAAGTGCAGGGAAAGGCTATATATGTTTTACATTACCATAATTTTAAGATGGTAATAATGAATTGAAAAGCTGTGCAATTTCGTACATTTTTCGCTTTATAAACTTCATGCTTTAATTACATTAATTAATACATTAGTTACACACTAATATAGTACTTTTTAACCAATAATAAAAAATGTTTTAAATTGCTAAGTAATTTTTTTGACAAGCTGTGCATGTACTGTGAGCTTCACAATACTCACTTGTACAGGCTATTCGCACTGACGATATTTGAAAGCACGAAATGTCACTCTCTTCGTGAAGAGGCTCAAAACCTAACTGGAAAATATTTTACATTTATTTATGGGGTGAATAAAATCTCTGACACCCCCAAGTTAATTGTTGCCCTGGAGAAGATTTAGTGTTACGTAAGAAATGAGCTAGACAAAGGATAATACAATGAATTGTGGTTTTAACTTAATTGGATAGCCAATAACAAGCAGAGAGATTGTAGTACCATCTATTCTGTTTCTCGATTTGTTTCTCTCCATTCCTCTCATCCCTCTTTTCTCTCTCTATTTGTTTCTTTCCGTTTCTCTCATCCCTCTTTTCTCCAATTCATCTCTCTCTCTCTCTCTCTCACGATTTGTTCCTCTCCATTCTTCTCATCCCTCTTCTCTAATTATTCTCTCTCTCTACTGGTTTCTCTCATCCCTCTTCTTTTCAATTCATCTCTCTTCCTCAATTTTTTCCTATCCATTCCTCTCATCCATCTTCCCTAATTAATCTCTCTTTCTCTCTACTGGTTTCTCTACATCCCTTTTCTCTCCAAATATTATATCTCTCTATTTGTTTCTCTCCATTCCTCTCATCCTTATTCTCTCCAATTCTTCTCTTTCTCTATTTCTCTCCATTCCTCTCATTCTTCTTCCATCCAATTCTCCTCTTTCCCTATTTATTTCTCTCCATTCCCTTTCTCTCTTCTCTGCATCTCCTATTCTTCTACTTTCCTCTTTGTGTCTTCATTTCTCTGTGTTCCATCTTCCCTTTCTCTATTTATCTCCTTTCCCCCTCTTCTTTCCTACTCTTTCTTCTCTCGCCCCGTTTCTCTTCTTCACGCTCTCTTACTCTCACTCATTTTCGGTTCTCTTCTGTTTTTGCTTGTTTCTTTTTTTTTAGTGTGTTTAACGATCACATCACATGTTCTTGTCCATATCGTTCCTACTTTTGATGTAAATATGGCATTGTTGTGGGATTTGGTTTGATTTTCGTTACTTAGCCTCGCATTTCTACCACTTTTGGCTAATCGCGACGATGAAGATGAGTGATGATATGATGAAATTGACAAGGAGACACATAGAAAGCTCATGCCCAAGCCGGGACTGGAACTAGGGCCCCTGACGTCGTAGCGGTCCATGCTAACAACTCCGCACATTGTTGAAGGATAGTGAACTACCTTTTCACTCAATACTTTTATATGTTGAGCTTCGAGCCTGGTTAAGTTGAGGGGTCATCTGTTTCCTGAATTTATTTCATACGTATTGGCGCGATTAGCCTACAAAGATAGAGAAGCGGCTTAACAATTTTCTCGCTTTCCTCTATCTTGGATAGGACTTCTGAAACATAGACCAGCGCCCTAATTAAGCAATTACTTTAATATAAGTCCACGTGCCGCCTAATATGAACTTAATTATGAAGTACAACCGTCATCTTTGCTATATACAACGCGCCCCTGAAACTATATTCAACCATCTTGTTGAAAAACCACTGGCCTTGAAGCAGTGATAAATTTACCATTAGAATGCCCTTCGCCGGGGAAAACATTATACGAAATAAAATTTGATGGAACGCCTGGCCGCTGGCTAATTTCAGTTGCGAGGCGTAGAAATGGTTTCGGACCATGACGAGAGAGGTCGTTGCGTGTAATGAAATAACATTTTGCCCCAAAGTCAACTTAATTATCGGAGCCTCCTGTTAGCCATCATGGAAAATTTACTGCCATCTGCAGGCATTCTCATAAACATTCAACCTTTAACCCTCCTCCCAGAAGCGGATTTCTTCCCCAGCTACGAATTTTCCGGGTCATTTCACAGTTTTTGACACAGGACGTTAATTACATTATCCTTGCGTTTCGTATATCCCGGCTTGCCGGTATTCGTTTGCATGGAATTTAAAAGTTTTGGAAGGAAAGTTTTTTTTTCCTCTATGCAGAAGAAGTTGATTCTTTTTTGCAGTGGAATTTACAATAGTTTATAGATGGCGCTCTTTTGTATGATTTTTATAATAATGTCATGTAAATCGATAGAGTCTTTTCTGGACCAGACAGCAGATCAAATTTGTATAAACTCAAGGATTTGATACGGCATTTTAAACAAATAACAAAAGAACGGCTAGAAAAAAGATTTAAATTAATATTTATAACTGTAACGCAAGAAAGTGTTTAGTAACTGTAACTCTAATGAGTGGTTTTCAAACCAAACTACGTTGTTTCTTGGTAAGAATCTTTGAATTTCCCAATACCTAAGACATACCTTAACCCAGGGTTTTCCAAACTTTTTACATTCGCGGAACCCTTGGGAATTAGATGAAAAACTTGAGGCATCTTTCTTAGAATTTATTTTCAATTTTTAATCTTAAATCGACGTGGAATATGTTAGCAAGTTAAGTTTATTGTCAAAGAAATACCTACACCAATTTTATTGTTATTAATTTATTGAAATACAGTAAAACTTCGTTAATCCGGAACCCGATAAGCCGCATTTCGTTTAATCCGGACATGTAAAAGCTCCCCCCCCCCCCAAAGCAGGTTTTAAATGTGGCTAGAAGTCAAAAGAATCTAGACATGTACTTCAAACCAACTTCCACAGCAAGAGTTTGGAGTGATGAACAGCCAGGTCCGTCGGGCACATCATCATAATATGGGTATCCTATCGTGTACGTACGTACTGCATTGTATGTACAGTATTGATCTACATTTTACTGTACTGTATAGTGTATTTAGGCCTATGCCATTTAAATACACCATAATAAACATGTTTTGTTGCTATAAAAGGAGTTTTAATGCACTTTCTACTGTTCTTTTAGGTTATTTCAGTTAATCCGGACTTTCGTTATACCGGTCAACTTATCCCCCTATTAGTCAGGTTTAACGAGGTTTTACTGTATAAGGTAAGGAACAAACATCAAAATAGAATATAATAAGAATTTTGCGTACTTACTAATAATATTTCTTTTGTTTATCCCTACAATATCTCACGGCACCCTAAGGTGAGAATCACTGCCTTAACCCGTAATAATAGTAGGGCGGATAAATGTAAAATCGTAACGAAATTCTCAAAAATATGATATCAATGGCACTATTAGGTTAGCTCAATTACTTTTTCACATGATGCGTAGTTCAGGAGGGACCGGGGGGTCTTATTGGAGCAAAAGCCACCTATATCATGACTACAATAACAGCATCACATTTCTAAGTTTCAAGCTAAAAATGAAACAGCTGGTTCATACGTCTCATGGTCCCTTATTAAATTTGAGAGAAATTGTTCAGAGTTTAAACACGGTTGACTCAAAACCTATATACCTTCAAAGCTTTGGAAATACGCTTGCATTGTTGAAATATTGTTGTTTTTTAAAAATATTTTTCATAAAATGGAGAACTAATACTATTCTTTAAATGAGTACAAATAGTTTATTCATAAAGCAGGAACTTGACAACGATAATATTATTACGTTTGAATTTAATCCATTTATAGCTACAATCTAAATGAAACTTTTATTATTGGAGCAGTTTTAGAACATTAATTTTTATTTTACGTCGCTTTTCTGCCTCTTGAAGCTAATTGGCTAATCGCGAAGATGAGGATGAATGATGACATGATGAAATTGATGATGGGACACTCACGAAGAACACCCAGACCAACCCGGGACCCCTGGAGGACTAATGATCATTAGATGAAAATACTGAAGAAGCACTCTCAAAATAAAATCGTGGGATAGAAGGAGAGTCGAACCCGGAAACTTCGATGGCGAGGTTGTGACTCAATCCCTCAACACACTAGTGTTGGAACAAGAAAGCATGAAACTACGGTGCAGTGTACAAAATCATACTCTAAAATAATTGTCGAGAAGATGTCACTGGGAACATAAGGTAACAAACAATTTTTGGAAGAAAAAAAAGCTCTAACCAAACCTACTAGCTGGAAGGGAAACTCTAGTATTGTTGACCGTGGCTTGCTGTCGATACATATGCGCGACCAGAATGCAGGTTTTTAAGCTTGTAAAAAAACTGTATATTTGGCTGTACTCCCGCAGCTGCTTACTGCCCCTTGCTTGATCAATATTTGCGCGGATTAATGCATATTGACTTGGACAACAGCTTGCGTTCTTTATACGTGCATGGGGTTGGATATCAGACAGCGCAATAACACCACCATTAGGCAAAAACCGATATCATTTCATTGGACCAGCTCGTACATCGTATCTACACTGCGACGTTGCCCTGTTAACGGTAACAAAAATAAACAAAATAGGAGGAAAATACATTTAGTTTTTATACTTTTGTTCGTGTTATAATTGTGTAGGTTGCGCTCATGTAGTTCCATTGTCGTGTGCCATCCTATAAATGTTATTGAAATGGCTTCATTACCTTTTTTGTTAGTAAAATGTACAGGTACTGACATTTCTGGCTTGTAACAACCCCATTGACTTTTAATGTTATCATTACAACCCAGAACTGTCCGTGAGTGTACTTTGATGGATAGAAAAGTATGGAACACAATTAAAAGTTCGGCTTTTCTGTATTATTCACACGTCTTGTTTCGTAATCAAACAATATAATCCTGTTTTTAGAGTGTTTGTATTTTAGAGTGTCATTTGAGGAACATGGACATCTAGCCATATACACCATACTACAAACAACTCTCCCTTATCTTGCTCTTTGAAACGACGTTACGAACCCTCGAAAAGTGGCAAATTTTTATCCTGTGTGTATGCAACCGCACGTGACAAACTCGTTGCTGCCACTGACATGTATAATTTCTGTCTGCAAACGGCAAGAAGTTTTAGTATGCTAATTGCACGTGTGCACAACGAGTGTGGATACTTTTGATCAGATATAATCATTAACATCGTTAGTTGTTACTATTATTATTATTAACGGTCTTTAATTATTATGACGTTACTTTCCTTTGTCATAGCGTATAAAAAAACTTAAAAATTATCTCTGTTGAGAAGAAGCCATTGGGAATGAAAGATAACAATAATGTTGTGCCTCGCCGATGGTGTGGTAACGTCGTCGCCTTGTAATCAAGGGGTCCCCGGGTTCGATACCCGGTGGATGCACATAGTGGTTCGGATCCCACTTTAAACTGTAGGTCCAGTCGCGATAAGCCTTCTGTTCCTTAAGTGGACCTAAAGAAGATTACGAAAATGATAGAACAGGAAATGTGCCAACTTATGGTGCTTTGTTTGATGGAGCTATCGTGAATCTTAAACGAATTAGAAAGCTTCAGTTATTTAACTTAATTTCTAGAATTTGTTGGTTTCTGACACAAAGAACACAAAATGTGTGGAAAACTATAATTTACGTCCTAAACACACAGGACCAAATTTATAACTCATGACTTCCTCTAGAGAAATATTTTTGTTTGGTGTCTGTAGAGTCAGACAGAGTTTGACGAGATATTTAATTTAAAACACAGCCATGTGTTATTCCACTTTTGACGTGTTTCATTTCCTGCGACATTGGTGAGAAAGTAATTTATTTGGTCTGCAGTATTTCGTTCACTTGCATTTGTGCCATATTGTTTTAAAATGTATGCACAATATGTTAAACCAACATGAAATGGTAACGAAAAGTAACGATTTATTGCACTTTTATTTATTTGCAATAAACTCAAGATGATTTGAAAAATATGGAGGAAAATATATTAAAATTTAACAAAGTTTATCATGTTTGTATTTATATTTTTCAACGCTTAATAGAAAGAAGCAATTGTAGCTGATCTCCGTGGCAGAGTGGATAGCACAGGGCGCTACGACGCCAGGGGGTGTTCCGTTCGAATTCCTGCGTAGGGTTGGGTGTCTAAGTGTCTCCTCATCAATTTCATCATATCATTACTCATTATTATCTTTACGATTAACCAAATGTGGCAGAAAAGCGAAGTAAAACGAACCAAATCAATCAATCAAATAAGCAATTGTCTTAAGTTTACAGGTAAAGATGTTTTGAATAGATTGTGCCGCTGAAGTTCTGCTCTCAGAACTATTTGTATCATCCACCTGAAAATAGGTCTTCTCCAACGTCATCTTCAAAGTTGGGCCTTTCTGTAATACACAGATTGTTCTTTGACATTCACGACATGCTGCAGCACACAGTAGCCCTTGATTCTTGCAGGAGCACACCATTGTAGAAATTTATTTGCTGAACATGCACACTTATACAGTGGCGTCTCGTCCCTTGGGGCTTCGGGGCTTAGCCCCTAAAGAAAAACGGACGTATTGACGTAATTATCAATCACCATAACGCATAACTATCACACAGTCTTTTAAAAGGCGATTTTTACTCACGTAAATTCATCGTCTGTTGCAATGGATACGACAGCGCTCCTAGCGGCATTGATGTCAATTATCGGTTTCCGGGGCACGTCGCAAAGGAAGGCGTGGCCTACACCCACCTACGCTACAGTCAAGGTCACATGCTAGCAGAGAGTGGAGGGAAGAGTGCAATGGATTTGAGTGCTGATTCGGAGCTAGTTCCGATACGTCGCGTTCGATCTCGCGTGTTGTACTGTAGTGTTGTGGTGGCTTTCATTCGCTATGTTTGAGTGAGTTTTGCAGGGTTGATGTTCGAAAGCAAATTGATGAAGGACATAGGCGGTCAATTACAAGACACAATGAATTTGTCCGGAAAAATAGGCATATATTAAATAGAATTATCGATTGCTTAAAATTCTGTGGTCGACATGAACTTGCTCTACGAGGACATAATGAAAGACAACAATCTTTAAACAGAGGCATCTTCCCAGATTTATTATCCCTTCATAGAAGAGGGAAAACTAAAGAGGTAACTTCGTGTTCTTTATTGTAGTGAAGAGTTGAAAAACATAAACTCTATCAGTAGATTGCATTAATTTTTTATTTAAAATTATTTAGAGGGTACCTTTTCAGAAACAGTAAAAATGACAAACATAGTTTTAATAACTCCAGTGGCAACAGCTGAATCTGAACGATGTTTCAGCACATTGAAGCGTATTAAAACCTGCTGAAGAAATTCAATGGGACAAGACAGACCAAATGCATTGGCACTTGCTTACAATAGACAAAGAATACATTTCAAACATAGAGGGCTTCAACGAAAAAGTAATAACAAAATTTGCTGAGCAGAAGAACAGGAGTCAACGTTCGTAGAATTGTCAATATATTTTAAATTCTTTTAAAAAATAAGTCCAGTTTTGTAGTTTAGAAGAAGATAAATACCCGTTTGTTTGTAATTTATGTAATTTGTCATTACATTTTAAATTGTTTCAAAAAAGTAAGTCCAGTTTTGTAGTCTAGAAGAAAAAAATACATATTTTTTGTAATTCATGTGAATTGTCATTATATTTTAAATTCTTTAAAAAATAAGCCCCGGCCAAATTTGAGGCCACGAGACGCCACTGCACTTATAGGTAATTAAATTTAAGAGATATGTAATCCGTGGCTTGGTGCTGGACTTTTGAAGATTGGATTGGAAACAGTTTACCTCCCTGCATTTTCCATCCTTATTGTAAAGGTGACATTTTGATCCGAAGCCATGCTTGCACCTAGTGGTGCAAGCTGTCGAATGAACTTGAGGTAGATGTAGACAGAGATTGTTAATTTACTTTTGTCGCTGACCTCAATTATCTTTCTTGTGAACGATTTCTGTCAACTGATTGAGTGTTTCTTCTGGTTTTGCTCCACACATTATTGATATTGTTTGATCTCCTGCTACTAAACAGTTTCTTTACTACCTTAAGGTGTAATGAATTTGCATGGGCCATGATAGAAATCATTATCTGTTATCACCTTATGCGATTCAACCTTACCAATTGAAAATAATCTAGATGTGGTGACACAAGATAGAAGAGCATGAGCAAACAATATGTTTGAAAAACACTACAGATGCTCACCAAAGTGTTTTTTTTAACATAACATGGAAACAAGGTTTAGTAGTGTTACCAGTGTGCGTAACGAGCAAACAATATGTTTGAAAAAATACTACAGATGCTCACCAAAGTATTTTTGACATGGAAACAAGGTTTAATAGTGTTACTAGTATGCTTAACGAGTAAACAATATGTTTGAAAAACACTACAGGTGCTCACCAAAGTGTTTTTTAACATAACATGGAAACAAGGTTTAATAGTGTTACCAGTAGTATGCTTGACGAGCAAGCAATATGTTGGAATTCCTCGAATTCCGGGAATTACACGTGAGTTATTGGCTCCGGAAATCATGCGTAAATTATTGGCTCTGGAAATTATTCATGAATTTTGGCAAAACATGAAAAATGGTACAAGCGGATGTTTTCTCTATTCCAATTTTTTCTCCGTAGACGTGAAAAATTGCAACATTTATTAATCCAAATCCCATTAAGTTTAAACATGTTTATAAATGCCCTGAGGCAAGTTTCTCTCAGTTTAGCTTTCATTTCATTTTATTTTTTTAGGAAGAAAAAGAAAGCTATATGGAAAATGAAACAAAATTTACTCAATCCCTTAACTTTGTTAGTGTCTTTTGCAGAACAATCTATCTGACAGACGGAAGATTATTACAAAATAATATATCTTGAAGTTGATTAGGTAAATTGTTTGGTACATTGGAAACATACAAACCCTTTACATTGTTAATATTTTTGTGTGTGGATGGGAGGGTGATGGGTGGATAATACGTAAGGTTGGAATAGAGAAAACATCTGCTTGTGTCCTTGAATTTTTGGAAGGTTCGCCTTGAAAACAGGGAATTACACTTGAATTTTATCATGGTTCTAGTGACCACCATGAATACTTTTGCGTTATCCACACTCAAACTCCACATTTTGTCTGTGAGGATCATTTCATGTGCTGAAAATTATCTTTCAACAGAAACATAGTCAGTACTGCAATTGTAATGAAGGGGTTCTGGGTTCGATACCTGGTAGAGGCACATAGTGGTTCGGATCCCACTTTAAACTGTAGGTCCAGTCCCGATTAGCCCTACTGTGAATAAAGTGGACTTAAAACACCAATTCAATCAATCAATCAAAGCAAATTTGAATGCTAAAACATTACTTTGCAAGGCGTGAATGCCAAAAAGGACCAAACTGGCACGAGAGTGAGCAAGGCCGCACAGATCAGAAGTTTGCACTTGGGGACTTGGCAGTCAGTAGAGACGATTGGGTGCCAAAACTGAGAATGGAGAGGAGGGGTGTGTGGCAAGGATAGTTTATTTTATCTTAGTAGGCAAGGCTTAGCATTAAAAGTCTATAGTGCAGGGGTAAAAAGTAGGGGAGGAACTGACATCTTTTGTTTTGTTTAAAGTTTTGATAAACTTCGTATACTTGGAGGGAGAGAAATCGACAGAAAACACGTTTCAAACACGCCAGTCCGAATTATTTTGCCACCAAATCTAGTAAATACCTCTGTGAGATATAGAAATCCTGTAAAACCTGAAAAGATATAAAAACCTAAAAAAAAAGGTTTAATTTAGACACATAAACCTAATAAGCAAAATATGTTATTTTAGGCACTATATATCCCCAGAGTAATTTATAGAATTTTGATGCTTGCAACTATATTTCAACATTTTGAGCCTTGTTTTGCTGCTAGTTCTTTTAGCCAATTTCCATGTATGAAATAATTCAATAACAGAAAAACTATCATTTTGTAAATTTTTCTTTAATTTTATTAAAGTGTATAAATTTCTTCAAACACTTGAAATGTTTATTAAAGATATTTAAGAAAAGCATATTTTTGATTATAAGTTGCATTCTTCGCCATCTATTAGCGGCCGTCAAATTAAATCTCAGGCCAGGAGAAAGCATGATGAAATATTCATGAAGCCCCATTCCGGAAAATAAAGTTCGGGGACTGTTTAAGCAGCCGGCTTTGCTGTTTGCAATCTAAAGTTACGAGGAGCGCCTGATGGTGTCTTGTCTTCATAGTCATAAAGAAATCCTCCCCGACAAAGATGTCTGGAGTTGCAGGATGCATCCAACAAATGCACTAATTCCCTATCTCTGTTGATTCGCAGTTTGCTAAACTCCAGAATCAATTTCAGATTTTACCTTAAGGATATTAGGGATGTTTAACGCTCCATGGCAGTTTTGGATATGAATTTATTAGCCGCAACAAATTGCAACAATCTTATGATTTGAATAAAAATAAAAATTGGCACGTTGAGTGGTCGAATCACATTCACGCTACAGTAGTTTCTGGGTTCGAGTCTTGGCCTGGAGAAGGAGTGACTGACCTTTCATCAACATCATCATGATTTATCTTCTTAGTCGTGATGAGCCTAAAAAGGCAGAAAAAAACAACAAAAATACAAAAATTATGAATCTTAATTCAACCTTTCATTATAGGACCACTATATTACATACACTTGTTTACACTTTCATATTTAAAATTGAATAACTGGGTTTCCGACCATAAGTATTGCAAACACCCCAAATAACACTCATGCCCAGGCCGGGATTCGAACCTGGAACCCCTGGCGTCGTAGCGCTTTGTGATAACCACTTCTTGTGTGTTGTAAGTGTGTTTGTATGGTCAACCTCCGTTGTGGAGTGGTTATCGCATAGCGCTACGACGTCAGAGGTTCCAGGTTCGAATCCCGGCCTGGGCATCAGTGTTCTTTGTGAGTGTCCCTTCATCAGTTTCATCATATGATCGCTCTACCTCATCTGCGCGATTAGCCAAAAGTGGCAGAAAAGCGAAGTAAAATAACCAAATCGATCAATCAGAAAGATCTTACAAAATTATTTTATTGAAAACACGCTTGTGTTTTGAATTTGCAAAATTAATTCGAATGCTGGAACTAGAAAATGCTGCTTCTTTAACGTTCCCATGCTTTAGAAATAATGCGCAGTGAACATGCTGGCCATGGCTTCGAATCCAATGCATTTCTTCTATTTCTTTTCATAACCATGTACACGCGTGGAAAGAAATACTTTCCCTATAAGACTACTGGTATTAGGGAAGAACTTTTTCCCATGACTATATATTGCCACTGTCAATTATCTCAAAGACACACCAAACAACAATCGTTATAATAATGCGACACTATTTCCTCGAATTTTGCTTAATAGCTACACGTGTAGCTCTCCAAATGCAATCTCTTCAGATTATAACATCACTAGGCACGTGCGATAAGGGGAACTCAATTACAGGGAATGTTTACAGAGATTGTAATAGAATGGTATCCACTTATATGATGACTTTGCATTAGTTGGGAACATTATGCTTGAAAACTCATAATGTATGTGTACTTCAGCAACAAGTTGTTTGGTAATCTCATTCATCATGAGTGGAGGTCCTATGTCACGTGGCATAGTACAGCTGCTAATTCACTATTATGATCATTATTTAGGAGTATATAAGAATAGGCCTCTCCGATAGCGTAGTGGTAAGACATAGCCTTGTAATCAAGGGACCCTGGTTCCATACCGGTAGAGGCACATAGTGGTTCGGATACCACTTTAAACTGTAGAACCAGTCCCGATTAGCTTATCTGTGAACGAAGTGAACTTAAAACACTTCATTTCGCAAAATCACTGTTGACCAATGTCATGGAGCAATAACAAATTAATAAGCCCAATGCTTTCAGAAATTGAGAACACTTTTAGTTTCAAGTGTAGGGACAATTTTTTTCATCTCTGAAATCAGGCAGACGCCTTGCTTGCCACCAATAACAGTTTTGATTTAATGATTGACTGATTTGGTTTATTTTACTTAACTTTTATTACCACTTTTGGCTATTCGCGAAGATGAGAATGAGTGACTATGTGGTGAAAATTATGAAGGGACACTCACAAGAAATATCGATGCCAACGTCTGGATTCGAACCCGTGCCCCTTGCGTCACAACTACTACCACTTGGACACGGAGATCAGTTACCACCGGTTTGAATATTACCACTTAAGTACTATTGTACGTTCACTGTCCGAAAATGAGCATTATATATTGGAAAATGGTCAAAAAATTAAAATCTGACATGTTATGCTTCTGTTAGCTATAGGAGATGCAATGAAATTGGATCAACGATAGTGTTGTGATAATGTCTTCGATTTGGAATCAATGGATTCCGGGTTCAGATCTCACTTTATACTGCAGGTCCGGTTTTGATTAGCCTTTTTGTACATAAAATGAACAAACAAAACTTCAAACTTAAAATGTACATTCTTTTTAAACGGAAATATTGCAGAAATGCTTGTAGCAAGATGCCCTTTAATTGATTGATTGAGTTGTTGTTTTAAGTCAACTTTATGCACAGTAAGGCTAATTGGGACTGGACTTACAGTTTAAAAGATTAAGACCGCTGTAATATATTCCGAAAAGGTACACCAGCAAATGGTAGCATACACAATGAATATGTGCTTGAAACATGTTGTTCAAAAAACAATCAACATGGGTGTGCTGGATAATTCAATGTTTATCGCCGGCGCTGGAACACAATTGACTTTCCATTAGCACAAATGGAATCTGACGCTGAAACCCTATCTATGGCACCTTTTGAGAATATCAGAGCTCACCCATTCCCCAAAAGTTCCAACTGTCTCTTGCACATTAATATTGCATTTCCTGGGACGTAGCCAGTTCAGGGTGATAGACTGGTCTGGTCACATAGTGTACTAGTAGGTCTACACAATGATGTCACAAAATTAATTTGTAACTCGTATTGAAGTATACAGGGTGTCTCATAAGTAATAGAGCAAACTGACACAGGTGAAAGTACACGATAATAAAAGCAAGAGAGTTTCGGGAATGTGTGATTGCAAGCCGCCACTGACTTAATTGTTTATAAACGTCGTCCTAGTTGGTAAAATGCTAATAATCTGTGCGAATGTGTAGTTACAAGCCGTCATTAATTGCATTTTGTAAACACCGAGTGCTTTACTCCTTACGCTGTCCGAGGTTTGCTCTTTGTTTACAAAACAGAACATTTCCGAGAGGTGGCATCAAAGAGGATGGATACAATCAGTACAGAGAATTGTACATGCTTGTGATCAATTCCGAGACGAACCGGGGGTGTTTGAAAACATTTTACCAAATGGGATGACGTTTACAAACAATAAAGTCAGTGGCGGCTTGTAACCACACATTCGCAATTATCTCGAAAACGGCTCGATTGCGGACCCATGTTTACTGAGAATTTTTTGCTTCTATTATCGTGTACTTTCACCTGTGTCAGTTTGCGTTATTACTTTTGAGACACTCTGTAGTGTTGCTTCTCTGTGTAAGATACGAACTAGTTCGTTTATTTCAATGTTTCTTATTTTGTGTCTTTTCTGTCACTTTTGACAACGTGCAACCAGTGTTCGGAAGAAATTAGTGAATTTTAAAGCAGTTTCAAGTAACAGTTATTTTTTTGAGGCATTCTCTTACCAGCTACTTTTAAAAGTAAGTAGCAGAAACTTAACACAGTTACTTTTACAGTTCATTTGCACGTAAATTGTTAACTTGAAATTTTGTAACGTGGTAAAAGCTAAATTGAGCAATTGTGTTTCAAACTGGAATTTACATTCTAATTTAGAATGCGTTACATTCTAAATTTAGAACATCCATTCTTTGACGTAATTCGTCATTTCTAACTACACACAACATCTTCAGTGTTTTGTATGGATTGCTGCAAAGTATCGGTGTCGCCAAACAAAGGATTTTTCTAATTACAATCATTCAAGCAAAACTGACTGCTTGTTTCACCATTTTTTTATTTGTTGTAATAATACATACATATGAAGACATATTATGTATTGACATATTTATTGCTTTACAATTATTACAATTGATTATGGGTAAATTGCAAGAAAATTTCTGATAGAATGTATGCCCTGGTAAATGCTTCTTGCAGGCTAACGAAGCTTTTGGCCCCTTGACACACAGCCAGGATAATCCTTTCTGGGGTTGTGTTATCCTGTGTTTGTGTGTGTGTGCCGAGTGCCCCTTTCCAGTCTCGACTTTTAACCTAGGTAACAGGATTTAAGTCCTCAGAGGCAGTTCTTGTTAAGTAATGAATGAATGAAATAGTTTTAAAAATTGAGTAAGGAATTCGAACAAGCGTTCTAGGGTTACCAGCCAGGTTCAATTGGAGTTGGCTTCCAACGTTTCGAGCGCATACATTGCTCTCATCTTCAGGGAATATAGAAATGGAGACCAGTGTGGGGTTAAATATATGACAATTATGTTTTTACAGCCTCGGACCTGTAGAGACAGGATGTCCGTCGTGGAGTGAAGCTCCAGAAGGTCATTGTTCGTCAACACCGTATGGTTTTCAACGATACGATGAGGCACCATTCTGCACGGACAAATACGTTCGTCCAATTCTCGTCAGAACCATCCGTTGCGCACATTACGCTGCTAAGCCACGAACGATTAGTTCCACACCACCAACATTCGTCGTGCTTTATAACCAACTCAAGGTTATCTGCAAAAATGCTCTCGACTTTCAAAAGGTTTGGCTGTATCTTCGAGGCCGGTATAAGGACTTATACATGGCCGCAGGATCAGCTTCCAAAAACTACCTCAAGGTGCCATCTATTGGCATCTTCGACATGTTCCATTGGATTATACAGAGGAAGAACTCTACAATGCCTTACAGGACCTCGGCTTTTATGTTGAAAATGTTCGTCGTCTTCATTAAAGACAAAATACCATCTTCGATGAAGATTCGTCGGCTCCCGACACCAGGGAAACCAAACTTTCATTAGTCGTCGTTACATTACGACGGGCAGAACTCGACTCCGAGACGGCACGACCGTCATCGGACATATTTAACCTCGTCTACATCTGTGATTTTAAAATCACGCTGGAAAAACTCAGACCGCAACTAATTCTTCAATGCCGTCGTTGACAACGCTTCGGCCACGGACAACGTTTTTGTCAAATGAAACCTAGGTGCGTAAAATGCTCCGAGCATTATTTGATTATAGAATGCCCACAGCGCACACCAGATATAGCCTACCAGCTAAGTGCGTGAACTGTTCAGGAGCACACACATCCAATTATAAGGGATGTCCTGTATACCAACGCCTACTGCAAGCTTCCCGTGATAAGGGCCCAACGAAGTCAACCCGGGACACCAATAAGGAGAAGAAGAAAATATCTAAGCCTCAGGATAACACCGTCCCAATTCAAACAGCTACGACTTCAACGCAGAGCGCCATTCAAGCAGCTACGATTTCAACGCAGAGCGCCATTCAACCACGGAAGCCAGAAAATAGATCAACTCCGGCTGCGCCTTCTCCAAGCCAATCACATTCCTCCACATCGAGACCGCAATCCCAGGGACAATTTGGAGGTATTACGTCGGTTTTTAAACATACTGCTGAACCCAGCTTTACTCCAGCCACTACGCGTGTTGGTGGAAGGATTACAGGCCATCCACTGCGCTGAAGACTCAGATGCTCGACTTCAGATCCTTCAGAACTGTTAGCTGCCATATGAATTGGTTATATGTTTTTCGTTTGTGTTCGTTTTTGTGCCGTCTTGGGAAGAACACAGATTTTTTCCTCCCTGCGACAGTTGCGGGAGTTATAACAAAATTATGTAATGCCACAGAAAATCATGTAATTAATTGTAATAATGAATAAAGAGATGTCAGTTTAAAGAATAAAGGCAACTGAAGTAAAACCCGCCAAGCCAACATAGACTTAACCTGGCTGGCAACCCGAGAACACTTGTTCGAATCACGTCCCCAGGAAAGCTACAATTCCTATTTTTGAGTAAGGAAGTTTGTAGCACATATTTTATTTTCCTTTTAGCGCCCTGTCCTGAATTTTGTTTTAGTTAGGGGGCTTATCCCCCACATTGTGTGACGCAACAATAGCCTATGTGCCCACCCATAATATAAAAATCAATCAATCGTAACTGATTATTGAACTTTTACAAACATTAACGAAGTTACATGTACTTACAAAATGTGCTCCCATAACCTTCTTCCTCTAACTACAAAATTCTCCACAGAACTTAAATATGACCACACATTCTCGGTATCAAATCAAAAAACGATTCACAGGCAGTTTCGACTTGCTTCATCGTCACATAAACAAGTACTTTGGAATTATTAAAGCCATTACAATGAACTCTGCACGTTGTTTTACGTCATTGTTTTCATATCTCAACCTAATTGTTGTGTTTTGTACACAAAAGGCAGTGAAGTAAGAGATTAAATCAGTTTCGCAACGAACCAAATCAAACTACCCATTGTAGAAATTTAATTAAGGATATTTTTTTAAGAGCAAGATATCCAAGCGTGTTGAAACGTCCAGTGTTTACGTATCAATGCAACGCTAGCGAAATTAAGAGATCTCTCTCTCGTTAAATTGACCCACGTTTTTTACAGGCGATAAAGTTTAAGTTTTATTGCCCGTATCCACCAGTTATTGATTCTTCTTCTGAGATAGCCCCCAGAATGAAGTGCGTGACGTGGTTCCCGAATTCACGCAATAAATGAGTTGACGTGGAGATTCCTTCCCTTTTAATAGCCTCCCTTCCTCTCCCTCTGCCGCTCTTGGGGACTGACTCCAATGTAGGAGTGCACGTGTGTATCATTTCAGTTTTGGAAACTCTTGACGAAGCAGTAACCCTCATTGCACTCACGATGGTACAGTCGCTAGGACTTTCTTTAGTACCATCCGGAAAATGTCGCTCTGGTCCCAAAATGTGTGTGTGTCTTTTTTCTACGCCCATTGGCACACAACTGGGAAGTGACTTGCTAAATATGCGTGCACCTTCAATTACCTAGCGTTTGTCTAGTGTATAAGCATTTGAATGATTTCATAGGAATACCCAGTAAAGATGAACAACAAAAGAGAGTGACAGACCGTACAATGCATATATATTGCTCATAGGTGTAACTTGGGACCTAACTATTGATGGGCAAAATCAATAAGTTCTCAAGCACAAAAAATGTCATCCAAGACTATTTTGATAAGAAGTAACTGTTGCAAAATCATAAGAATTACTTGTCACTTTGTCCTCAGTTTACAGGAGATTAACAACAGTGTCATTAACATAGCTTGTAAATTTAAAACCTGAAAATTTGTTTGAAGACAAGTGTTTTCTTGTAGGAAGCAGCCTTCCCTTAAAAGAATTGAAGTTCGATTATAAAGGCCGTTTCAGCCTCCTCTCTCTCTCTCTCTCTCTCTCTCTCTCTTTCTCTCACACACACACACACAAAAACACACACACACACACACAAAAAAACACACACACACACACAAAAACACACACACACATATACATATACGGTATATATACAAGGAATCTTGTATATGACGCAAGCTCAACATATTTCATATTACGTTTACGGGCACTGCAACTGCTTCACTATCCTCAGGCATGGTTTTTTTCTGATTCACACGTTACCATTGTTTTTTTAAAACCCGAACGTCATTCCCAGTTATATTCCACGAATACATTTTTATAATCTCGCTGCCGTGAGCTTAATTATGAACACGGAAAACAAGGTTACCATTGAATTCTTCCACCTGACCTGTAATGGTATTGCAATATAAGCCGCATTCACAAAGGTGAAAGTACGTGGTACACAAGTTCGTGTTTTGGACTGAAACAAAAATATTTTTTATATTAATCTTCTGTTAGGATGGTCTGATTTTAATGCACAGTATCAAAGAATACATTGTAGTTTATAAAAGGTATCCTTTTTTGGCTTCAAACAAGATTTAAGCAACATTATATTGTCGAATCCAATGCCTGGTTGCAAAGTTTATGATAAGGCGAACATTTCGTTACAAGCTATGCTGGTTACAATACAGGTAAAAGGTTAAGCTAACTGTTAACTAACTAAGCTAAGGTTAACAAATGAAATTTTTTTTTCCAGGTGTAAAGAAAGTTATTTGAATTTTGTATTAGATAGAAATTTGAAAATGTTTAAGAGAGTCATTCACATGCATTTTGTTCCACTGAGTAATAGATAATTTAATTTTTGTTAATCTCTTGAATTTGGTAAATACATGTAATTAACTCTATCTCTGCTACATCGTGCCATGAAGGCACATAAAGGGTATTAAGGTAGGATCTCATACATTCTCGATCTCGGCCATTTTGTAGGTGATGTGATCAATACCACGCTGTATTCACCTTTACCCCCAGATACCAATGTATTAGAAGCCTAGAGGCCGGGCGAACCAGGACTCGACCTGTGCAGGAGCCTTGTGTATTGCAGGTCAATGTAAAAAGGTAAACTTCCCCGGGCATTTAGCACCGTGCCATGAAACCACATGTTGGGGATGTGGGGATAAGGCCCCACATATTCGAAATCTCGACCATTTTGTAGGTGATGTGATCAGCACCGCGCTCCGGTTGCCTTTACCTCCTTCCCGGATTCGCTTTATGATGGGACAAGGCCGAAAAAATTCCGACCTTAAATCACCCACCCCGGGAATTGAACCTGGGTCTCCTGCGTGGCAGTCAGACCACACACTATTATATTATTGTATACCGGAGCTCAGTAATCTAATGTAGGGGAAATAAGTGCTTGGATAAGGTGATCCTTGGTTTGGAGTCAAACATATATTCAAAGTAATATAGCAGTTTATGTTTTGCCATTACAATTGTGATTCCAAATTTACTTATTTATGAAATATGAAGTACGGACGTTCACTCGAATCTACCTTTAATGTGTTCGGTCCCACTGGATGCACTTTGCACAGTGCTTCGGATCCAAATTTAAGCTGTAGGTCCAGTCTCGATTAACCTTGCTGTGTGGACTTAAAACGAACTGAAACTTGCCGTGCCAGCACATCCACAAGATTCCAGGGATACAGCTCGAATGGCGTCGGAAAGGCTCCGCAAGTGCTTCTGGGAAGCACTCACGTGACCTCACCGTTCCCACCCATTGGCTGCGGTCCCTGAATCAGATGGCGGCGATTGATCATATCTGCTTCGTTGTATTCAGATGGTACAAAAGTTTCATCAAAATTGCATCGTAAGGTTTAAAAGATGTGTTTCATTCCGCGTCACACTTTTATCTATCATTTCCTTCCCAAATAGACGTTACTCGCGCCAAAATAAAGCCTGTAAACGAGTAGAAAACAAACCCTGCACAATGGGTACATACCTGACAAGATCTGCACGCGTGTGTAAGCTTGTCCTTGCTGCATCTACCCCTTATTATGTCTTTGTTTTGTGTAATTAAGGTTTATCGAGAGAAGACATGGTGTGCACAGTGGTATCGTTGGGTACAAGTGCTTGGAACTTCGATTTTTTTCACTTCTTGTCTCGTTTGAACTTTCTGTACACGAACTAAGATACGAGGCAGTCTTAATCAATGCCAGGAATTCATTACGATGGCTTATGATAACGCAGAATTCGAGAGTCCAGATTTGTGTGCAACGAATAATAAGTGGACAGTCGGTATAAACACACTCAGGATTTTTTCAGGGAAAAAATGTCTGGGCGTGTTCATTGGGGATTATTTTGAACACAAATACGAATAGAAAATTGACCAAGTTAATAGTAGTATGACTCAATTTTCTTAACCTGTACGTAACCCGCACCAAGATCATTTCCAATGAGTGCCTGAGACTGCCTTCTCAGTACCTTTCCAGTGATCCCTTCCGAGTGTCTTGACCTTAAATCAGCTATCAGGCTTCCTTAGTTCATCTCGCAGAGCTGTAGACACTGCCTGGGTAAATTTTACACATATACGCTCTCAAACGTTTCAGTATCGTTTCAAAGTGTTTTCTTTTCTCGTTTTTATCTAAGGTGTAATACAATAAAAATGTTCAAAATTAAGAAAATTACGTTAATCAATGAAGGTTTTGTTATTTCAGCCCTTTAATAGAATTATAATTCGGAGTTAAGATGCCAAAGCCAAGCACCGAGCAAATAAGGGTATATTTGAGGGTTGGGCAACTCGGATGCACTTGTGTGAGCCAGCGAGCGCTCTGTGTAGTGTGAGTCACAAGCTGCACGCTGTAGCAAAACAGGAAGGGCGAGTTACGATGATTAGAGCTTTCCCACTGCACGAACGTGACCGACGAAGCCTCCTGTCTCACTCCCTCCCTTCTTTCCACTTCTCTAAAAAGGCTACAGTATCGCTGCTCTCTCTACAGTCCACATTCCAGAAGTGTATACGCGAGCACTCTGCCACAATTGCAGCTGTTTGACCAAGCCTGGTCTATTATGTTCATCTAACCCCTGCTTTTTTCTTCCGAGTTGAACACCGAGCCATAACAACCTTCCATAACATAAGATTCCCTAATATCGTGTCATTCTATAGAATGAAGGGATCTGAACCAGTTAACTGATGGGGTGATGTAAACTACTCATCATTCATCCTCTTGATGAGACCACTCGTCATTGACATGACGAGTTATTGCTTGGCATGCGAAAGGTACAAATTACACAAAGGAATTAAACTACTGAAAAGACAATGGTAACTCGTTGGATTTTGTGAACCGTTGAACCTGTATCATGGCTGGGTGTAGGATAATTACCTGTCTAACTGAAGTCTCTGAGCTGAATGAAAATAGCGAAGTCCTCTGTATGCTTCTCTCTAATGCTGACCAAAGCGTGCTTCCACTATCGACCTCCTGCCTTGCTGACCTCCTCTCTCTACCAACTCAATTCCCAAAGTCCAGTCACTTCCCAGCTTGTCTCACCTCTATATTCCCTGGCCATCGAGCTCTTCCTCGATGCCGAATCGCCGAATCGTGTTTATTATAATTGCTACCATGCAAACCGCTGACACCAAACCCAGAAGTATTACCTGTTTCCTGAATGCTCAGGAGGTTTGCATGGCACAACACAATGCATTGTAAACATGCCTAAGAGGCTTGAGACAGCTGAGAAAAACAAGTGAATGCCCTGGTCAACATGAAGCGTTCAGAGAGACTTAATAAAATAAACATACAATCCTAGGGATTGATACGTTCGCGCCGCCTAGGAAAAATTTTCTCCTTTGAAAATTTAAACATCAAATCGCAAAGCTTGACATGACTCAGGTTCGCCAATTCCATATATTTTCTTAAAAAACCCAAATATACAAACGAAATCCACCATAACATAACTTTCTCTTGTTTACTGCATCCTGAAGGAAAGAAAATTTTCATTCCCTACACTTTATAATGAATAATACCCTTAATACTAACAAATTCGTATGTTTATACGATGTAAAAAACAATAATATATACTATTATAAGACTAGAAATCACAAAAGTTCGTGTCGTTAAACGATAAAACTCTTAATGTACCACATTTTGTGCGTACGTACTGTTTATTATGTATAATTGCTCATCCACTTGCTCCTAGTCAAGAGTCTGTGATGCCTCGCCACGCGGTAACGACTGTGTCTCCCGCGAGGCCAACGGCTGGCTGGAGCGTCGTCGCAAGAACGGAATTCACAATGTTTGTTTATATTGCCACTCGATATAGACTCTTCAAATAAATAGAAAAACCTTAAAAAGGTGCACAAGTAAGTACACGTAAGTAGGCATGTAAAACGTTTGTCACATCTCACTGTTTTGTCCGTGTGAAAGCCTGATTATATCAAAATGTAGTATGTTGTACGAACTACGTAGCCACTGCACTCCTAAAATCGTTGAATATATGAACTTGCACGGCTATGTTGCACATTCCAATGTATTATTATACAATATTCAATGCATATAGTGAGTTACACTGAAAACTGTCGCTGGTAAAAACTTAATTATAGCGTTCAATTTTCTTTTCTACGTTAAACTGTACACTGTATACATATATATGGCTTGGTGAATATCTTTGTGTGACTGCACACACAAATTAATAATCTTCCAAGTGACAAAACTATGTGCTTGAGTTATAAATATCAAATAAATGTTCTGCGAACATATGTGTCGCTTTCAATATTCCATGTTGGTGAGAAGGAAAAAAAAAAAACAAAAAACAATAATACCTGCATGCGACAAACATATGCATAAAATATTGTCACTAAAGCATGCTTTCTAAAATGTTCGAAAGTGCTGTAATTATGTTATTTATTGCTTGCATGTCCGTTTATTATTCAAAGTGCAAAATTTCATCTTAAAAAAAATTATGCACTAATTGCACTGGTCAATTGACACCACTGATGCTTGTCGCTTCCTTGTAGTATAATGTAAACTTGAATGCATATAAAACTGGTTCTCATGCATGGCACAAAACTGAAAATGTATATAAGGGCTATGGAAAAGTATTGTTTCCCATAATGCATGTTAAATAACCAAATAGATACACATGATAGGAGCTCGCATGTGTATGTGTAGAAACACTGTAGCACAATTCTGTAATTATTGTTTGTGACCGGAACTGCTGTTTGTAGAAAGTACGTTTTCTCTGCTTCCTCTTCTTTCTGGATTGCTTGTCGTCTTGACTGCATTGGGGCAATGTAAAAATGTAGTAAATTACCCGTAGAACTTGAGAGATGGGGAAAAGTTGTTGTTTGAACTGCAAACAGTGTGGAGGGAAATTGTATCTAGCTCCATCACTAGGTGTTGTTGATAATGTGTAGTCCGCTATACTGGAAAATGTATGGTTGATTACATCCTTCCTGTAAAAGGTAGTCTCCGTGTAGTAATAAATAGAAATGTCTGCATGTCTTCCTCAAATTGGTGGTGACGAGTCTCTTCTTGAAATAGTACTTAAAATATCTGCATGTCTCCCTCGTAGAAAGGTAATCAGTCTTTCTGCCTGGTAATAGTAGACTGCCTGCGGATGTCCGTCATGAAAATGCCCATGGATGGTGTAGGCATTGCTTGTCCATGGCGCTCCGTATAGACAGGTTAGGTTAAAAGGAAAAATTATGACAAAGAAAGGAAATTGCAATAGGATGGGTATATATAATTCAAGTATGCATGTACACAAAACCAACTAATTTCCACTGCCTTTTCTTTAAAATCAAATTAAATTGTCTCATCAAAATAAAATAAATTAAATAAATAAATAAAATAATTGCCATAACTCTTTGAAAATAAATAAGGAAAATTTAAATAAAATATCCAACCGTAATTAAAATATTAATGTCCATGATTAATGTGTTGCCTTAACCTATTAATTATTACTGCTCTGCTCTAAATGAATCTGTTTCGCAAGCTGATGATGCTTATAAAAATAATATCCTACGGTTGCGGTTAATATCACATTCCAAATAACAAAAACTAATATAGACATAGGCAAAGGGTTTAGAACTAATTCCTGAAATGAAATATTCTTACTAATTGATTGATTAAGTTGTTTTAAAGCAAGTTCAAGCAAAGTCCATTGGGGAATAGTGAAATCAGATAAATTCTTGGGAATATTAGGTAGTAACTCAATTTCCTGCATTTTGACTTGTTCGAAAGCTAAAATTCTTGTGTGTAAAATTTGTTGATCCACAATAATTTGCGAAAAATCCTGATAATTAAAAAATAGAGATTCCCCTTCATTAAGCTGAATTGATCTGTGCGTGTTCAAATTATTATTCAAATTCTGAATAACAATAAATTGACCTGAACCTGATTTTAAAATACCATTGCGTGTCCTAATGAACTGAAATAATTTATTGTCAGTAATAGATTTCACTTCAAAATTACAAAATGTAAAATTAATAAACAAAAATAAGTGTTGCAAGCATGTTCTAAATTCTGTTGAAAATTATATAAAATAAATTATGTTGTGAACCCTTAAAATAAATATATAAAATTTGTGTTGCGCAAAGCAAGCTGTTAGTATCTAAAAGGTTGCTTTGGCAAACCTCTAATGGCCTCCTAATAAATGATAGGCCGGTGCAATTTGCCATGGTTCATTAATATGCAATGTAAGACAAAATTTCAGTAAATGCTACTTCTGAGTTTCGTTGAAACTCCAGGTGGTAACAAATATGGCATTAGGGAATTAAAAAGGTGATATTCAAATTTGAAACACAATAAAAATAATGAAAACTTTCTCAATTTCAAATTTTCTTTAAACAAAAAAAAATTTAACCACTCAAGACTTCTTGAGTCCGCCGTATACCTCAAATCACTTGGTCGTGTAAACAGACCTGCCGCGAAAAAGTATACTTGACCCATATAAGAATAGTGTGTCAATTCCTTAGGTATGTTTAAACAAAATAAATAGAGAATAGTTATGCAATATATTAAAATATAAATACAAATTAATAGTTATTACCTACTGTACTAACATTAACATGAAGTTAATCAGTAAGAAGTAATGAATTTATTGCTGCATTGTCGAATAAGGTGCAAATTGGGTAAGTGAGCTAAATTTCCTAATAAGAAATATGAATAATAATAATAATTCTCAAATTATAACATTTGTGGTAAACCACTCTGTTTAAATTTGACTAGGCTAACGATGCCATGGCGACTTTTGCTGCACATGCCTGTGCCAATCACCGAGGCTTAGCCTGGCATGTTGCTAATAATCTTGATTACTCTAAGTGCATAAAGTGCTAAAATTGCCCTTTTGTAGAAATTTCCCTGATTTTATCAAAATTTCGTTTATCTTTATCCTGATTTAAACCAAATGTACGTCGATTTCCCAAAAAAATTTACTTACTATAAATATCTCTATGAAAAACGGGAAAATTTTGCGAGAAAAACGCAAAAAAAATATTTCGTCTTGTTGTTCCTTTTGTAAAATTATTGGTCGTGATTAGTCTGAAGTGCATAAATGCGACGTTTTACGGAAAAATTTATCTATATAGAACAAAATATCCCTAACATTGTTTACATGAACTTCTATCGTAAAAATCAAATTCTGATGGCTATATGCGTAACTAAACTGATCCCCTAAAATTTTAATGGACGACCGCCACTAATGCAAAAAAAAAATATGCAAAGCCTATGGTAAGTGTTTTCTGACTTCCAGCGTGTTCAAAGTACTCGGGAGAGCGCTTGAGTGCAGAAAAGGAATTCGCTGATACCAGACATTCTAAATTGTGCAAGGTTGCATTTGTGGTCGCTGGACGTAACTGAAAATTTCTCTATGGCGACAACGAGAGCTCTTGCAAGTTCGCTGCCGTGATTGGCGACTTCGGGTACGTTCGGGTGCCGTCGGAGAGGTGGAGGGGAAAAAAATCGCTGCTTCGGGCAGCGGGCAAAGGAACGGAGAAAGAAAATGCAAGGCGATGGTTCGCTGATACATTGAATGACGCGTAACTGTTTACAAAACTTTAACTTACTACGAACAAGGTCTAGTAAACGCTGCGAAAATCGAAAAGGAAGTCAAGGACTTTGAAATGACGTAATAAATTGGATGGAAAGAAAAAAAACTTCGTTGCGCTTACGACAGCGTGTTACTTGAACACTTCCGTGCTGGTAAAATAACAACAGTTGGGAAGCTGTTAGCAAACTAAATGACTAATAAACCTTGCATAAGATACAATCAAACGTAAAAAATGAATCATACTTAAAATTTGAATCGTAATTAATATAAAATTCTAGGCGAACATGAGGTCGTAGAAAAATGTGGTCTGTAAACGAAACAACAGGTTCGGGAACCTGAAAATTTGGCTTACCTTCTGCTTTTAAAGTAACACTTGAAACTTTCTCGACTTTTACTGGTGACTGATTCGCAAATAACTCTTTAACTTGTACAACTGGCTGAACACAGTGTGAAATAGGCAATTCACTTTCCATTTTGCGACTGTTTTGAACAAAATTAGGACCCTTGCTTACGGCAAATTTCTGAACTCTATCTTTAACGGATAAAATATTCTTCGGCAAATCTATATTGTCGTCTTTAGTGACTAAACTATTTCTGGATACATCTTGAACTTCTTGTTGTACCCTAGGTTGAATAATAATGGACTGAGGGAGTGGAGGCGGCAGTGGTGGGTGACTCGTTTTCAATGGTACCACTTCAACAATCGGTGCAACATCGTCGTAAACCTGATCAATGGGCGGTGAATCATTATTAAAGTTGCTTAACTGTAACTCGTTGGTACACTCATGGTCATAAGTAATAGATTTCTTGCGCTGACATTGAAAATAACAGATTATGTAAATTATAAAAATACTAATAATAAATGTTGTTAATAATAAAATTGTAATTATATTATAAGGATAGTCAAAGGACTTGTTCAACAGATAAATAAAATTAGAAGCTTTTACGTATGGAAGAAATCCGTTTAAAATAACTAAAATCGCAATGATTTTCATGTTGCTTAGGCAATCAAAACAAACAGTTCTTCAAAGCTAATACGTACTTTAAGCTTGCCTAGTCTAAGTAGTAAATATTTTAACTCAACTTTTAATTATTTCTGACTCTAGGCTCAAATTATCTGCGTGATTTATTTATTTAATATAATTTATTTATTCTCTAAATTTATTAGCACTGTTTAACTTATCTTATTTTAAATTTTACTGCAAACTTATCTTATTTTAATTTCAGGTGTTAACGTTATGTTTAAATACTTAAAATTAAACGAACTGTACTAAGGTACAAGGTAAGGAAAAATTAAGTCTGATTTACTCCTGACTACCTGAAATAAAATAATAATTATTATTTATGCGATCTTTAAATGCATTAAAATACTAACATCACTAAAACTTGAAGAATCTTTAATTCTCTCTACTCATTCTAAAATATGCTTAGCATATTATTGTGGCAAAGTTAAAAACTAAAACCGTTGTGGTTTAATCATTATCATTCTGCGATGGCAGAATGGATTTCCAGGATTTTGGTCATGACCCAATATCCGAAGGAAAATACTTGTTAGTGGAGCGCAATAAAATCCTGACGTCGACGTCTACATATTCATATAATATAAATATTCTCATAACTGGCGCTTAAAAATAAACTTTGCTAATATAATCATATACCTTCTTCTGAAGAGTAACTATAAAATTCTAGTGATGTATTCGCTGAGCTAGTATTATTACATACTGCAAAAAAAACTTTTGTGCCTAAAGCACATTATTAAATAATAAGTCTGCTTTTGATCTTTAATATTATTAGTGCTATTTTATTATAAATTATTATTATATCTTGTGAGTGGATTTAAAATATTAGACCTGTTTCACTTTAATAAATGCCGTAACTTGGAGCAAAATTGCAATATTTGTAATTTAAGATTTAAAACAATCTACCTTTTAAAGTTTTTAACATTCGAAGCTACAACGTGCTAAGGATAAATATTCAACTGTCAAACGAAACATTGTTTCGGACAGGAAAAAAAATATAAATATATACTAACAAAAAAAATCTCGTTAATATGTGAGAAACGTCCACGCCGTGTAATGCTCTCCTAATTCTCTTCTAGTTATTCAAAAATAAGTTGGCTGTGCCTAACTTCGCTTAAAGCATATAAGTATATGTATATCTGTGTACGGATTCATTCTCGTCACTACTGCTTACCTGTGAACGGACATCTCTCGTCACAGCAGCCTATTTATACATCTATTACTTCTCAACTAGAACTTTTAATTAATCGGGCGGTTTATACCCTAAATCACGGTACGCCACTCTAACTATATACGCTTGGCGTAATAGCGGACATAATTGTACAGCGTGTCGAGGAATATAATTAGCGTTTCGTTTCTTTACATATTAACATGAATTAAAATTTTCAGGCAATGTATGCGTAAGTTAAGGTAACGTAAGGCAAGTGACTATCTCGTATAAACTTGACTATCTCCTTAATCTAAGCTCCCTTCATGAGGTGCTAGGAGACTTCAGTCATTAAGAATATAAATGAGTGGTGCTCGGGGCCTTATTCGTTCCCAAAACTATATATGTATAAAATGTAATATCCTCGTTGCAAAAGTCTTAGCAGTCATAGTTCAAGCATTCTAAATCCTTTACAAGTTACGGTCAGTTTTACACCAAATTTAAATTAAACTTTTAAGAAATTTCAATTAATAATAATAATAATAACAATATATTGACTCAAACAAGCGTACTCTGTGCCATAACTCGTTAAAATGTACCATAGTGCCGATTGACTCTGACTCGGTGGCACTAATTTATTTTCCTCATTCATAAATAACTTTAAAATCCACTTTTAATCCACGTTGTTAATTAATTAAAATATTAAGGGTAAAATCGTTTACTGTTCACTGTAGCTTACTGCATCCTCATAACCAACGTTGTAATAATTTTCGTATTCAAGATGATGTAAAAAAAAATTTCTAAAATCACTGTCAATGCAAGAAATCATCAAATCTAAATGCTTCTACTTATTCCTTATTTAAAATTCTGGATGGTAAAAATTTCCCAGGTGGGAATTTGTCGTAGCCATGGTACCGGGTTTGTGAGTGAACCACAGACCTACCAGGAGCAGATTGATAGGGAATCGTCCACGGACGTCCCTGGGCCGGCCGCATTTTTGGCAAAATGGGCCTCCCTGAAATCCGACATCGAACCTTCCGCCGCGCGGAATGCCGGACGCTCCTGATACCATAGCGCCAGCCCGACGCGGGTAACCGCGACGGAGCTAGGGCGCAGTTCCTCCGCATTCTTACATTTCGCTGATTACCGACCCAGACTCGAGGTCGATAAATTTCATCGCATTCATCCTCATGTTAGACTAAACATCTATCATGGCATATATAAATTCTTCTCCCCCCATTAATGCAAAAAAAACTTTAAGCCCTATGTATTTTCAAAATTAATTTTGGCAAGGCTATACCAAAAAACTAAACAAATAAGCAAAATTTTAGGGTGGGTTTGAATTTAAAACCATGTAACAAAATTTGGGGTGGGTAACGAACTTAGCACTCCAGTACGTGTCAAAATTTGGGGTGGGGAATAATTCTAAACTGGTTACAAAATCTTTTCTCATCGCATTTCCGAAAAAATGCATGAGAAGCCCTAGCAAATCCACCACGTGTCAAAATTTGGGGTGGGGTTGAATCCTAAACTGGTTAACAAACTTTTTTCTCATCGCATTTCCGAAAAAATGCATGAGAAGCCCTAGCAAATCCACCACGTGTCATTCTATAGAATGAAGGGATCTGAATCAGTTAACTGATGGGGTGATGTAAACTACTCATCATTCATCCTCTTGATGAGACCACTCGTCATTGACATGACGAGTTATTGCTTGGCATGCGAAAGGTACAAATTACACAAAGGAATTAAACTACTGAAAAGACAATGGTAACTCGTTGGATTTTGTGAACCGTTGAACCTGTATCATGGCTGGGTGTAGGATAATTACCTGTCTAACTGAAGTCTCTGAGCTGAATGAAAATAGCGAAGTCCTCTGTATGCTTCTCTCTAATGCTGACCAAAGCGTGCTTCCACTATCGACCTCCTGCCTTGCTGACCTCCTCTCTCTACCAACTCAATTCCCAAAGTCCAGTCACTTCCCAGCTTGTCTCACCTCTATATTCCCTGGCCATCGAGCTCTTCCTCGATGCCGAATCGCCGAATCGTGTTTATTATAATTGCTACCATGCAAACCGCTGACACCAAACCCAGAAGTATTACCTGTTTCCTGAATGCTCAGGAGGTTTGCATGGCACAACACAATGCATTGTAAACATGCCTAAGAGGCTTGAGACAGCTGAGAAAAACAAGTGAATGCCCTGGTCAACATGAAGCGTTCAGAGAGACTTAATAAAATAAACATACAATCCTAGGGATTGATACGATATAGTCGCGAGCATTCCTTTGAACTTTCGTCATCGAGCGAATTTGGTTAGAGTTGGTTACTACGCGCCCCTTTTACACAAACGAGCATGGTCTGCTCGAGAAATGTTCAGCATTCTAAAAGCAGGTTTAGGGTGAATATTTATATCCACCCCTACCCTGAAGTCAAACCTAGTGGGCGTAACTAAATAATCCTTTTAAATATTGAGCATAACACTGACACACAGTTCATGAAGCATGTTTTTAAAAATAAGTATTTCTATATTTCTTCTTGGTTGTCGCTTTCTTCTCATGATGATGTGAATGAAAGATGATTAGATGAAATTCATTTAGGAGCACTCACAACGAAACCCCATGCCCATTGTAGGACTTGAACCAGGGACCGTTGATGATGAAATCCTGAGTCGATAGCTGGAGGCCCTTGGGTGAAATGGTGGTCTTAGAAAAAGAAGAAAGCACATGGCTATGACAATTTGTCCAACAGAATACGGAACCTCATATTTGACTAATTTTCTGTCATCTAGACATAATGAACTAGTTAAAATGAGTAAATATGTTGTGAGTTATGCAGAGTTAAATCATGAAGATATTCAACAGAAATGAGAAAAAGGAACTATGAAGAAACTGTAGTATGCACGCAAAATATAATTGATTTCTTTATACAGCATATTTGCAAATCAACTCATATCTTTATTGCAAATTGTATTTATAATTAATTTCTTTAATTCAACCAGTTTCATTTCATTCTTTGATAATATAAGCTTTTACTAAAAAAAATGCGGGCAAATGTAGCATATAATTATTCACTAAACTACACACATTTTCATTTGATCCTGTGATCCTCTCTATGACGTAATGTGCCACTTGTGTGTATAAATTTATAAATGTAAATCGGGATCAGTTGGACCCACAGCGCTGAAGCACTGCTATCAAGAGAACCTGATTCCTTTTAAATATCTGCAACTACTTTTTATGTTTCCGTATGCATTTAAAAAATGTATACGATATGTCTTATAAGATAAATAATAGCAACAAGAGAATAAATTTTCTGTTTATCCTATGCTTATCGATATCATGCAGCGGTGTCAAGTCTAATTCTTGGAACGTTTTATTTTAGGTTTTAAAGTCTTTTTTATATCTCATAGCGGTATTTACTAGGTTTGGGGACGAAATAATTCAATGACTGGCGTGTTTTATGTCGATTTTCCTCCCTCCAAGTATATGATGTTTAACAAAATGTCTGACGCCACTGTCACCTGCACACAGTGGCGGCGATTAAACGGAGCAGTTCGCCCCTACCTTTTACCCCTGCACTAGACTCTTAATGCTAAGCCTTGCCTACTAAGATAAAGTAAACTGTCCTCCCCCCTCTCAGTTTTGGCACCCAATCGTCTCTACTACCTGCTCAGTCCAAAGTGCAAACTTCTGATCTGTGTGGCCTTGCTCACTTTCGCGTCAGTTTGGTCCCTTTTGGGATTTTGGTATTCACGCATTTCGAAGTAACGTTTCAGCATTCAAATTTGTAGATAATTTTGAAAATGATATAATGAAATGAAAATTTGTTTAGAACATTAATATTTGGATATTAAGGTTTTTCAGGAATTTTGTACCAATTTAAGTTTTTTTGCAACCTAGTTCAGGATTTTTCGAAACTGATTTTAAGATTTTTTAAAGCCTATTTTGGAATTTTTAGAACCTATTTTAAGATTTTGAGAGCCTATTTTAGAATTTTTAGAACCTATTTTAAGATTTTGAGAGCCTATTTTAGAATTTTTAGAACCTATTTTAAGATTTTGAGAGCCTATTTTAGAATTTTTAGAACCTATTTTAAGATTTTGAGAGCCTATTTTAGAATTTTTAGAACCTATTTTAAGATTGTGAGAGCCTATTTTAGGAATCTAAAAGCACACTTTTTAGAACCTAAAAATCCGAGGTCTAGTCATGAGCTAGCCCAAATATTGAACTCATCATAACCATTAATATATCTAGCTATATTCATGTTCTCGGGAGCAATTCGGATCGGGGTTCACATTCCATAACGAGGATATACGCAATAGTGTATTTTTTTTAGTATATTGAATGAACAGTAGACGTTTTTAAGGTGAAACTTTTGACACTAGAAAGTCTGTACTGAACAATAGGTGAGTGAGATTTGACGACGGAATCAGTTCTAGAAACTGTGTGGGTGACGTCATTGATTTGTCAATTCCACATGCGGGAGTAGAGAAACAATTAAGCTGGAATTATGCCTTTTTCTACGTCATAAAGCCTTTGTGTCGAGAAGTAGTTTGTGTGACAGCGAGTGACATTGCGAGCCCATTGTACTAGTTGAACTGCATCCTTCTACACTCCGTCGCCGAGAACGACACTTCGAGATGCTAGTAACAGTGACGTTAACTGAAAAGACTAAGAACGTTCAAACAAAACATTTCCTCTACATCACACAATGGTTCCAGCTCCATAATGGTTCCCACAAAAAAAAACCTCACAGGTACCTTCATCGTGTGAATCAGTTCTCCATATTTGGTGCTCTTTCTCAACGCCGACTCTCAGTTGATCTGAAGAACTCCTCTAGCCGATTCCCGAGGCGCCGGTTTTTGTTCTCATCGTTTGAGGAGATTTCTCAAACAGGAAGTTAAAGAAGAAAAGAGCTTAATTGATTTTCTCTCCCTCTTTCTCTCTTCTGAGGCATTATAAAGACATTAAAGATTTCCAAGAAGAATTTTCTCTCCTACAGAGATTTCAAAGTCCTGGGCTGCTTGAAACACAATCTCATTTATACTTTCAAAATGAACGACGGACACAAAAGACTAAACTTAACAGTACTTTCTTATTTAATGGATCGTCTAGATCATTGTGAATTAACTTATTAGTCTGTCTCTATTTCATTCCATATTATCAGGTATTGTATTCCTGCAAATTTGGATACAAGCGTGAAAGTGTGTTAATGTCGAAAAGGAAAAATCTCTTCATGTACTAGTACATTTCGAAATTTAGAGGAAAGTATTTCCTTTAACATTTTTGCTAGCATAAATGCTTCCAAAAATCTTACCTGCAGAATTTTCTGCAGTAGACAATACTTTACAATGGTGGTTTTCAAACTGTGGTACGCATACCCCAGGGTTACGCGATCAGCTTGGAAGAGAAATGTCGAGAATACCCACAGGACAACATTTTTTGCTGCAGGTGTGTAGAGCAGACTTCGTAGTTTGAGACTTCAAAGCTTTAACGCTCAACATGAAAATAAGGCTGTTTTTGTCACTGACACACTTATATTTGGTTCACTTCTTAAAAACTAAAATACTCGTTAGAAATCTCTACCGATTTCATTATTCAACTCATAAACATTTGTTAAAGTGTTAAAGCGTCACGAGTACGACTGGGAACAGCACCGAAATATATTAAATTTGGAGACGAATCTCTGCTTGAAAGTTTCAAGTGCACAACCAGAAACTTTGTCAGACTAAGGAGGCATATACTTCTCACTAGAAACGTTGAGGATTTACAACAAAACTTCCAAATTGTGTTTGACATTTTGTTTACTAACTTATTTTTCTTCCTAATTTTTTCAATAACTCTGGAAAAATATATAAATATTAAAGCTTTTATTTCTTAGCATACATGTTTCATATTTTAATTTTTGTAACTAATCATAAAGATTGTAAACTTAAGAACACCCAATAAAATAATAACCGTAGGCTTATAATGTCTATTTGTATAACATCTTTCCACAAACAACCGGAATACTAGTTTGCTCTATTGCAGATACACGCCTTCGACATATCAAAAAAGCTCGACCAATCAGGCTACCAAAAAGAAATCCCCAAAAACCACTAATCGGAGAAAGCTTATTTGGGGAGGGGGCGAATATTAGACGTTACAACTGAAGAAAAAAAGTGAGAACCCATGCTTTAAATGGAAGAATTTCACATAACATTCCGGTTGTCATAACGATTACTATGCGAAGCGTGCAGAGAACGTTAGATAGTACAGAGCTATACAGCACATAAGGCTGGGATATTTCTGTCCACCAGCCTGGTGTTTACAACCGAAACAGCTGATTTATTCTTCCATACGTGTACTGTATACGTTATAAAGTATGTATTTATGCAGTGCCATTGATTTGTACCAAACATGTTTTTATAGGAAACGTTATTCCTCTGGGTTGAATAGTTACCGGCTTTTAAAAATGTGAAGTGATACATTGTTTACATCTCACGCGGCCGCCATTACACCTGCACTCGTGACCTAGGGGTCGCTTCTGATTGGTTATGCTAAGCGAACTGCGAAGGCAGTTTGGACCGATTCTATTTGTGAAATATGCAATGGAATTGTACGCTTTGTTCACTTTACACGGTAAAATTCAATCGTAATCAGGAATGTTAAGACAAATTCCAAAGATAGCGGGGCTCGTATCACTGGAACCTCCATCATCCAAAGATTCATTCCCGAAATGACAATCCCGATTCTTTTGCTAATTTCTATAATCTATTAATAGCAATTAACATAAGGGGTGCACCAAAATCCCCCCCCCCCCGGGAACATGTAGAGCAGGAGAACGAAACCAGGTACTCTGTGCAAGTAGGACCAATGAACGCATTAGAGGGAAAGCAAGTGCATGGAGGGGGAAAACGCGACTATGACCACCAGCCGTTTGCAGTAGCGCCCACTACTCTGCTCCGCCCACACACTTTCTCCCCTTCTCTACCGTCATGAGCGACCTTACTCTATAGATTCCCAAGACAGCGTGTATGCAAGATATTGGAATGCTCCCTTTTGAAAAAATATTGTCACTTTAAAAATGAAATTTGTCTTAGATTTGCAGGAACTGGAAAAACTGACTGATTGGAAAGAAAACTAATGGTGTCATATCACTGTAGCAATACTCTCTATTTCACCCTGTTGCAATGCAATTATTAGGGCCCATATTCTTATATAAATCCATACCTTTTTTGTGTATAGCCAAGTAAAAACGACACCTACATTTCATGATACTTGTAACATGGTGTATATACATATTTTTACATAAAATTACTATTTAGTTATTCTCTAATTGTCATTGTATGTGCCAGATTTAGTGTTCAAGACATATTTATTGCACAAACACTTAAAAATATATTTTACAAAATTACGTAATGTTTTTCGATTGTGACAAGAACTGTTGGCTTACTTTTACTTCATTTTGTTTTAAACCATGAAATTACACCGCAGAAACCAAGGTTCCATCTATTTTTCAATTCTGCCACATTTCTCAAATAACTTTAGCTGATTCTGGCAACAGTGGACGGACGGAAGTTTCGAGAAATCCATTCGAACTGTAATGCAGTTCAGGAATAAAGGAAATTAGTAAAGAAAATTCAAAATATTATAATGCATTTTAATATAATACGTATTTTGTACATATTTATGTAGGCCAGACAGGATAACATTTCAACATCGTGAATTTCCATGCAAATCAAAGAAATTTGCTAGTGTTTCTCAACCACCGGACCGTGGGCCGGTAGCGGACCCTCTCGTCAATTATACCGGGGCGTGAAATATTATTTTGAAGTTTGCGACTTGCAGCCCGAGCTGGCAACCACGTGGAAAAATGGTATTTTGTTCGGGGTTCACCAGCGATAAGAGTAAATCCTTTATCGCCAGTGCTGGTGAAAATTCAAAGACGCTGATATGAGACTGTTACCCGTGCAACCTCCAAATTTGAATTTTAACGGTTGGGTCATTATTTAGTTTGAGCCGGAAGGGAGAAGCTACTTGTCGCTTTCGCAACAGTGGCGGTGAGCGATCAAACGATGTAACCGGGTTGAGGGGGAGAGGGGGGGGGGTGATTGCTACTTTTTCCTCCCTCCATCTCACTTCTCTCTATTTCGCTCACGCCCATTCTCTCTCTCTCTCTCTCTCCTTTTCTCTCTCGCCTTATCTATTGAAATATTTTAAAATTCTTTTGGTTAACAGTTTGTACCATGTAGGAAATTCCATTCACTCATATTAATACTTCAAGTTAGAGTATTTATTTCCAGAATGGTAATTTCGAGGGAGAACAAGGAATAAAGCATTATCATTGTTCGAAATTTTGTGTAGTTTCCGACCAATAAGGTTCATGTGCACCGCTTATTGAATTTAGGAATACGAGTAGATCTTTTTCCAGTGTCATATGATCTGGGATAGCAACCCCGACAATTGTCACCTGATGTAGGGGTACGATGCGCCCAAATACAAGTTCTACAATTGCGGGAAAGGAAAATCTTAGTCCATAATTTTACTCTGGACAATGAAATTGGTAGGTAACCTGCCAGGAAACAAACTCGTATCCCTTTGGTTACAAGCCAGTAAGCTTAAGTTATAAGCCAGCGTAGTACATAAGTTACAAATACGAACTACGTTAGTTTTGAATCATATTGCCTTAAGTTCTTCAACAGTCGTTGCTGAAAACAGTATTCCAGTTTTGTACTCTTATTATTAAACGTTGCTTCTTTTACAAATTTGGTTACTCACGACGATGAGGATGATTGATGAATAAATAAATAAAGTTGCACGTACTAAGTACGCCCATAGCAGGGCCGGGAATCGGTCCCCGGAACTTTGATGACGAGATCGAAATTCGGTCACCTTACAGACGAAAACATATCTGCAGGGAACGGATCTATATGCACTAATAATAAATATATAAATAACACGTAGCGTAACAGCCGTGACGACCAGGGCCTACCTGCCGACTGCCGGCCTCAGGTGGAATATCATCCAACCAGTTACGGGGTGACGTGTGGTCAGCACGACGAAGCCCCAATCTGCGCGCGTCCGCAGTCGGAGCCCAAAGCATGACTCCTTAGACCGCACGGCCACGGTGCGGCATATATATGTGCACTAAAATTGTTAAATATGTAAATATATATTTAGTTACTTTTATCAAAATATGGAATTAAATATAGATTCACAATTATTAAAAATGGCAATTCTCGTGTAGAAAGCAGCTCACCTAGCTAAGTAAAATATATTAGGCTTACGGAACCTTAATTATATTGCCATTCAAAATGTGCTTAATTTTCTTTAACCAAATCAAGGGATTAGCAGACTTTGTTTTAGTTTCTCAGACTTCAATCTCCTGTTGAATCCTTGAATCACATTTTAAACTGTAGGTACAGCCTTCGTATGCCAGTCTGTGCATAAAATGGACTTGAACCAAAAAGTCGACTCAATAAACTTTACTTTCGTTCAAAAGAGAGACAATCTTTTCCTCCGTTAAAGGTCTAATATATTGTTAACTTTCATGTTTTGTAATTTTATTATTTACATATACTGAGTGTCAGAACACATGAAAGCTGTGTCCTTTTCTGAAGGCAACTCACGTCCACGTAGTGCTGGCTGACCAGGCCCTGCGGCCTGGAGTCACAACCAGAGGAACCCTCTGTCGGACTAAGTGTCTTCCGCAAGTGTTTACGATTTACCCTTTATCACCTTTCATCTCTATCGTCACGATTATCCAAAAGTAGCAGAAAAAGCACAGTATAATGAAAAAAATTCCATGGAATGTTATAAATCCTATCAGGGACATACCCAGATCTTCTTTGGAGGTGGGAGAACAAGCCCTAACTTCTAAAGAAACAAGTAACACTTTTTGCTTGGAGGGCAATGCTTTATGTGAATTATTTCTGCATAAAAGACGTAATAAACAGAATGATATTTTCACCACTAGTTCCAAAAAGGTAAGACAAGTGTCTCCTTACCTCTAGTGGATACGCCCATGCTCCGTATAATCATGCAGGGGTCTCGGGTTCGACACCCGGTGGAGGCACGTGGCACAGTGGTTCGGATCCCACTTGAAACTGTAGGTCCCGTCACGAGTAGCCTTTCTGTGCATAACGTAGGCTTAAATCCGTAAATCAATCAATCAACCGTATAATCACGCTTATGCAAAGCAGTTTTTCCAAATTCAATTGGTACAGAGAAAATGTCTACTAAATCTATTTCGTTTTCTGTGTAATTCTAAATGAAACAAGCATTATCCTTGCGTGGTATCACCGATATCCTAATTACAGACTCTATCGTTTTCTAATCAAGAGGTGCCGGGTTCGATCCCCGGTTTGATGCGCATTGCACCGTGGTTCGGATCCGATTTAAACTTTACTCCCAGAACGAAACTAAACTTCATATAGCATAGTAATCATCGTTCATTCTCTTTGCTGTGATCAACTAAATTGGTGGAAAAAAGAAGAGGGGCGTAAAGTACTTAAACGCACATCACACGTTCTTTCTTTTTTTTAGTAAAGCCGGGGTACTTGGGTGGTGCACTTTCTCTCCCTCCCCCTTATCCTTCCAGACACGGCACTGAATGAAATACAAAATCATGGATGCATATGAATAACGCCAGCTGGTCTAAAGTCCCTTGCATAACGATGCTGAATACAAGTTGTATCAAGAACAGGAAGCGTTCAACCTTCGAACTAAAGTAGATAGTCATTTGTTAACTTCTCTCAGTCAGCGCGGACGAAAAATGTTCCCCTGCTCTTCTGCTCGAGTACGCCGAGTGCACCGTGCAACCCCCCCCCCCCCCCCCCCGCCTCATTGCTTCGTTACCAATTCAACTTCAAAATTATACGTCTCAGCATTTGCTGTGTACGGGTTTCCCCTTCGTGACGAGACATAAACACTTGACACTGAGTAAAATTGATGGGGATGTGTTGCCATTTTGGTAAAGCAGGAGCAGGAATACATGGCAAGCAGAGGTGGAAACATTTGAAAAGCATTGGGTGGACTGAACTCGGAAATATGTTTTATGATTTTGTGCAATACGTCTTGGAAATGTATTATTTTCCGTTCAAAAACAGTTCCAGTCCATTTTTGAAATATATACATGGATTTTATAGTGTTTTTTTTGCCTATAATAGGCATTTTGTTATCTGCATATCATATTGCAGATAACTACTTTTTGAGTGTCTAATCCGGGATATTGACAAAAATCTGCCGATGTTTAATACCTATTTTGTATTTTCCAGTGCCTTTTGCCTGCCTAATTTAAGTTTTTAGTGCCTATCGATCCCCATCCTGGTTATAAGCTCTTTGCCAATAACGATGTCAGTACTAATAGCGTAAACGACAGCAGTATATTTGAAATGTAACAAATTTCTAGGAAATATTTATTAACAGTCAGTAATTCGTTGTGTATAATGAAACATTTTTTTCTTAAGCGGTTGGACTTTACTCGTAATATAAGTGTCAATAAGAGGTGGGTGGGCTAGAGCCCCACAAGCCCATGTAAGTTGGCGCACAAGCCACTGACTACGTCACCCACGCTCCCATGTCTCACTTAGGATTGAAAATGTGACAACAACGCCACAGGTAGTTTCTCTTGGTAGAGCTGTACAGAAAGAGTTAAATGTTATAAATCTTATGAAGTCTCCTAAATTGAATGATTTACTTAAATACGTATGACTTGTTATTACTGAGCTATCAGTAACGAAGGTTCTGTAGCCTACGCTTCATTTCATTTTCCTTGTCCCTCTTGTCACTACGTTCAGCTTACATTTCACCTGACCAGTTTTCCTGTGTAGAAACTGGTAAGGTTCACGATCAGCAGCTGAAGCGTAGGTGTCCCGTCTACCCTCGATCAGCGTTGGCAAACGTGTATTTTTACTGGTACACACGGAAACGGATTCTGTTAAACGTTATCTTATACTGTTTTAACAACATGAAGTAAACACGTTAAAATAACAAAGACACAATATTTTAACACCATTTTTTGTATTTTAATTCACTTCTGTGTGCAAGGGGAAATAGTTATTTAAATCAGCCAGACAAACAAAAAAGTTTCTATGACTGGCAACCATGTTTGCTTCGACATGAAGAAGTTTTGCATTGCGTTTTCGAGTGATTGACGACAGCTGCAAGCTGTCTCTCTTTGTGTGTTTTTTGAGCTGTGTGTAATGTTAATGTGTTACTTTCAAACTTACAAGTGCTGAATTAGTTAAGTGAAGAAGAATACCCTGCTCCTAGTGTGAGAAAGTTACATAATACGTTGACCTACAAAAGTGGAAGTGAAACACGAGAAATTCGAAGTGAAATATAAGATGTTTATAAAGATTTATAAGTTCATAAACGTACCTGCAACATCAGCATGTGACGGTAAGCATATACGTGTTCTTAATGTTATGTTAAATGTATGTATTAGGATTTAATGCATTATTATAGTTCAGCTTATGTACACAAGTTAAGCCTTACACGGTAATGTGGGATCTGGTTCACCCCATTGAAATTTCATTGGCAGCAAGGGCCCCGCAGATGGAGGTGGGAGCTTCCTCCCCTTCAGATTTCTGGAAAGAGTCAATGTAATTCGAATGGAGAAATTGTAGCGATATTTTATAACAAAAAATATTGTTTTCTGTGACTTATTGGCCGTGAGTTACAGCAACTATTATTATTATTATTTATTATTATCATTATTATTATTACTATTATTATTATTATTTTTATTATTATTTAGTACTATTATTTTACAGTACTCTTCGGTACGTAAAAACACGGATCAGAGGTACCATGAAGGACAGTGGATTAAATGGCCTCGAACTCTGATTGATATCTGTGCATTGTGAAAAAGTACAAAAAGAGAATGTGATAGGCTATGTAGTCAATCGTTCCCAAACTTTTAAGGTCTTGGAGCACTTTTCAGTAGAGAAGTTCATCACGGAGCACTAATTTTCACCTAGCGCTTGTATGACCATACTATTTGAGGATAGAAGGTAAACATGCAGAATTTAGAACTTTAGACATGTGGAACATGTTTTTTTTTTCATTATAAAAAATATTTTCAACTCTAATTTCACTACATACATTACAAAACAAACAAACAAAAAACATATTAAGGCAGCACACTTTAAAACTAACTAAAAGCAAGTATTGTAAACTATATCCTCATAGATCTGATACATAAAACCATTTTTAATGTTGCGAAACAAAAAAGTGCTACTTGGGACCATTCTAATGAGAGGGATGAGACTGAATTGATTTACGTAACCTAGCTATAACTGGCCAAGTATGCACCTCAATTACTTCCACTCTATTTTTACCGACACACGACTCATGGCCGCACAAAATTCAAACTTTTAAGACCTGGTTATTCCTTTATTCTTCCAATATCTTCAAGAAGCACTAGAAGATGTTTCGCGGAGCACACTTTTGGAACCGCTGGCCTAGATGTTTATTGAAAGGAAGAAAGGCGAATCCACTTTCTATCTAAATAGTAGGCCCCTGTCTGAATTTGTATACAACGCCAAAGTATTTTCAATTCAATTTGAATTTTATGATTTGTAAAGTAGTGGTAGTATCAACTAATAACAATAATTATTAATAACAATATCAATAATAATAATAATCGTATCTATAACTGCCCCCTCCCTGAGAAAGAATCCTGCGGGCCCCCTTGATTTGCAGATAAACTTTAGCCACGTTGCTTCTCCTTTTATGTACCGTATGACAGTGCTTGAGTTTTACTGTTATAGTAGTGGACGTCTTATTCTGGACTCTCTCATGCAAGTTCTAGTGCGTCAAAGTTAGCTTGTGTCTGTCAAACTCGACGTTGCCAGTTGTATTCCAGCATTGCCTTCGCTGTAAGGAGAAATATTTCTAATGTTAATTGAAGAGAATTGGAAAATATTATATTTTACCCATTACTTTCTTTACTAATGATTCGACTTTAAACTGTAGGTCTAATCCCGATTAGCCTATCTGTACATAGAATAGACTTAAAACAACAACACGACCAACCAAACTTTTCTAATGATTTTTGATTCTATTCATTTAACCTAAACTACACATTTTTACAATAACAACTATTGTTCTCACGGCATCCATACGCGATTCAATTATCAACAAAGTGGACAATTGAAAAGCACGTTCTTATTTGAAATCTTGAAGGTATGAAATTGCGCCCGTACGCGATGAAAGACAAATTCGAGAATTTCACATTTTATCCGAACAGAGGTCTCCACTAGAGAATATTCTTTGAAACGGGCCGTATAATGAATCAAATAAGATACTAAGAATGTGGTAAACATACAAAAATAGTGTAATTACAATCTGACAAAACGTGGCCTGAAAGTTATACCAGAAACTGTTCTTAAGAGGACATTTAGATGCTCTAAGTCCCAGCCCTCCAGGGCCGTAAATCTGGGAATGAGTATATGATTATAAAATAAACTACGAACTGAAACAAATAGAAACTTCATCTTGTCGTCGAGTCCTGAAACTATTTTGATTTATTATTTATGTCTGCATCGGAATGCCGGGAAAAAAACTTGATGTACCCTTCTTCCCACAATTTTTATATTATTTTCATGTCCAAAATAACAGTTTTTTATGTTCGTTCTTATTAGTAACAAGCAGTCATAATAATCGCTACAATACCGAGATGAGTAAATTCTGATGTAACAGCTCTTCAAGTTTTTGTAAAAAGCTACATAATTACTGACATAAAATATACTTTTTCTGAAGAATTTCGCTATGCTTACTTATTTGTTTTAATAAAATACTATAATTTTATAAATCCATTTCAAATAAAAATTCCTAACTGAGAGGTCATATTGATTATGCAAGAAGCACTCTGCCTCCTTGTGGTCAAGGCCACCAGCAGCATTTTTTCTCGGGGAGCAGCAGTGCTCAAAGTGGGGGGAGCGTGCGTAGCCCCCCCCCCCCCCCCGAGCACTGAGGTCAGAGTAGTCCTTCAGTCATAGAACTTCATATTTTACATTGTATTATTCTAACACCATTAAGCTTTGTTTCCATGATATGAAAAACTCAATATGCTGACCAAGGCAGACATTTATTTTATTTTAAAACATAAAATAAACGTAACGTTTCAATCTTCTAGCAACGAAGAAAGGTGGCAGGGGAGAAGAGGAAGAGAAAGAAAAAGAGAGATGGTTTGGAATAAGGAGTATGGGGAAGACCACAGAAAAGATATGCAAAGTACTTAAAACTTACAGGAAGGGAGGGAGAAGCATCTTAAGAATAGCAAAGAATGCAAACAAGAAAAAGGATAACAGAGAAGAGGAAGGGGAAGGGATTATCTACGAAGTGAAGTGTAAAGAATGTCAGAGTGTGTACATAGGAGAAACGAAAAAAGAGGCTGAAAGACAGATTGAAACAGCATAGGGATGATGTACGACTTAAGAGAGAGAGAAATGCGATATTTAAACACACGAGAGAAACAAGAAATGACATAGAGTGGGATGAGGCTAAGCAGATAGGAAGGGAGAAGAGAGTACTAGTGAGAAAATGGAAGGAGGCCAAGGAAATAGAGAAGAAAGGAGAAGAAGACACAATGAAGTGGAATGGGGGACTGAAGATAAACAAAGAATGGAAGAAGGTGTTAGAAAGAGTGGAATGGAAAAGAGCGAAAGAGGAGAGAAGATGGAAGAGGAATGAAGAAAGGAAAAAGAGAGTGAGATAAAGAGTCCAACCACTTTCCAGATGAAAGGAAATGTTTATCTAAATCGCTTGTTTGGTTAAAGTACAGTTGACAAGTGAAGGCCACCTGCTGGAAAGTTCCAGAAACAACTTTCTAATAATCTTGTGTCTGGAGGGAAGTGATGTTTGTGCATATATATATATATATATATATATATATTCCTGTTTTGTACCTTGTTTCATTTGTACTTTGTACAGAGTCTGAAGAAGACCTTGCTAGAAGGTTGAAACTTTACGTTTAGTTAATGCTTTAAAATAAAATAAATTTCTGCCTTGGTCAGCATATTGAGTTTGGGTATTATTCTAATTATATTCTTACAAATCATAAATCTGAAATTGAATTTAAAATGCCGTTGCATTGTTGTCAAATTCATGCATGAGTCGATTATTTAAATAGAAACTGGAATTAAATTTGCTTATTTTAAATAAACATTTATAATTTTCTTGTCTTTTTGTACATTTTCGCGATGCACATATCAGACACCACTTCATGTGCTGTCTTTCATGTCATCCCTCGACCATGTTTTTACGCTAAAATTTAATTATTTCAATTACATTCAATTTTCGCAGATGTATGGGGAGGTTAGTGTCCCTTGCTGGTGCTTTGCTTGTGCAAGTCGGCACCTGCGAAAGCCACCCAAATGCTTTATTAGTTACGTAAATACCTTTATTTGTGACGTAAGGCTGGGTAATGAGTTTCGATCTTCCTTGTAGTACAAGATTTCGTGTTACAAACAAAGACCGTTATGGTTCAGAGCAAACACATATCTTTATATATGCATAGCTATGCTTCCAAAGTTTGAGAACTTTTTGCTCTGCTCCAGATATTTCGTACGATTTGTTACCGATTTGTACTTTCAAGGACAAGGTGACGAAGTTACATTAACATCATGTAAATATATGCCCAGTATTAATTAATGTCACTTATAAAATAATTGATTGATTGATTGATTTGCTTTATTTTACTTTGCTTTTTGTGCCACTTTTAGCTAATTTGTGATGAAATTGATAAATGGACACTACCAAACATCCATGCCTAGGCCGGGATCCGAACCCGTGACCACTGGCGTCGTAGCGCGATGTGCTAACCACTCCGCCACGGCGGCTCGCTTCTAAAATAATTATTTGTTCTGGTGTTCTCTTACTATATATTTCGAGCAGATGTGCATCATTTTACAACGGAAATATTAAAGCATTTATTATTCTCTGTATGCTATAATTATTGTACTCAATAGACTGTATAGAAATTAATTCTATATTACCCAATAGAACGTAATAGTAAATTACGTCCAATGCACATTTCGAATGTTTTGTTGGGTACCGAGCAGAACGATCTAAATGAAGAAAAGTTGTAAGAGAGAGAGAGAGAGTATGCATTGGCACCCCGTGAAATTATTAGCGCCCTGTTAAATGAATAGTGTTTACAGTTTGAAAATATGTAATCTAAAAATGTTCTTGCTGGCTTCGCTCGCAATTTAATTTTGTTTTCTGTAATTCTGTAAATTACCAGAGAGACAAGTAAGGCATCTATCTCTTAATTGATTTTGTCTTAAATGATGAACAATTGTTTGGAGGAAAGGGAGCGTGTACATTTTCAGAGATAATATATTCAATTTTGGCTGTTGCTTTATTACGAGAAGATGAATTGATTATGCAATGTATTTAAATAATATATGTTGTACATATATATACTAAAGAAACTTTGTATATCTACACAATTTAGTCTTGGTGTTGCATATGTATTTTCTGATTTTACATCGCTCCATGTTGCGTATGTGTAAAACGTATGTTGTACATGAAAGTTATACTGTTATATGTAATCAAATGTATTTGGAATGCATTTATTATGCATTTTCTGTCTCAAGAATACAGTTTGGTGCTTGTTTTCCATTATTATTGGCGTTAGTGTTGTAATTGTTATTATTATTATTATGATATTATTATTATTGGTATGTTTATTCTGATACTTGCTTCCCCTCCAGACAAAAATTTGTGCTTGCGTCTCTGGTGATAATCATGCCAACGCTGAAACACAACAGAGGCAAAAGTACTCAGAAGCGAATACCGTTGACTATGTTTCATAGCTGAAGAGGACACGTTGAGCAGACTCCTTCCTACAGGGAAATTTGTCACCGTTTCCCGAGTCAACAGGAGGCGAATGCATACGTTATCAGCGCTCGGATGCTTACGTAAATCACACTAAATCTCTGAAGATTAGTCTTCCCTGAGCCGAGGTATCAACACATCCAGCAGCCATGCAAGAAAACATATAGGCTGCCTCTCCCCATTTCTCAGACCGGAGAAGGCGCTATTAAACAGAGAGGAATCTAAAACGATCCTGCCTCTCCTTCCAAAACACAGAAGTGTAACAAGTATATACAAGTTGTTTTTAGTCAAGTTATGTAAAGGTTAACATGGGATTCCTGGGTTATGCTTTTAGGCTATATGGTGGCCATTTGATTTGATTTTATTTCATTTTTGTTATTTAGTGTCGCTTTTCTTCCACTTTTTGGCTAATCGCGACGATGAGGATGAGAGATAATATGAAATTGATGGAGAGACATTCACAAGGAACACCCGCCCCAGTGACGGAGTGGTTAGCACATCGCGCTACGACGCCAGGGGACCCAGGTTTGAATTCCGGCCTGGGCATGGATGTTAGTGAGTGTCCATTCATCAATTTCATCATATCATCACTCATCCCCATCTTCGCAAATTAGCCGAAAGTGGCACAAGAAGCGAAGTAAAATAAAGCAAGTCAATCAATCAATCAACAAAGATCACTTTTGCACAGGATTTGAACTCGGAACCCCTGGTGTCATAGCGTGCTGTGCTAACCACTACGACAGGAAGATTGGCGCTGTGGTAGCCATTAACTTCAAATGAGTATAGTCGCACAACATAAAAAAGAGTTATTATTATTTTATGTTTTTTTCCCTTGGCCTCCCGATGTCGCAGTGGTAGCGTCGTCGCCTTGTAATAAAGGGGTCCCGGGTTCGATACCCGATGGAGGTACATAGTGGTTCGGATCCCACGTTAAACTGTAAGTCCAGTCTCGATTAGCCTTACTGTACATAAAGTGGACTTTGAACCCCAACTCAATCGATGTGGGGTTTGTGGGAAGTACCTTTAAGTTTTGGAATGTTATGGATAATCTACTTTTTTACCCTGCGCCACATAGATGATGCCAATGCAATACACTTCCACAGGGTACAGTTTAATAACTGTTGTGATGCGTTCGTTCACAGCCTATCGACCTCCATGGTAGAGTGATTATCACAGCGCGCTGCGACGCCAGGGGTCCCGGGTTCGAATCCAGGTCTGGGCACGGGTGCTCTTTGTGGGTGTTTTTTCATGAAGTTAATAATTTCCTCAGTCACCCTCATCTTCGCGATTAGCCAAAGGTAGCGAACAAACTAAGTAAATTAAACCAAATCAATCAATGAATCAGTCGTTCATAACCTGTATATTCACAAGGATATTGAGGGACAAAAACTCTTACCTTACTCTTACATTTCTCCTCAATACTTCACAGTGACGTACGTCTTGATTGTCAGCGTCTGAGTGATATGCTGTATTAATATTAAAATTGCAATAATAAATCCATATAGATCTTTAGGCAAGAGATCTATAGAAATCTCGATCACTGTAGAATTTTAGATAAGAGATTGTGTTAAGTTCCTAACTCATTGCATACTGTCGTATATTATAATAACCATATCATTTATCCGGCTTGTGAGTGTGTCTATCCTTGAAACACACCCGAGCTCATGTTCCTATTGAAACTCATGACTAACGTCACGATTAAGTACATTAGCACCAATTTTCGTCCTAAGGGTATGCAATGTCACATACCAAGTGCTGACCGGTATATCTAACAAATGCACTTTTCTACAATGTTGAAAGTGTCTATTTCATTTGTATGGTTGACGAGCTGTATCTTTGTGGGTAACCTTGACTACTCCGCGCTGTTCTATATATGTTGCCACTAACTCTATGATGATCATTGGCTAAGGCAGCCTGTAGCTCCTCCTCTTGCTAATGCGCAGCTGGATTCGGTCAGGGTTCAACCACAAAGATCCAGTTCAACTCTGATAACCATGTATATTCAATATTTGAAGTGCTTAAAATTTACACTAGATGTCACGATGTATACGAAATTTTTAAAACCCGATTTAAATTAGTTATAGTACCGTTCCTTCCTAGTAGTCGGCACTAGTAAAGTTATAAAATCAAGTAATTAGCTCAGATTGTAGGAGTTCGAGCATGCGTGTCCACAGTTTAGTAATAACGCTAATTGTTTTGTTATTATCACAAGCGATTGTGTGGAAAAGGGAAATCTCAGTAGATAAATCAACCACACCTTACGTAATTCTAATTTTGAAGTAGGTAAAATACTGACCAAGGCAGAATTTATAGTATAACAAATATACGTATACACTAAAAAGATAACGTTTCCACCCTCTAACAGGGTCTTATTCAGACGAATATTCACAATAGATTGGTCTGAAGAAACCCAGTTAGAGGGTGGAAACGTTGCCTTTTTAGTGTATATATTTTTTATACTATAAATTGTGCCTTGGTCAGTATTTTAATGTTTTATTAACATGGAAGCAAGGCTTAACAGTGTTATTATAAGTAGAATGTCCATCTAAAAATTATTATTAATCTGGAATATGTTGTCTATATACATATATATTTCCCAGTTTTACATATTACCTTTACATACATGCGTGAAATAACAGAGTTTGGCTTATTTTAAATCGTTTCAGGAAAATTAATTATTTTACATTTCTTCCTCGCGTTATCAACCAATTTCATTTTTCATTGCATTAACGTCGAAGCGGAATGATAACAGATAATCAAGAAACAAAGGAATTTGAATTGAAACGTTCATTTATCGCAGGCTAACTCTTAAACCAAGCAATTCATTTGAGGAGAGTCGATCAACACGACCAATAAATAAACGATAGTTTGATGCCGGCGGTTTTCATTCAATACGAAATTGATCCCCCTCCAACTGTTTGCCTTGTTTTCAATTCGAGGCGAAATCAGGTTTTGTGTTTTCTATTTGTCGTTCGTTTTCATTTAATGCAATTTACAGAGGCCAGGTAAATGCTATTGCCACACATAATCCGCGGCTTTGTAATACCAGGCGTCTAATTCGGAGTACACGAGAGAAAATCCACAGAACCAATGAGTGAGATATCGTCAATGTTTTCGTGCAAGGCATTGTCAGACTGTCGTGTTAACTTCACACAATAGCCTCACTCTTCTAGTGTGCACGCCAGTATAAGTACCATTGAGATGGCGCCTCAGAAGTAGGTACGGTCGTACCATGAAAGGAAGGACCTCGGCCAACTCGTGAACTAAAGTGGTACAACTTTCCGAAACGTTACATTAATTACATAATCAATTCAACGATTAATTTTTTCACTATATTACCTCAAAATTAAAAGAATCTTTTATGCTTCATGTATAATGATGGTTACATATTCTTAAATTACAGTAATGTTATATTTTTCATGAGCTAAGTATGTCCCAGAATGAGTTACGGAAAAAGTTATACTTGAATTAGCAATAATTAATTGTATGTAGTCTCAAAACGTGAAAATTCAGACATACATTAATAGGTTCTTCAAAAGTTTAAAATTGAAATATGAATACACAATTACAAAGAATACTAATGTTGTTAATACGTGCACGCTTACATACACAATGAGATTGTTTAAAAAGAAATATATTATAGCTTAATTGTGAACTGCTTAATGATGATAATAATAATAATCAGTAGAGCCCGGATTTCTATGCAAAATGCATGTTTTATGTAGCATGCAAAAACTTATGGAAAATATTTTTTTCTTTCCGACGAACTTGTAAAGAGTCTTTTGAGACGCATATGATAGCGCATATAAGTGCATATTTTGAGTGAATTTTGATTTGCATGCATATTTCTTCAACTTTGCAGGATAAAGCATATTTCGAATTTTATTGCTACATACTAGCATATTTCATAGTCTATCAAGAGATAATAGCGTTGAGTTTGTTGCCCACAATAGTTGGTAAATTCACTTTCGACTGCACGGCGATACCCGAATGGCGAACATACCAATTTAATATACAATATACACTATAATTTTTAAAGTTTTTTTCAGCATTTTATGTAGCGCTTTTTAAACAACAGCGATCTAGCACCTTCTGATGCTTTTACAACTGGCAACTAGCACGAAGCCTTTCTCGCGACTTGGCAACTATGTGGAAAGGGTTTCTGCTGTCAGTATCAAAGGAGTTCACGAACGTGTTAAGTGTTATTTTGTGTTGTGTTAAACATGCCACCTGAAAAATCAAGTAAGGCAGTATTGTTGCGTAAATACGTACAAGAATTTGGAAGTATTGTATTTACAGAAGATGGGTCAGTTTTGTTCTGTGTGGTGTGCGAAAAAAAGAGTTTCAGCAGGGAAGAAATTTCAAGTTACTCAACATGTCAATACAGCAAGACACAGGGAAGCCCTTCAAAGAAGATCGCGCAGTAAACAACAACTGCTTACTATCGCGTCCACTAATTCAACATCTGAATGCACAGTAAGTGATACATTCTATGTAGATCTGTGTTCTGCGTTTGTGAGTGCTAATATTCCTTTGTGGAAACTGAGCAATACCCATCTAATAGGTTTCCTTGAAAAGTACACGGGAAAGAAGGTGCCAGATGAATCAACGCTACTTAAAAACTATATGCCTGTTTGTTTTAATGAGGTCATGGGAGAAATTCGGGAAGCGTTGAAGCACGAGAAAATATGGGTGTCTATCGATGAGACTATTGACGCGGCAGGACGTTGTGTTTGCAATGCTGTTGTTGGTGCAATGAAGGCGAGTGGTAAACCCTACTTACTGAATATCGAGGTGTTTGAGAAAGTGAATCATTCCACAATTGCCAAATTCTTTAACGATTCGTTAACTTTGTTGTGGCCAGATCACATCCAGTATGACAATGTGCTACTGTTTGTTACTGACGCGGCTCCGTACATTGTCAAAGCAGCATCTGGTTTGAAAGTGTTGTATCCTAAATTAGTCCATCTGACTTGTATTTCACACGGTCTTCATCGCGTAGCAGAAATAATCAGATACCAATACCCGGAAGTAGACGCACTTGTATCAAATGTAAAGAAAGTATTTGTGAAAGCTCCTTCGCGAGTACGTCTCTTTCGCGAACTGGCGAAAAATGGTCCGTTACCTCCGCAACCGGTATTAACACGATGGGACTCGTGGCTAGAAGCTGTGTCGTATTATGCAGAAAATTTCAATGAAGTGAAGGCAGTCATAGACTCACTAAAACCAGTCATAGACTCACTAAAACCAGAAGACGCAGCCGCTATTTGTGTGTCACAGAAATATTTCTCTAGAAGTGGCATTGAGAACGAAATTAAGTATATACACAACCACTTCTCGAGTATACCTGCAATTATTACACAGTTAGAGTCCCGTAATAATCCTTTGCAGCATTCACTCTCCTTGTTGGGCGAAGTATCGCAAACTTTGTCCAATGAAACTCACGGTGTCGCCAAAATAGCGTCAGAAAAACTTCGCCAAGTATTAGACAAAAATCCCGGGTACAGAACAATCTGTGACATTGCAAATGTACTGAATGGTGAAAATGTGCACTTGGAAGAGGACCTAACACAGGAGGAAGTTTGGTGTTTCTCACATGCACCAGAGACTTCTGCTGATGTAGAAAGGAACTTCTCGATCTACAAAACGTTTCTCACTGACAAACGCAGAGGGTTTACAGAAGAAAACCTAAGGAAGACGTTCATAGTTCATTGCAACAGAGGTCATTAAGGTAAGATGTTTGGAGAAAAAAATAATTGTTCATGCATATCTTAGTGCATATTTCTGATATTTTTCGTGCATATTTGCATGCATATTTTGCTGTTTGTTTGTGCATCGGAATCCGGGCTCTAATAATCAGTCACATTTTAACAAATATTATTATTAACATTGATGAAGTAATTGATCAAGCAATATTTATTATTAATATCCTTCTGTAATTATTAAATTGTTACTATCCTTGGCTTCTGAAAGCTGAAACTCTACCATATATACGGCCAAGGTAAATATTTAACCAACTCTCATTGGTTAACGAAACGCCGTGCGGCTACTACCCGGAAATTGCCTTCGTCTATTAGCAGCCATGACAGAGATAGATAGATAGATAGAGAGAGAGAGAGAGAGAGAGAGAGAGAGAGAGAGAGAGAGAGAGAGAGAGAGATATTGACCTGAACAATCGGTCTTCAAGGGAGTTTACCATTAGGACCAAATGATTAGGGACATACTGTATACCCCTACCACAGATAAGCATAGATTCACTCGGGGGAATACGCCCAACTTTTTTATGGCACTTTATAGCTTCGCTAAATGAAGGAGTGTCGCAATGAAAAGGATGCCAAATTAAAGCTACATGTTTTGTTATTGTTACCTATAAGTTTTATTATTGTAAGTCTTATAGCAAAAGAACCATAGATAAATAAACAGATGAACGTCAATTTAGGCAAATCACCCCGTGTCCAGGGTAAAATGCCCACCCATTAGGGGTAAAATGCCCAATACAAGAAACAATTGTTATAATACTTGACATGACATATTTAAAGGAAAATAGTACACAGCAATAACTGGAAGATTATTAACGTTTGTCTCGTAAAGAGAACATCATTTGTACAGACAAGCATAGCGTTTCTAACAACATTTATTTTGAATTTACCATAGCCTCTTTTACTGTTTCATTTGTGAAAAATTGCATTCCACTTTTGGCACATGGACGTGAATTTGATACATATTTCATGCATCCACATACTACAACAAATACACTGGATCCAGTCACATTGTGGCTCTTTCTTCTCATAATAAGGCCCATGGGCATATTGTACTTAATTTCTGTGGGCATATCACCCCACAGCTAGAAGCAGAAAATTGAATCACTGGGTTGGCAACTCTGAGCACCTTGCGGCAGTTTCACTCTGCAGATATGTTTCCCTGACTTTTGGTCTTTACACCAAATATATTTCAGTTTCTTTCTCTCTTGGTAATATTATTGCACACTGTTAATACAGCAACGTTCAAAAAAATTATTACCTCAAAAATTGTCTTCTTACCTCATGAAATTAACCCTCGATGGCTTCAGATTCTTCTCGCAAGCTCCAAACCTGCTGCCTCGTCTCACCACGGAGGGCGCTTTCAAACAACAGTCGCAGAGATGCGAGATACGAGGGGGTGGGCATTTAACCCCAATGGGCATATTCCCATTCTTATCTGTGTCCCTACACTCCAGTTCTCACGCCACTGGTCACACACACATACTGCATCACGTTCCAGACAAAATCCAGTCAAATCCCTAACAACGGAAGAACGGTATCAGGGAAAGGTAAACGTAAATTTGCCATACCGATTTTTACCTTTGGATAATTCGTTTTTGTTTTGACGTAACATACATAGATGTCAGGACAGTTTCAGCAGTATAAGGTAGACACTTCTATCCACTAAATTAACATGTTGTAGCAAAAATGCTCGGCGCAAATGGAGTAGAAAATATTTTCAGCAATAATTGAAGTTTATTTGTATTTAAGAAGTAACAAGTTGTTTTCAGATTTCAATATTACTAGTACATTTACGATTAATTGGTTACTTAATACACAGAATAAATACAATATCCTATACACGGAAAGTAACGGAAATATCTGATGCTGGTATTATCTGGAACACTAGAATTTATTAATTCTGGTGCAGTAAAATATTTCCTTTGGGGAATTTAGAAATAAATAACTTCTTCCGGATGTACACCCAGTTTATAAAAAGCACATCGCGTTCTGCAATTAAATTCACAATTAAGCCGTTAAGTACCGGTAGATAATTCAAAAGTGGTTATAAAATAAAATAATTGGAAGAATTTTTAAAAATAAGTTCATCCATCACTAAAAACTTTCACCATATTGTAATTCAAACATACAGTATATATAGGGTGTTGCAGTACACATTCCACAGACTTTCAAAGCGCGTTGAGAACATCAAGATGAACAACTTTTCTCAGTTACGTTTTGCCAGTTAGAGTACGTTTCGATGCTACGTACTAAATAGGGCATTTTCTATCATGTATGTATGCAACCATCCACTACAGATTCACGGTTGCACTATTTGGTCTTTTTTCCTGGTGGATAACACGCTAAATTTTGTACTACGACGTGGTAACATTATCATGCTGGCAGAGGCGTTCATTGGTAAGGCGACATACACGATATAATAACATAGTTGCATATTCCATTTTGTGTCTTTGTGTTTAGAAAAGGAGGCTTTTTAAGTTTAGTTCAGAATTATTCACATAATTATTGTTGTTATTGTTTACACAGTTTATCCATATCGTACTAAAATATTTATAGTTTTCCTAGAAAAGATATTACAATTAGTGGCAACCTTGGAGCTTCAGTGCATGGCTGCATATATGCAGGACAGCAAATGCATTTTTTCATTGGTTTATATCGTTGAAACGAGGCATTAACACGCAAAACGATACTAAGAAAAGATAGGAGGACCAGGTAATAATGAACGAGAATGAGTGGGAACACCTAGTGGCGCCATTTTCCTTTTCTTTCTGCAGGGTTGCCAAATGTTATTGCACTATTTTCCGTGGCCCAGCCTCTAATATCGATATTTCAAGTCTGTCGCTCGATGCACGTGGCAGATCCGTCTTAAGAAATCTGTAACGGGGCTTACCAATTATTGCAGGAGTATTACAGAGATGACTACTGCCACAAGCAGCCGCAGTTGCTGGTGCAAAAAGTTTCAGGAATTCCGTGTATTCGACTGAAAATGTAGTTCGTCCTAGCATTGAAGCCAGAGCCGTGAACGATGAAACTATCAACACAGGTTGAGAAGTTTGCTGGTCAACTTTTTAAAACCTGGCAGAAGACATGTTACACAAATCTCATGCTAGTGACTTCATCAAGAGCACTTGCCCCGTACACGGTTCTTTTCAACGTGGGTACCGAGGATATTTACACCTGAGCAGAAGCAGATGGCAGTAGGCCTGTGTACAAAAAACAAACTTGGTGATAAAATTTAGATAGACCACTACGATCCGTAAGGCAAGCAGGGCCAGTCTGACAATATTTTGTGGCTGATTTTGAATAGCCTGGCCCATGATAGCTGTACCGGTCTTGTTTGTGTCTCAATCACGACAACGCTAGACCGCATCTTACCAACGTTGCATCCTCCATATAGCTCTGATCTCGCTCCGTGTGACTTACTATTGGAAGTAAGGGGTAAACGTTTTAACTTGACTTGAGCTGTCATGAAGGTGGTGGTTGTCTTGTAGCTTCCACTACCGTTCTTTCGAAGGCAGTGTTCGCCACTGGTCTTGCCTAATTAAAGCAGGGTAACTATTAACGAAGTCAGACTGAATAGCCGCTTTAAAACCGCAACTTCCGGGTTGATCCACCCGCAGCACACGGATTTATGGCGAGCACGAAATAACGATGACAGAGATAAATTGACAGCCAGGATTAGGAAATTTAATCCGGCATTTAAAATTGACCGACTGGAGAACAATGTGTCTCCAGGCTTTTTCACTTCACCGTTTCGTTGCGGCTTTGATCATGCCACGTTCGCTTCATCGGCTGACAAGGCTGCCTGGACAAAGACTGCTTATTTCCATATATATGTTAGTGTGCCTCTAAACAAGACAAACTAACCAACACTCTGGCATCATAAACCAGAATGTGTAGTCAATTGAACATGTTTCCGATTCGTAGTAGAGGCACCATTTCAACAGCAACAAAGGCAGATAAATCGTTTTCTGAATTTAAAATTATATACGCAGAAAGTCTTAGTAGTCTGGCTTCACTTTCAACTGGAAATGACAGAGCCAAAAAGATCAATTTTAACATAGTAATCCATGCTTTTGCGTAAATGATACGAGGCGCATCCAGAAAGTAAGTTTCCCTATTTTTTTCCCGTGAAAGTAAACATAATGAGCCGTGTAAATTGCGCATGCGCAGCAGAGCTAAGACGTATCAATCATATGCCAGGCGGACAGATCCCGCCCGGCGCCAGTAGCGAGGCACCACTGGTCCGAAGTGGAAGCTCGTATTCCTTCTCCCGCCGCATGCGAGGTTCGGTCGGTGATAAAGTTCCTGAATGCACAAAGCATTGCGCCAATTGACATTCATCGTCAGCTCTGTGAGGTCTATGGGCCGAACATTATGAGTAAGCAGATGGTGCGTCGCTGGTGTCGGCAGTTTTTGGAAGGTCGTCAAAGTGTCCATGATGAAGAGCGCAGTGGGCGTCCGTCCCTCATCACTGATGATCTGGTTGAGCTGGTGCGGCAGCGCATCGCAGAGAACCGTCGCTTCACGATTACGGAGTTGAGTAGCCTTTTTCCGCAGATATCGCGATCCGTGTTGCATGAGATTGTCACGCAGCGCCTGCTGTTCAAAAAATTGTGTGCCAGGTGGGTGCCGAAAAACCTGACACCCGAACACAAAATGAAACGTTCAGGAGCAGCACTGACATTCCTGCAACGGTACCATGATGACGGCGATGATTTCCTCGACAGGATCGTCACGGGCGATGAGACGTGGATTTCGCACTTCACCCCGGAAACCAAGCAGCAGTCAATGCATTGGCGGCATAGTGGATCTCCGGTCAAGAAGAAATTCAAACAGACGCTGTCTGTTTTGGGACAGGAAGGACATTTTGCTCATTGACTTCCTCCCCAGAGGTGAAACGGTGAACGCTGAGCATTACTGTGAAACACTAAGGAAATTGCGACGTGCCATTCAAAACAAGAGGCGTGGCATGCTTACTGCAGGTGTTGTGCTCCTCCATGACAATGCTCGTCCACATACGGCTCGGCGCACAGCAGCTGTTTTGACGGAATTGGCTGGGAGTTGTTTGATCATCCACCTTACAGTCTTGATCTGGCTCCCAGCGATTTTCACGTTTTCTTGCAACTCAAGAAATTCCTGTCCTCCGGTGAGCGTTTTGGTAACGACGAAGAGCTGAAGACGTCTGTCACACGCTGGTTCCATTCACAGGCGGCAGAGTTCTACGACAGTGGGATCCAAAAGTTCGTACCACGATACGACAAGTGTCTCAATTCTGGTGGTTGCTATGTTGAAAAATAGCTGAACCTTTGCTGTACCTGTTGCCAATAAATGGTTTCCTGAAACTGTGTTGGTTTTTTTTTAAAAAATAGGGAAACTTAATTTCTGGATGCGCCTCGTATATTAATCTACAACAGGGGTTTCCAACTGGCGGGGCGCGGGCCGCATGCGGCTCGCGATGCCTTTTTTTGCGGACCGCGAAGCCTGTTTGCAAAATACATTAAACTCATGTAATTTTATTAAAATACGTTCTATTTTTGCTGTTAAATGATTTTGTAGTCAATAATGATCATCTAACGTGACATAACGTTCTCTTCACACCATGCATTCAACCCCTTCGCTATGCGGAATGAACTTGCCCGATTCCCACCTCTTCGCTATGCGAAATTGCAGGGAATCGTAATAAACTGATGATTTTCAACGTTACTTTGGAGAGGAATAACCTGGTCCATTTTCCAAGCTGTTGGCGGCTAGCAGAAGATGAAGAAACACTGGACTTTTCTGAATTCAGTGCAAATATTAAAGAAATAATGGACGAGTTTGACTCCAGATTTAAAGATTTTGAAGAAGTTAAAAGCAGCATCCAGCTATTTAGCAATCCTCTTGGCGTTAATATCGAAGAACAAGAAGCTTTTCTCTCCTACTTGAATTGTGTGATTTACAAGGCAATTTCCTTCAAACTAGGCAAGAAAAGGGGCCCGAGTTTTTCGAATGCCTTTCAAAGGAACGCTTTCCAAACCTTCGTAGTTTTGGGCAAATAATGACATCGATGTTCGACAGTACATACAGGTGTGAAAGTGTTTTTTTTTTTTCAATGAAGTTCATCAAGAACAGCTACAGAAGCCGACTGGCAGATTCTTCACTGCTTCATCTTCAGAGACTTTCAAATACAGAAATTGAAGTGGACATTCCAGCTTTAATGAAAGAAGCAGATCGGCCTCAATTTTCTGTTCAGTACTTACAATCTTTGTAATTTTTAATTCCCCCCCCCCAAAAAAAAATGCGGCCCGCCAATCAACTGCTGGATATAATTTTGGCCCTCGGACCTTTTGAAGTTGGAAACCACTGATCTACATTGTAAGTATTGTAATTAATCATTAATCTTAATTTATTAATGAGTAAAGAATGTATTTCACAGTTTCAATTTTATTAGTTATTTTGTACTATTCGTCTCTGTATCATTTATAAAAAACAAACGCATTTTAAATCATAATAAAGAGAATTATATTTGCTTATATGTTAAAATTACGCACTTTTTGTAGTCTTAGATCCAGCCACTATAATAGTAGTAACTGGGGGCCCCACTTAAGTAGTCTGCCCTGAGGCCCCCTTGAGTCTCGTTACGTCCCTGCCCCCTGCCTAGATGTAGCCGGCATACTTAGATATTGAAGGAATATTATGTAACCACTCTTTTCCGTTGAATCCGATAAAAAGCAAACTTCAAGAAATGTGGCTAATAAAAGGACAGTCGGTTGTGCATTTCACATTATCTTCATTCAAGCAGTGTGTTGACATCTGCAAATTCGATTCAAATTGAAACAAATGCTATGAACAATGTTTTACGTAACTAGGTGGAAGGGCAAAAAATAAGAGACTTTAAGAAGACATTAGTTTCCTATTAAATTATATGTTTTGTTTATATATTTATACACTTTGCGGTAGCCGAAAAAAGTAGGTGAGAAATGGAGAAGAAATATCAGGCCGGTCTAATTTCTGTATTCCATAATAGTTGGGTAATGGGTTCAGTTTTGTTATACTCTATGTGATCAAAAGTATCCGGACACACCGCGAAACGTGTGTTTATCATAGAGGGCGACACAGTACTGCCATCTACCGCGTGCAACACATAGTCAGCGAACTCAGTAGTCTGCAGACAATGTGAGACAGCAGTATGGGATGGTCTGAGGAACTCGCAGATTTTCAACGTGGTCAGTTGGTTGGGTGCCACTAGTGTTGCCCACGAGACGAGACTTTGGCCTGTCTCGTCTCGTGGAAATGCTGTGAAATGCTGTCTCGTCTCGAAAATATTCGTTTGTCTCGGGACACATGATCAATCTCGTCTCGCCTCGAATTTTTAAAAGCCTGTCCCGTCTCGTCCCGTGGGCAACACTAGGTGCCACTTGTGTAGGAAGTCTGTGTGTGAGATTTCCATCCTCCCAAACATCCCTCTGTCAACTGTTTCCGATGTTATAGTGAAGGGAGGTGTACAACCCAAAAGCCTGCAGGCCAACCTTCCATGTTGACCTCCAGAGACCATCGAGTGTTGAAGAGGGTCGTACAGCATTATCGTCAATCATCCATCGCCACCATCACACAGGAATTGCGAACTGCATCAGGATCTACTCCAAGCACCATTAATGTTTGGCGCAAGGTGCGGCAACTTGGTTTCCATGACCGAGCGCCTGCCCATAAGTCAAACATCACACAGACAAATGCCAAACGCCGCCTTGTGTGGTGCAAGGAGCGTCGAAACTGGACCATAGAACAGTGGAAAACCGTTGTGTGGAGTGATGAATCACAGTACACAATGTGGCGATCCGATGGTAGGGTGTGGGTGTGGCGAATGCCTGGTGAACGACATCTACCAGCCTGTGTAGTGCCGACAGTGAAATTCGGAGGTGGCGGGGTTACAGTGTGGCCATGTTTCTCCTGGAGGGGCTTGGCCCCCTTGTTGCTTTACATGGCAATGTCACGGCAGAAGCTTACGTTGACATTTTAACAGCTTTCATGCTGCCTACCGTCGAAGACCACGAAGACCAGTTCGGGGATGACCATTGTGTCTTTCAACACGACCGAGCACCCGTCCATACTGCAGAGCTTGTGTGGGAGTTGTTTGACGACAACAACGTCCCAGAAATGGACTGGCCTGCGCAGAGTCCTGATTTGAATTCCATAGAACATCTCCGGGATGTTTTGGAATGCCGACTTCGTGCTAGACCACACCGATCCACATCAATACCTCTTCTCATTTTGGCGCTCTGCGATGAACGGGCTGCCATTCCTCAGAAAACCTTCCGGCACTTGATTGAAAGTATGCCTGTGAGAGTGAACGCTGTCATCAAGACTAATGGTGGGCCAACACTGTATTGACTGCCAGTGTTCCCGATGGAGGGTTGCCCAAACTTGTACTTTATTTTCAGGTGTGTGTCCGGATACTTCTGATCACATAGAGTATATTGGTATCTTTGTCTCAGCGCCTAGGCTGGCAATCCCTTTCGCAGTTACAGCTCCGTTCCTTACTAGTCCAATTTGATATAATTTTAAAATATTATCTAAAACTATACGGTTACCAGCTTGAAAGAAAGAGAGAACGAGAGATGTACACACAGACAGACATAATTCTTTGTATACATTTCTGTTATGATGCTTAGTAAAGTATGGTTGAAGTCAAAACTAATTTCTTGTCTTTGTTGTTATAATACAATCTCTTCCTCTCGGAAAATTTTAATGGGTGGAAACTTTTGGAACAAGATCGTTGGTAGGAAGGTGGGAGATCCCCCTACCCTATTGGATTGGAACGCTGTGGTAGAATTGCAGCTGGACGATCAATTGTAGACTTAAAATATTATGGTTCAAAGTAACGGGAAAAAAATCAACTCAGCAATAGCCCCCTCCTTACTCTGACCCGACAATCAACAGTGCAGTCGTTTACAGAGAAAGGTACAGCTTAGGGATAATTTCTTACATTCAATTCTCGAAAGTATTCGAATAGTACAGTATTCCCAAAATAAATAATGTTTTCAAATTTCATTTGCCTTATGCCAGCACCATTGAACAGCCATGATTTGATTTGATTTACAATAATGATAATTTATGTTTACAACATGACATATTTATAAGTTAAGTAATACGTATTAGGAATTATTCTTACAATGAAGAACATGTCTGAAGGTGAATGAACAAGAAGAGACATTTTCTCATCAAAACTATAGTTCGAAAAAAGTCGGGACCAAAACAGGGATTCAAAATAGTGAACTCTTCCGACCAAATTGAGACGTTTCGTACCTTTACATAAATGGTTATAAAACTAATTACTAAATATAGTAGGCTGTAAACTTGTGGAGTCTGCCTCTCCAGAAACAACACATTCATTTATGAAAGAAGATAATCGAAGTTCTTGGAAAATCTGAAAAATCGTCCATGTTATTTTTGTAGGTTTTTATAGGTTCGCATTAAAATATTTCATGGCTCGAGGGGAGGGGTCATGGCCCCCTTGGCTACGGTCTGAATGACTGTGCAAAATGTAGTGTAAGCGGTGCCTATATCTGCATCTATTGCAGTTTTAATTTCATGTGGATTAGCGTCCACTTCCCTTATAAATTTTACTTTCTGGTCAAGCGTCTAATTATTCTTCTCTCTGTTCTCCATGGCATACCAATAGCAAACTGAAAACTGTCACTTTTGTGGCATTATTAACAAATAAACTGTATATTAATGAAAATTAGTACGTACATCACCGCATTACGTATAAATGCATTACGTACAAATAAGGTTTAATTAACACGTTTATACTTTGCCGGGACCTACAGTAATTTACGTACAAACATAATTACGCAGAACTGAGTTACGTATAAAGCAGTCCATCTGTAGTACTCACATTTTCTAAAATTCCAATTATTAATACTTCTTTATCTAAATTCTGCTGTACCCAGTTTAGTTACTTGATAGTGAAAAACTAAATATGCTGACCAAGGCAGTAATTTATTTTATTAAAAACATAAACTAAACGTAACGTTTCAACCTTCTAGCAAGGTCTTCTTCAGACTCTGTATCAAGTACAAAAGTAACAAGATACAAAAACAGGGCATTATATATACACAAACATTACTCCCTCCAGACTATTTAGAAAGTTGTTTGGAAATTTCTAGCAGGTGACTTTCACTTTCAAACTTTACTTTCACCTAAAAAGCTAAACACAATTACTTCCAAATAGAATGTGTTTGGACTTTTAATCTCACGCTCTATTCCCTTCATTTTTCTTCCTTCTCCTCTCCTCTTTCTCTCTTGTCCTTTCCACTCTTTCTAACATAGATATGCAAAGTGCTTAAGAAAGCGATAATTAAAACTTACAGGAAGGGAGGGAGAAGCATCTTAGGAATAACGAGGAATGCAAACAAGAAAAAGGAAAACAGAGAAGAGGAAGAGGAAGGGGTTATCTACGAAGTGAAATGTAAAGAATGTCAGAGTGTGTACATAGGAGAAACGAAAAAGAGGCTGAAAGACAGGTTGAAACAACATAGGGATGATGTACGACTTAAGAGAGAAAGAAATGCAATATTTAAACACACGAGAGAAACAGGACATGACATAGAGTGGGATGAGGCTAAGCAGATAGGAAGGGAGAAGAGAATGCTAGTGAGAAAATGGAAGGAAGCCAAGGAAATAGAGAAGAAAGGTGAAGAAGACACAATGAACTGGAATGGGGGATTGAAGTTAAACAAAGAATGGAAGAAGATGTTAGGTAAAGGTAAAGTGTTCCCCTGTGCATAGCACCACGCCATGAAGGCGTATAGGGGGTGTGGGGGTAACGCCCCACACTTTCTTGATCCGGTCGTGAGTGGGGGTGATGTGATCAGCATCACGCCCCTGACCGCCTTTACCCCCCAGGTACCCATGTTATTCGACGCTGGGTGTGCGCCGGGGCCGCTTCCACCGTTAGAAAAGTTCCCGGATTTGAACCGGTTGGGGATCGAACCCGGGACCTTTAGCATGGTAGTCAGACGCGTTACCGACTGTTTTTTTTACCTTTTTGTGTTTAGCTTTTGAGGTGAAAGTAAAGTTGGAAAGTGAAAGTCACCTGCTAGAAAGTTCCAAACAACTTTCTAAATAGTCTGGAGGGAGTAATGTTTGTGTATATATAATGCCCTGTTTTTGTATCTTGTTACTTTTGTACTTGATACAGAGTCTGAAGAAGACCTTGCTAGAAGGTTGAAACGTTACGTTTAGTTTATGTTTTTAATAAAATAAATTACTGCCTTGGTCAGCATATTTAGTTTTTCATAATCATGGAATCAAGGCATAATGGTGTTATAATTGATAGTGAAAGTACCCACTTATTATTATTATTTCCTAAAATTACAATTACTTTAATTCTCCCCTTTGCGTTGAACGTGATTATAACTGGAAATTCATATTTTTCTTTATGCATAGTTTTTATTATTTTCCATGATGAAAGTTCTCTTTATATTACACAAAAAATTACTAAATAAGCTGTTTTAAAACCTCAATTTTTCTGACAGTCATGTGCACGTAGCACAGCTCCATCTCTTAGTCGATTTCTCAATTATGATATCAATTATTCTTATTAGCAATTTGTTGAGAACAACCAATATACCTGGGAATATGCAACTGTATTCATTCATACCATGCATCTTAAAGAAAAGTTTTCAGAATGAGCCGGTGCTGACTCTATACATCAGGTTTTCATGAACGTGACGCTTTTGACTGAAATGTTATCCAACGACAGCAAGTTGCGTAAGCTTATTATTTGAAATGGAAAGCAACAGTAATAAGTTTACAGGATTTACAGGAGCTACCCCTACCCCTCTTGCCAGCACCACACTATTACATTTTTAAGGGGTGATATCTCCCCCAATGCCTTTAGCACCAATACCAGTAATATTTGTTTTGCATTTTTGTTTCTTTACATACAGAAGTTTTAGGTTTTGTTACAAGTCCACTTTATGCACAGAAAGGCTAATCGGGACTGGACCTACAGCTTAAGATGCGATCGGAACTACTATGTGCCTCCACCGGATATCGCCCTGATATCGGGGAGGCCTTTACATGGAGAAAAGAAAATGCATCGGATTTATGTTACCCACTTCAAATGCATCACTAAATATAACAGTGTGTTGGTTTTTGTGTACTTGGTTAAACAAAAGTTATGATGAAATATAGTTGGCTGCTTCAAGACAAAGTGTTATGATAAACCCAGAGACATATTTTTGTATCAGAATCAAAATGTTATACATGTTCTTGCATTCATTGCGTCATTTGTATATATGTCTGGTTTGCATGCCGTGTATTTTTCTCTTAAAGGAATTATTATCATTCTTGTAGATTTGTAGCTAAATATCTGAGAAACAGTAAGATTAAAATTATGAACACTTATAATATTACTCAATAAATAACATTGGATTTAAGAACATATAATATGTTTATAAACATCATAAGTTTAAAAAAGTTTATCAAAATTTATAAGTTTTTATTTAGCCAAGTAATGTTTCATAAGTAATGCTTATAAGAATGTGAAGCCCGGTTCGAATCGCAGACTGGGCATGGATGCTCTTTGTCAGTGTCCCTTCATTAATTTCACCATATCATCAGTCATCCTTATCTTAGCGATTAGCCAAAACGTGGCAGAAAAGCGAGGTAAAATAAACCAAATCAAGAATCTGATGTATTTCAGTGCGATTTCAATATCAGATGCATTTAGAGCTTTGCTTGAGGCATAACGATTTTACGCACTTTTTCGCATTAATGCGTTTACTTTTCTGTCTGATGAGAAATAATAATGAATTGGCAAAAGGGATGAGTAAAGTAATAATGTCTTGACCGAAATTGGAACCCAGAATCCTAGGTAACATCCCCACCACTTAGGTTGGCAACACTGAGAACAATTAAAGAATTCTAACTTAATTCCCGTGTACTAGATGTGCAATGAAATTAACTTATTATCGAATTTAACAAGCGGTTGTTTTTTGTCGTTACCCTGACCACAAAAAGAAGCTCACTGCAAACATCTTCCACTGTCCTATTGTGATTTGTGTTAATTTCGCAGCTGTCCTCGTCTCTCGGCCTTGACTCTGTCACAAGCGAAGTGGAGATGAGAGGATAGGAAAAAGAGTTCAAAATGGAGAGAGATCAATACCAAACGCACCCGTCGAACGGGACGCAATTAGATATCAGGATCAGAGCCGAAGCAAACACGGAGAGCGACGTCCGATAAAAGCATTAGTATTTAAGGGGGGGGAGAAAACGAGATGCAGAGTGTGTGAGTGCGTGTGTGTGCGTGCGGCTGAGTGAGGTGTGCGTTACTTACAACTGGCAAACTCCGAGCGGGACTGTGTCAACGTGCAACAAAGCACAAAATCGATTCCCGCTTTCAGTGCCTCTCCTGGGCGCTTGGAGGACGAAGTGACAGGCGCTGTACGCAAACACAAAGAGACTTGGATTTGTGGAAAATTTCCCCGTGGAGATGACTGTTGAATTCTCTCTCTCTCTTTTTCCTTTCATCCTTGCTTATTTCACTTACGTGGATTTATTACATGTCCAAAACCACCTAAACATTTAATCTGCTTTGTGGTTCTCTCAACGTAGCACGAATGTTTTCGAGAAATATATTAGGTTGACTTTTTCTTTAAATGTCATACAGATTATATTTAGAAAATCCTCACATAACAGGTAATAAGAGCTGATTTCAAGTTTTCAAACAGTTCAAGTATGAGCAAAAGTATCACGAACAAATAAAATAGGTTTTCTTTGTCTAGTAATTAACGTGAAACTTCCCAAAACTAACTAATCTTGGGTCTCAAATTAGGAAAGACCATAACTTCTTCAATATATAATTCACTTCCATACTTGTATACCTATAGGTAACACAAAAAGTTCCCAAAACAAGGATAACAACTATATTCCTCTTTTTCCCCGCCAAAACCTTCCCGCTACTAGTAAGCCCGCCAACGGAAGACCCAATCACACAACACCTTTGGAAAGTAGCTCTCTGAATCTTATCGGCTCCTTTACTCACGCGTATGCTAAAACGTCAAACAGTGTTGCTTGACCTCATATAAAGCTATGTACAGATATCAAATTTTGGACGTCTCTCGTGTACAACAGATAATTGTCACTTACATCAAAGAAAAGTAAATGTGTACTTAATATCTTATCGTGCACAATATTCAATTGCACGTTGTAGCAGCAGACAAATTATAGTTTTCAAGCTAAGGTGGATATTGATTCTACATTAGTGCTTCTAATATGTAAAGGCAAGTAATTATATCAGTTTCTTTTGATATATGACTAAATAATCTGTAATGGAATAATTAAACATTTCGTAACTAAATAACATTATCTTTTTCTTCTTTTTAGGTGGTTACAGAAAGTCTACGACGCACAATATCCGGTAAGTACTGTATTTGTCTGTTGGTATATTTTATAAAATTGCATTTTATGCAAGATACACAAATTTAAACTTTTTAAAAGCACACAAAATACTCATTGTATAATGGTGCTTTTACCAGTGCATACCACCATTGCATTATGTTGTAAGCACGAAATAGTTTCGACTTAATATTTTAATAAGTTCATTGGTGGTTAGTATCTGGGACTTGAATCCAAGCCAACGTGTTTAGCAAAGCGATATGATACTGTAGATCTCACAATTCTTGTCTGTGGGACAAAGCTGCCATTAAGAAACAAAGCGAAAGAACCTTTGACCCAATGAATACCAGCGATGCATTTCTCTTATTGTTGGTCCCACTTTTCCAAAGCATTACTAACATCAATAAAAGTTAAGGAGGATAAACTAGGTCGGGGGATGAATACCGCGACACACGATTCCGAGCCATTTCGGATATTTGCTGAATGCAGAAAGTCGACAGTCTTTCTATGCAATCAGTATTAGTCAAGAACAGACACCCAGGATGATGGGGAAAGGTGGATCAGTCAGCGACATATACAGACGTATCCTCCTCCCCACACCTCTCATCGCGGTCTCCATGGCCCTTAAACATAACCATATAAATGCAGACGGGTGTCATCAGGCCTACGGTCGTCCGCTATTCCCCAGCCCCCGCCACTCCTACAAAGACCAATGCGCCATTAGCCAGCTGTCGCAGCCAAAATGTCCACCGGTAGAAGAGAAAGTATGAGGAATAAACGGACGCCTGAAAATAGATGGCCCAGAAGATCTACATCTATATGAATGTAGAATATCCGAGAAGGAGAGAAGACGAGAAATGGGTTGTGCAAGGAAGAGAAAAGTAGTGGAATTTGCAATAAGGATGTGCGAGAAATTAATTTGAAATGAGCAGAGAGACTGTAAAGGAATGCTTACGAAAGGGAAGAGTGGGGCAACTTAATAGGAATAATCGCGAAACGGCAGAGTAGTGGAATAACGATAAAGGAATAAACGTGGAACGGAAGCGCAGCTACAAAGGAATTCCCGTAAAAGTGAGAAGTAATTGGAAAAACTACAAATAATAACCGTGAAACGGAAAGGTGAGTGGAATAACTATATAGGAATAACTGTAAAATGGAAAAGTATGTGTAACGTTGTAAAGTAATAAGAGCGAAATGGAAGAGTGGGACAAATTTAACGGAATTACCGAAACGGTGAGCGGTGAAACTACATAGGAATACTTGCTAAAGGAATACAAAGGAAGAGTGGGGCAAGGAAAGTTGAATAACCCCGAATCTGAAGAGTTAGCGGAACAACTTCAAAAGAATAACCGCGGAACGGAAGAAAGTGAGACTACTGCAAAGGAATACCTGTGAAACGGAAGAGTGGGATAACGAGAAAGGAATGACCACGCAACAAAATATTGTGTTGAGTAACTCACTATAATGGATTAACCGTGTAATGGGAAACTGAGCACAACAACAGATATGAATAAGTAGGAACTGAAGAGTGAACAATACAACTACAAGAGGATAAGCGCGAAACAGAAAAATGAGCGAAGCACGTACAAGTGAATAACGGCACAACGGAAAAGTAAGACAGCTAAAAAGAAATAAACGCGAAACGAAAATGGGGAAACTGCAAAGAAATAACCAAGAAACGAAAGATTGTCTTGAGCAACTAACTACAATGAATTAACCGTGGATTTAGAGATTGAGCAAAAGAGCAGAAGAGAATAACTGATGAACGGAAGAGTGAGCAAAATATCTCCAAAGATTTGCCACGTAACGGAAGAGTGAACGGAATACGTACAACGGAAGAATCACATTAACGAAAAAGTAAGCATGTGACAGAGAAGATATAAGTACGAAACAAATAACAGAGAATGTAGAAAACTACAAAAAGCAATGAACGAGAAATCAAAAACCAAGTACTGCGGGGCTATTAGCAGTAATACAATAGTATACAGGAATAGTATGAGAGTAATAAGTGAAAACAAATCTTCAGAAATAATCGCGAAGAAAAGAATAAGTGCGAACGCAATAGAAGAATCACTTTTGATAAACCGAAAATAAAGTTTAGAAAGAGTGTAATAATTAAACTTACCATATCTATGATAACAATTGTGGTGGTAGACGTATATTAAGTACACAGAAAAACCAAACTCAGAACATTACATAACAGCATTGAAAAAACACTGATTTTAAAGAGCCACATAAAGTCCTCCCAGGAGGTCCACACCAAATTTCTGTCTACGTTTTATGTCAGTAGTGTTAAAATATGGTTCATTAGAGCCATCTATCGGTGTTATTTTAACTCCACTGAATTAAACGTTGATCATTATTAGATGTGGTCCTCCTGCAACCTGCGTTGCTGTTTGTGTTGCTTTAAAAATATATTTTTTACACATCAAGCCGCAAGATATTTTGAGCAGTGTTCTCAAAGTTACTTTTTAAAAGTTACCGAGTTCCTGACAGTTACTTCATTCAAATAGTAACTGAGTTCGAGTTGCAGTTACTCATTTACAGTTACTGTTATATGAAAAATAAGTGTAAGTTAATTTTACAATAACTTTCTGCTGAAAATTTTCTTGCAAACAATCAAGGATTACTAATTGTAATCAAATGAATTATTGAAAACTTACAATACGTTGTTTCATTTATGTACAGTCACGGGCAATAAAAATGGGACACCTAGATCCTGAAATACTCGCTCCCCTGCAAGACGTTATGTGTGTTGCCTAACTATACGGCGTTGGTAGAAGTTGTCATTGGAAATTTGCTATCAACATCCACATATTGCCTTACAGTTAGGCAACACGTTAACGTCTTGCAGGGAAGCGAGTATTTCAGGATCTAGGTGTCTCATTTTTATTGCCGGTGACTGTACATAAAGCCTTCGTATACTTACATTCTTACAAACAAGTAAATTATGAAAAAATGAGTCAATTTGCTTTGAATTATCATTCATTATATTTAACTCCCTCTCTATATGTGCAATGTACATATTTTAAACAAACTCTTGTTATGCAATTACTTGTTTTTAGATACACTTCCTCGTTCCAATTATTTTTAAACACTGACGTCTTCGATTGCAATTAGAAATGAATTTTAGTAAACTGTAGATGCATGCAATGAAGCCTATTTTTATTCCACGAAAATACATTCATCTTAGCATCCAGAGCAGATACATTGTTGCAAGGAGAGTTATCAAATTTAGCTCTTCCTTCACGGCACAAATTTTCAAGTTAACATGTGTTACTGTTAAAGTAACTGTTGTAACATTACTTGTATTATGCAAAAAGTATCTCAGTTACAATTACAGTTAGCTACTTACTTTTAAATGTAGCTTATTCCACTTAGATTTTTCAAAAAAGTGACTGTTATTTAAAAATTTATTTGCCATGGTTAATTAAGTGGAAGAATGGTTAATATGAAATTGGAAAGCGGCCGGCCTCCGTGGCGGAATGGTTAGCACATCGCGCTACGACGCCAGGGGTCCCGAGTTCGAATACCGGTCTGGGCATGGATGTTTGTGACTGTCCATTCATCAATTTTATAATATCGTCACTCATCCCCATTTTCGCAAATTAGTCAAAAGTGGCAAAAAGGAGAAGTAAAATAAAGCAAATTAATCAATCAAATCGTCTTCTCAATTAGCCAAACGTGGCAGAGAAACGAACTGAAATATACAATATAAGTCAACAATAACCACAAGGCGGCCATCCTCCTTACACAAACTTACCCTTTCTGTCGACTTCCATCCTCATTGTTAGGCAACCCAACTGAACATATAACTTTTCCTATTGCATAAGACGTAAGGATATCTGTTTCATGCGAGTTCCGTTTCTTGTGGGGTCTAGCGGAAGAAATCAATAACGAAGTGCAATGGGGCACTGAGATACCCTTTACCATCTTCCATAATTCCTTTCCTCGAGTGGCGTAACACCCAAAAGGTTCACACAGGCACTGCGAGAAGAAATAACTCCCAAACGCTTTGCTTCCCACGTTCAATTTAACTCCGCCAGGTCGAGCCATAGATAGAAACAGCGACCTACAGAAAAGGGTTTGAAATATGAGAAAGGCTACCGTGCCTTTCAAATATCCTCGGAGAGACGTGGGTATTGTGTGCGTAATTTGTCCATGCACGCTCGGCCGCAGTGCTTTTATTGCACTCAGTTTAAGGTCTGCCATATTTTCCCAGACATATGCCGGCAGCCGGATCGATGCAGGGTCAGGGCGGGACGTGAGGCCGTATAATCTCTCACAGCTTTTTTTTCACACTCCATTTGGCAGGGCACAGGTTTATATCAGAATTTCCAACAAAGCAGGTTTCGAGAAAGGAGATTTGAGAACTTAAGCTAAGGCATATATTGTATATATCAGTTCCCCCCTCAATATTCGTCGGCGTACATTATACATTAATAACGCACTTTATGCACACATTTGCAAATTGTTACACGCAAGGATAAGGTTTTTACATCGTGGTACAAATTATTATGGCATATCCTAGATAATTCTATCATTCCTAAACATTACATTAAACGTTAATGCTTCAGTGCTTTAACATTTAATTTTAAGTCTATTTAAGTCAATCAGTTACGATCTAAACATTTTAGAATTTATAATGATTGTGAAGCATTTCGTAAAGCTATTTTCTCTCCTTTATTAAACAATAGGCTAAATTTAAATTTACAGAAAAAACGATACGGAAGGAATTCTCAGCGCAATTTTTCTAAACGTGTTATCATTGATACAAAGTTACCATGAAATTGAATCAAAATGTGATGATATATATTACAAATGTACGCTGAAGTCAGTATTTTGTTGTGGAATGAAAACATAAATAAAAAAGGTTAAATTATAATTAATCATTGGTGATTTTAAAATTAGAGCCACTTATATCGTATAGAGCCTTTTGGAATTTCAAGCGACATCTGCACACGCATTTAATAAACAGAGAAAAATAAGAATAATCGCACAAATATATACATTAGGCAAGACGAACTTTGCTTTTAAGCTCACTTTATGCACAGATGGGGTAATTGGGACTACACCTATAGTTTGAAATGGAATCCGAACCATTATACATGCGCCCACCGGGTATCGAATCCGGATCCCCTTTATTAAGTGTCGACGACGTCACAACTTAACCTTCGGGGTGGCCCACACAAGCATGTTGATGTTTGTCTTTATAACATAATGATTTTGGAAGAAACGCAAATAGGGTATTCCCTGTATCTTCTCAAATTTCAGTTTTGAGGTTTACTATATCATTCTCAACGCTCTCTTCCAGCTTAAATTGTTCCATGGATAATGGCTCACATGCTTTAATAGCCTATTTAAATATTTTGCACTGGAAAGACACGTACTGTGCTAAAAGTTATATTTTTCTCAAGTGGCTAAACTTCTCCCTCTTAGTTTCAATTCAGTTTTTGTTGGTCGATGAGTTAAGTTGATGTCAAATGATTATCTGCAATGGAGTACTGCTTTGATTTTTAGCAGGGAAATATGTCTTGTACGTAAACAAAATATGTATCAGGTTTAAGAAAATCACAAATCACTCGTCACATACCCCTTTACATTCCACTGTACTCTCTCTTGGGTATCTCTGGATCAAGCGAAAGAAAGCAAGTTTGTG